>NC_041816.1:1187500-1487500 GCF_900964775.1 Scleropages formosus | reverse complement strand
TGAAGAGTTGGAGAACTTCCTGGTGAACCTATGTTGAAGGCTGTAGCTTCAGTGTGTGTAGTTATGACTGGACTTTTGCATCTTTCCCTGTCCCTGAATCTGTTGAGCACTGTCCCCCAGTTCTCTCTCTTTACTGTACCACTATACTGTACTATTCTGTACTGTCTTCTTTCTTTGACTATTCATTTCACCACCATGCCATTTTTTTTCTTTCCCGCCTGGCAGGTTATTGTGCTGCTTGAAAGAGTCACAGCCTTGACCAGAGTGAGTCAGTCAGTGACAAAGAGCGAGTCTTTTTGAGCTACAACCAGTAGCACTAAACTAAGCGTAGACGATGCCCAGTGTGGAACCTGTACTGTGCATACCTCAGTGTAGAACACCTACCACAGTAACCCTCCTGCTTTTATTTCCAAAGAGTTGATCCTTTGAAAGTATTTAGTGTTCTCTTAATGAACATTTCTACTTTTGGGAAAAAAAAAAAAGAAATTGTACTAATCAATGACCTGATTCCAAAATAGAAAGTCATTTAAAAGTGACTTATACATTTCTGGTCTGTACAGTATGGCCAAAGTTTGGTTTCATTTTTAACTCTGCATTTGATTTTATCCTTTTCTGCCTGTTAGAGAACTTTAAGTACTTTTCACTGAAACCCCTCTCTCCAGTGGATCTCTCCCTGGCCATGAGGGCAGTACCTGGCTACCTTGTTTATCCTCCCTGATGAAGTGCTACTAGAACAGCGCATTCCCTCCCACCCCGACCCCCCAAAAAGACCAGTTAAACCGGCTGAAGGAGTCGCATCTAATTGTTCACAAGCTGAAACTCTGATCCATTTAAGTGATGGTGTGACGCTCACTTCATGAAGGGCCAGTGCTTGTTTCTACTCTTTATACTTACTTTAATTGCTCAAATTAGTCCAATTAATTCACAGAAATTAATTTTCGATAATTATCTACATTTCCAAAAATATTTACACACTATGGTGTCCTCCCACTGGAGGGGTGAACGTGCTAACGTTGCTGAAGCAAAACCCTGCATACATAGCAGCGCTTCGTGGACTGAGTTTGACACCACTGTGCCATGGTAATCCTAGGTCAAACCTTCATGGCTTTCTTCTGCTTTATTCGAAAATCTAATAATTGTGATTAACACTATTGCAGCACGTGTGGAGAGGCTAACGGGATCTTTGATCCCCCCAGGTTCCTGAATGGACCAAGTGCAGCAGCCGTGAAAAGAGAAAGGAGAAGAAGGTGGAGAAGCCATTTTACTCGGACTCAGAGGGGGAGTCCGGACCCACAGAGTCTGCAGACAGCGGTAATCAGTACTGTCTCTGCATAGTCTCCATTAAAGTGTGACCACTGAGTGGCAGACTCTATGTATGCGTGTGTGTGTGTCCTGTGAGATCTGGGTGCGTTTGTTTGTCTCAGCCTGTGAATTCCTCTCCAGACTCAGATACGGGCAGCGGGTCAGGAAGTGGCAGTGACAGCGGCAGCGAAGACAGTGGCTCCGAGTCGGGCAGCGAGGAGAGCGAGGGGGAGTCTGACTCCGAGAAGGACGAGAAGGACAAGAGGAAGAGTGGCAAGAAGAAGGCCAAGAAAACTGCCCCAGAAAGTGAGGAAAGGTGAGAAGTGCTGGGAATGACATGAAACCTGAACAAAACAGCAATGAATAAAACCATTAATGGAAATAGTTGAAATACCTTGAGCAAGGTATTCATCCTACAAAAAAGTGCTTCAGTAAAAAAAAAAAAATTTTTTACAAATTACCCAGCTGTACAAATGGGTAAGTAATTCTAGATAGATTAACATTGTAAGTTGCTTTGGAGAAAAGCATCAGCTGAATGAATACATGTAATACAGATAAATATTGTAACTTTTTGCCGTTGTATTACGTATCACTATTCATTTTTAATTTGCAGTACTGTCTCCTGCTTTGTGCTGTTGTGTGTTAAAATAGTTCAAATAAGTCAATGTTTTAATTCCAGGAGTGGCTAGTACAGTACAGGCGGTCCCTAATTTAAGACGGTTTCGCTCCTTTGTATGTCGAGCATCCCCTACTGTGAACCATAGGGATATACATTTATAAACAGTTAATCTACATGAATGCTGCTTTGCATAAAAGAATTTTGTTGTATTTTTTCACTAATTACACACATTATTCTAGTTAAAACAATACAAATATAGAATCATAATATAAATACAGTACAGTATTATTATTGTATTCTCATGCTACACTTGGGGGTCGTGGTGGTGCAGTGGGTTTGGCCTGTGCCTGCTCTCTGGTGAACATGAGGTTCAAGTCCCACTTGGGGTGCCTTGCGACGGACTGGCATCCCGTCCTGGGTGTGTCCCCTCCCCCTCCAGCCTTGCGCCCTGTGTTGCCGGGTTAGGCTCCGGCTCGCCACAACCCTGCTCGGGACAAGCGGTTTCTGTGTGTGTGTGTGTGTGTGTGTGTGTGTGTGTGTGTGTGTGTGTGTGTGTGTGTGCGCGCTACACTGTTTTTTTCACTTTCATTTCTAAATCTGTTGTCTTTCCAATTTATTTTGAACACATCCAGAAGACTCACTTTTTCCCTTGGTAGTGTTTAAATAAAATCTAACTTGAAAGGAATCACAAGAAACAAGTTTTGTAGACAAAATGCAATCACTGCTAGACTGCCAAGCACTGTCAGAGACCTGAACAATAAGTAATATGGGTGTCTTGCAGCAGCTCGGTCAGCCGATGTTATCGTACATCAGATGGAGCGTTTACTGTTAGATGTTATGACCAAACTTCCAGACTCAAAAATAATAGAAAGTTAATGGAATGGCTGTCACAAATCCAAGTGACTGTGGGGTCGATATGTAACTCGAGGGCCACCCATTCACTGGTAAAGCATTTTTTTTTTTTTTAGATTATCTTTGGAAACACAGTGATATTTCAGCAGCGTCTGAGCCACCATGTCACCCCCTACAGTGAGCAAAGCAGCACAGAGGAGCAGAAGAAGTCAACAAAGAGCAAGGAGCCTAAGGACAGATCAGACTCAGAGTCTGAAGATGAGGAGGAGAGCTCCACAGAGAGCAGCGAGTCCGAGTCTGAGGAAGAATCCGAGTCTGACACGGATGCCAAGAAGAAGAAAAAGGTGCTACTGTCTATCTCAATAAACCACACACTCCAGGGCACAAGTCTGCGATATTACATATGTTCCTGAGCTTTTAAATGTTTCAAATTAGGATGCTGATACTTGACTTCTTGACTTCCTTCATCTGATTTACAAATATATGATGCTTATAAGCTGTTTATGAGTTGTAATGTTAGTATGGTCAATTTTAAAACAATGTCAATGAAGAATAAAACGGTTGTAAACAAATTTAAAGCCAGCAAATACAACGACAGACCAAACAGTTCTTTTCTCAATTCTGCTTCAACTGATAGGCTGGACTTGATCACAAAATATTTTATTTCTAAGTCACCTTTAAACTTTTCTTTAAGACAATTCCATCCAAACCTCCACCTAAACAAGCCAAGAAAGAGAAGAAAGAGATGTCCCTTCTTGACCTTGATGACTGTAAGCATATATGAATTGTAGAATATCATTTATAAAAAAAATCTCGAGTCCAGGTATTTACATTTACATTTATTCATTTAGCAGACGCTTTTGTCCAAAGCGACGTACGTCTCAGCAAAAGTACAATTTATGCATTACATTGAGAGAAGGAGACATAGCTGCAGACATGAAAGTCTCAAGCAAACCTAGTTTGTTCCCTACCGCTTGCTGCACTGAGGTTCATTGTTATATATACATATTTCAGGGTTTTAGGTGGTGGATCAATTAATGTTCCCATGTTGTTAGTTGTAATCAAGGTAATCATTTTACCCCAGTGTCATTATTTTTATTTAAACGCACTTGCTATTTATTTTTTTACCAGTTTTATAGATGTGTTAGTTTCACAAGTCAGGCTTAAGTGCTACAACAAGCCCTCGCTGGGATGTGAACCAAAAAACTTAAGGTTACAAGTCCCACCTATATATTTACAGTGGCCTTGTCTGTTTAAAATGACAGTCCTGTGAACCGTGCAAGTCATGGTATTGTTTTCTGCTTCTGTCCCCGTAACAATTTTGCTCTGCTTTGTGTTCATGGTCCAGTTGAGCCAACCCCTTCCCCTCAGGTCACTCCTGTGTCTAACTTCGTGTCCAGCAGCCTGGCGACAGATCTAGAGGGGCTGTCCCTGACCGACACAGCCCTCTCTCCCTCAGTAAGTCACATATGCCAAAGGGCCCCCCTTCAGAGCGGGTGTCTTGAGGCCCGGTTCTAGGGTGTCCATGGTCCAGATAGTTTCTTTCTGCTTCGTCAGTTGACCATCAGCAGGGCAATACAGTCTAGAATGAATTCATGTGTAATCCGAGTTCTTAACTGTGCAATGAAAGCTGTGTAAGCAGCTGCACTCTAGGCCTCAAGGAAATGTACTGAGCCTCCCTGCCTCCGAGTGTGGAAAAGCGCTTTCTAGCCGCTGTGGCGTACGGCATTAGCCATACCGTTCTTGAGTCACTGCAAATCAGGAATTTATTCACGTGTGCAAATAAAATTTTCCAAGACAGTACATTTGCCTATGAAATGAAAGTAGTGATGACTGAATCAGCTGAAAGGTAGGAAACACTTCACCACTTGGTCGTCTATGGACTGAGCCACCGGTTCTGTGTCCCTCGATGAAAGCGTCCATTTCGTTTGCAAATCTTACATGTTGGCATAACTGCCAGTGACACTTGAGCTTAGAAAACAGTGAAAAAGTGGAGGATTTACGTCAGCTTTTGTGTTGCTTTATTGCTTAAGTGCTCCTTCCCATCCCCGCAGGCTGCCAGCCCCACGTGCGGCCCGCTGAAGACATATGAACTGCTGCACCGAATCACTGGCGAGGGCCTGGCGGTGACCTACTGTTTCAGTCGCCGGCCGTTCACAGGGGACCCGCATATGGTGTCTGTGCAGATCCAGTTCACCAACAACACAGAGGTGGAGGCACGCAGTCTGCGGGTGCTGGAGCCCAAGCTGCAGTCCGGCATGCGCATCGCAGAGTTCCCGGAGATTGGTCAGTCAAGTGGCCGCACTGGCTGCTTGAGTCTCTTCAGTCTCAAGCTGGCTGCTTCAATCTCGAGCCCCTCTTCTTCCATATAAGCTGTTGTGCAGGATATGCCCCAAATCATAAAAATATGCTGAATTTATATATAAATTGTTTTGACCAAGCTCCACACTGTGTTATTCATGTTACATAGTAACTAATTCTTGTTGATTAATAATTTTGCTTAGAATCATGAACAAGTGAAATATGATGCACCAACACTGGAAAGAAGCTGCAGTGAAGGGTTCATTCAGAATAGATATGTTTATTGAACTATTGAATTGCAACTCTAGCGCCTTTAAAAATTGCGTTTTTCTTTCATCTTGCATGACAGTGCCACTGTGTTGCTCCTTTCAGATGTGTTGCCCCCAGGCGAGATTTCCACTGTGGTTATGGGTATTGATTTCTGTGATTCCACACAGGCAGCCAACTTTCAGCTCTGGTAACAGCATGGTCTTTTCAACAAATTAATTAATTGTTTCTCTTTCACTCCTGTTTTTACAGTTTCATTTTTTACAGTATATGGTTCAAGGGATACAAATCCTATTACATTTTCACTATTGCATACACTATGATGGCATACATGCATACATACATACATATATACTACAGTACTGTTAGTGTCAGAGTACTAACCATACACATTTAATGAATGTCATTCTAGCATCATTCGCTCAAATGCCGAAAAATTATTTACCTTGTTTCTCGTGCATTGTAGTACGCACACCAAGAAGTTCTTTGTGACAATCCAGCCGCCTGTTGGGGAGCTGATGATGCCAATCTTCATGACTGAGAATGAGTTCAAGAAGGAGCAAGGTGAGCTGGGAACCAGACAGGCTCCTGTGTTCATGGGTCTAGCAGCAAAGGTGCTTGGTCCTTACCAATGGGGGAGATTTATCCATATGCCCCAAACACAATGGCTGAACAATTATTAGAACTTATACATTGCTTTTCAGGCATGTCTTACCATAACAGGCAGAATTTCTTCACCAGACCTGCATTAGACTTGCCTGATCATGAATAAGTTACCATTGATTAGGCCCCTATAATAAAGTGTTATTATTCCTTTGATTTATTGCAGCTGAAATATCTGTGCTACAGTAAGCAAATCACATTCATACCCAAGATTATTTTGACCGACAAGCAATACTGCCAGAAAATAACACTTGTTCACGACAAATATAACAAATTCTAAGCTATTGTTGCAAATAATCTGAAATATTTATAGGCCTATGTTACCCAGTTCATTTTTCTCTTTGTATAAATTCTGCTCAACCCTAATAGAGAAGCTATTACAAGTGAGTGTTGGTAAGTTGGTCTTATAGATGTTTCTCATAGATATTTTTCAGCTGCCTATGTCCACCCTGCATTACTGCCCCCACAGCCTCAACCTTTAGTGTGTCCTGTGCTTTTAGTCGCCCGCACTGTCGTCTGTCTTCGTTTCGTTATTTTACACCTTCTCTACACTAAACGCCATGCACAGTGTCAATGTGCAAGTTGCATAACCTGCTGTACGTGCTTCAGCCTGCACAGAAAATAGCATGTAAACGTAGCCTATAGTGTAACAGTTCGCCACAAGAAATCCTACACTAACCGTAGCTGTTCCTCAAAGCTGGCCAGTGAATTTCCCTCATTTATGACATATACAGGTTAATATTAAGGGTACTGTGCACAAATGAAGGCTTTGATTAACCTGAACACTTGAGCAATGGTAAATATGTGCTCCAAAAAGCAATTCTGCCAGGATTTTGCAGCATATCTTTGCATTTATTTGAGCTGTATTACTGTGCTGGGGAGTGGGAAGTGCAGAGAGCCAGAAATGCCTTATCAGAAAGAAACTCGCAGTGTTGTTCTTAATTATGTGAAAATTACAAGGGGGGTGCTGTTATTACACTCAATGCCTTAGCATAGCACTCACATTCTACACGATAAAATTGTCACTATTACTGCCAGCGTAACTTTATATTTTTACATTTAGAGCTGGAATATCAAACCCAATTTCTTAGTGGGTTTACATACTATATTCATGTTTTAGCTCCAGCCTTCTCTTTAGTTACTCCCATTATTTTCATACTTGGAAGGATACAGTACATTTGAAGACTGCAACAATTTCCTAGTGTATCACAGAAATACAAGCTCCGTTATTTTTTTTGGGTTCAGTGTAAATAGAAATACCAGTAGCAGCTGGGAGCATAATGGTTAGAGCTGCTACCGTTAGAACCGAAGGTCACTGATTCATATCCCACTTCTAGCTGTAGTACCTTTGAGCAAGGTACGTATCCTAAATTGCGCCATTAAAATTACCCCGCTGTATAAATGGGTACATAACTGTAAGTAGCTTAACATTGTAAGTCACTTAGGAGAAAAGCGTCAGCTAAATGAATAAATGAATAAATGTTAATCCAATTAATTAAAACAGGGGAAAGGCTAATTTAAACACTAGTATTCAGAGGAATCCCTTGACTGTGAATGCAGCGCAAGCAGCGTACATTATTGTACTGTATGTTCTAGGTTTGTTTTCGCCAGTAAACGTCACAGTTCAAACAAAACCAAACTACCCATAGTTTAGATGTCTTTGCAAAGAGGCGAGCTCCTAGCTTCAGTAAACCAAGTAAATTTATTAAATTAGTAAGACTTTCCTGAGGGGGACAGTGTCCGTTTACACTTGCCATAACATTAATACAGGCAAAGCTCTACATAGCTGTAGAGGGTATGTATGTATTCTGTACATTTAGAATTAGATGCTGCTGCTGCTCTTAATTGGTGTGTACCAGTTTGGCTGACCCTTGAGCTCATTCGCAATATGAATATGACAAGCCGCTGACCCGGAGAGCTGCATATGGACTGTGAGGTTCCCTTCGCGTACAGGACAGCTTATGGGTATGAACGAGATCACGGAGAAGCTGACCTTAGGCGAGGGGTGCCGGGGAGACCACGTCATCATTCAGAGGGTCATCTCCACAGCCAACCTGAGCCGAGTGCCCTGTGGATCAGCGATGGAGTGCAGGTGGGTGGGTCTGTTGCCTCCTCTTCTCAGCTTCTGGGCTTCTTCATTCATTCAGGGTTTGCCCAGAGCTGCTCCTTGGAGGCAACCCTGAAGCTCAACACAAGAAGCAAAATACATTCTGTGATTAGCAAGCATTGTTACACTGTTTTTACCTGCTTATCTGTGTTGATTGAGCATTGTTAGACTGCTTTTATCATGGTCCCACAATATAGTCTTCTTATATTATTTATGTAAGTTCAGTTAATGTTTTAAATATGGATTCTTTTTACATTTGATGTTGTCTGTCTGCTCTCGGTGTGGCTTCTCGTTCACTTCCAATCTTTGATGCTTCTGACCTGATCTCAGCCTTCCTCTTCCTTGCTCTCGCATGCTGGCCTCCAGGTTTGCAGGAAAGACGGTGACTAGCGGCAGCTTGGTGCTGGTCACCGTGGTAACAAAGGAGGAGCGAGCAGCCCAGGTGACGGTCAACTGCGAGAAGATGCTGATAGGCACAATGCTAGTGAAGGACATCCTCCAAGCCTTGTCTCAGTAACGGATCTCTCAGGGACAGCTGAGTTATCTGCTTCATGTCCTCCTTTCCACGAGCCTTCTCTTGTTCATCTCGCCCATGGCCCAGACATGTACTGTTCACCTGACACTTACTACCATCACACTAGTGCACTGGAAATAGTTTAAAATATGCCCGCAGACATTTTGATGCTCTTGAGAATTAGATCTGGTAAGGTACAATACCACAGTGTCTGGATTTTTTATGACATAGTGCATGTATTTTTTCCTTTGTCTTTCAAAACAAATTATTTAATTTCTGATGTATTATAATGGGAAGGTTTGGCAAAAAAGGCTCATTATTTATTACAGAATTATTGTTCCATCTTTTATCAGTCTTTTAGAACACAAATACCGTAAAAAAAATATACCTCAGATGACTATACAGCAAGTACCCACTGGACTCATACTACCAGCAGAACGATAAATATTTTAGAATAATTTTAAAAGCCAGAGAAGGTGTGAAAAAACTATATGGGCAATGAATTTGTAACAGTTGTAATTTCCTATTTTGCAAAGTACTGCACGGTAAAAACGGGGAAAACTGAGAGAACAAATACTTTATGGGTATATTGATGTTCGCGTCATATTCATTCAGTATATAAATATTTGTAAATTATAGCGACTGCAATACATCTATATTTAGATTCATCTAATCTGCAGTAGACTGTTGTGTTATATATAAATGGTTTAAAAAAGAACAGAGTGGAATTTGTGTACACCAGTGCTCTATAGCAGCTGAACGCTGAGGTTGTTCGCCTTGTGCGGTTGCTTCAGTGTCTCATCGTAATCATCTCTGCCCAGTGAGAGTGCAGCAGGTGGGTTATTGTGTGCATATTTTATGAAGGATAGATTAATTTAACAGAACTGCAAGTTAAAACTCTTCTAAGTAATGCATTAACCTATCACAGATAATGTCCAAAGCACGTCTGCAGCAAACACCTGTGATACAACTGTGCTTTTTGTTGCCGGAGATTCACGTTTTACTCAAACTATTTTTTTTTTTTCTTCCCAATGTGCTCATGCAACACATTTTCCAAAAGTTTTTTTAATGTCACTTTTTCATGAATGCTTGAATGCATGAATAAATTATTTTCTGGTAGGTTTTATAACTGGTTTTGGTAACTGGTAATGCTCTGTTTAATTATTTGCATTGATCTTTGTGACTAGGTTGTCACTAATTACGTTATTAATAGAATATAGATTTGTATCTATATGCATTGACTGGGTGTCTGTCTTATTTATTTTATTGTTGTTTTTATAGATGCTCTAGAAAACCCTGCATTATGTATATTGGTGTCAAAAATCGAAAAATACAAGGGAATTATGTTTCTTTGGATCAGATATGTAGAATGTAGTCCTATAATTGTAATTACTGTGGTTTGCGATGCTGCGAATGCTGACGTCTGTGCTGAAAAGGCAAACTGAGAGGATAGTATCTGCTGAAGCATTAATCTGGGGTTCATTTGTCTTGGAAATATTTTAAACTGCCTTTGTGTCACTCAATCACCTCTGGTCTAACCAAGCTTAATAATAAAAAAGCCACCTTAGGAAGATAAACATACAAAAGTGGAAGCGTAATTAGGTGAGCATCAGACTGTATTATATTTGTGTTTATTCACTGCTGTGTGTGGTACTTGTTGTTTTGGGCCATGTCATGTGTGAGAGGTTTTACAGCGTTACAAAGAGAATTTCTTCAATTTCAGGCAACTACAAGTAACGTGTGTCCGTTGACTCCTGTGTGGTTGTGGGGAAAAAATCCCGTTTGAATACTACTGCCTGATTAGAAGATGGAGTGTATTAATAAAAGCAGAAGATGGACAGAACGTGAACGTTTCGGCATGAATGCTTCGTACTGTTATTGTTATGTACTGCATGGGGTTATTCGTAATGCCCCAGTACTGAGAATGTTGGTTGAAGACCGCTGAAGGGAGAGAAATAAACCCTCCAAGGCAACAAAGCGAAAGGCTCCCCCTCTTCATCCGAAGCACTCGCCGCTTTTCCTGAGCAACCTCTTCTCGTTGTAAAATTTGCCACGTTTCTACCCGGCGCTTCACGCACACCTGAGTAGGAGCGCACGAGTCCGTCCCTCTCCATTCTTCGTGTCCAACAGACGCACCTCCGTTATCCGGCCCCGAGCTTCTAACGCTCCTCTCACGGCTCTCTGTTTGAGTAGTGAAAATAGCTCATGTTTACCCAGAATGCTGCTCTCCCTGCATGCCTGCCTAATGCTGCGTTGCGTCTCTTTCACGGGCAGCTCCATCTGCTCTCTAGAGCCCTGTGACACTTGTCTTTTATCGCCGTCACAATTGCATTGATTATATTCAGCCTGAAGGCTCTGCAAACGGGCTGTAACTGAAAGAGCTGAGTCATTATCCTGCAAAAAAACCTGGGACGACCCAGAATTCCTACACCCTAAGCCTGTACGTCTTTAAGCAGATTTAAAATTCAAACGAAAATTGTAAAAAATTGGACTGAAGTTGATGCGTAGTATAAAAGTGTCAGTAATTGTATATGTTTCTGCTTTCGCTTTCCTTTCTATTTTATTCCATGCTTTTTGCAGACCGAATAAAGGTGCAATTTTAATGGCCACAAAATGGACTGAAATAGTTATAACATGGTAAGAAATTCTGGTGCTGGATGTACAGTGAGTCCCATTTATCTTGGCTAAATGGACTTCCAAAATTAATGTCGCCACCAGTATTGCGGATAAATATGTGATCGGGATTTGATCTGAAAATATTAAGGGATCATCTGATAAATATATCGCGAAATGTTTACAACGATGGTTAAAAAGTTTATGATGACGCATGGTATTTCTAAACATTTTGGAATTTACACACACGTACACCGTGAGCCATATCAAAGGTGCTGCCCATAATAATCTTATTTAACTAAACCTGTCTCATCAGCCTTAGAATTGGTGAGCTATGCAGTAGTGTATCACTCTATAATCTCTGAGCTGTACATTGCTGCTGCCTTCCAGTGGGAGACTAACGCTCTACCTGGTGAAAAAAATCAAGTGTGGAAATTTACCGTAAGGAGAACCAGTTATTTTACAGCACATGTACAGTGGAGAAACGTTCATCCCTTATTGCTGGAAGGAAGAGGCAGCAGCTAAAACAAATGGCTTCCATGCTTCTGAACTGGAGCGCTCTCTTAGTTTGGTCGTTTTTGTACAAAGTTATTTCAGGAGCAGTTAGTGACGTCCCACTGATCCGGTCACCTTTTCCCACCGAGCTCGATGGAAGTGGCGGCCCTAACCCTCCCCGAGAGGGGTGTAGCCATGGCCGGTAAACAATGCGCAGTCAGAGGAGCACTGACACGCGGGCTGAAAGTGACTACGCCAGCCCTTTTGCACCTCCCCTGCTCCGCGCCTGCCGGAGTTGCTGAATCAGGGCTGCTGCCGGCGGTTGGAGGCCGTCCAGCTGCGGGGGAGCGACGGGAGCTGGCGGCGCAGATGGCCTGCTTCCCGCCGCCTGCCCGCTCGCTCGCTCGCTCGCTCGCTCAGTGACCGCTGCTGTCTGTTGTATGCGGCTGTGACATGGGCAGGCGGCACCCAGCACGGCATGCCGGGGACTTCTCCTCCCACTCCCCCCATCCCCACCCCCAGCAGCCCGGAGCCAGCACTCCTCTCCGGACTAGGCGGGTCCTCAAGCCCGTGAGCCACGCTGCGCCTCCGTCGAGCCTGGGAATTTTCCAGCCGGAATTTTCGTTTCTTTCTTCAAACATTTGCCGGTGCGGAGTGGAAGGGTTTGGGGGGGGGGGGGGGTTCGTGACAGAGGGGGCGGCGGGAGGTGGGGGGGGGGGGGTGATGTCATTAACAGGAGGATGTGAGTGCATCAGCACCCCAGTCACATGTTAGGTGGGTCAGTGATGCAAATGGAGATGCGTGGCAGCCGTTCCAGACGCAGGTTCGCTCGCAGACTTTGCAGGCATACCTGAGCAGCAGCAGCAGCAGCAGCAGCAGCAGCAGCAGGAGGAGGAGGAGGAGGAGGAGGAGGAGGAGGAGGAGGGCGGCCGTGTGCTCCTTATCACGCTCCACATTTAAAGGAGCTGCTCTCCAGCTCCCTTGGTTACGGCAGAATCCCCGAGCGCTCGTCTCACCTAGCCGAGCCGAGCCCAGCCCAGCCTCCAGCGGACCTGCGGGATTCGGACGCTGCTGCAGTCAGGGGCGGGATGCTTTTCCCAAGCGGCGCGCTGGACTCGCTGGGCTCCTCCCGGGTCCTGCCCGACGCCGATGACTCGGCCGTGGGCCTGCTCTCCCTCAGCCTGCCCGGGGTGGACGGATCCCCGAGCATCGCCAGCGCAGAGACCGCAGCTCAGACCGGCGCCCCTTCCAGTGAGTGAACTTTTCTGGTTGGACCTTGTGAAGACAGTCATATAAACGGCTATTATGAAAATGTCTGTATTGCGCACTTCGCTGTACGCAGATGTGCGCTGAGGGCTTCGCTTGTCCGCGTTGCCCTTTTTCTAGAAAATAGCGGGCCATGCCCGTCCTTTAACAAGACTCCACGTTACAAGAGAGCTTTCAAGTAAAGTGTGTGGACGGGGCCGGTCTCGTACGTCTGGACTGTGTCTTGGCTTCTCCGAGCCTTGTACGGGGTCAATCAGTCAGCTTTGCTCCCGATCGTGGTTCGAAATGTACATTCTACGCAAATCATTTACAAAACTGCACTGATTGGTGGGGTTCAATACTGGACTATGTTACCTTCACTAAAAGAGCCTTTATAGATTTTTCGAAGATGAGGACTGGTGGTACCAATCTCTCCTATAAAATATCTCCGTTCCAGCTTAAGTACACAATGACAGTGAGTTTTTTTTTTTCTTTTTAAATAAATACAGGAATTATTTATTCGATTGAAACTTTTAAAAAAATGCGTATGTGCATTTTTTTAAAAAAAAAACAAAAAAATCTGCCTTATATCCTCTTAACTCCTACATTATATAATCACCAGACATGGAACATGGTTGTCCTAATTTACAGAGAACATTGAGTAACACGACCTCGGCAAGGGTGCACAGGAGGTGCGTGAAAAGCTATTATAACTCGTTTGTCATTCCTTCCACTGGAAGGAGAGATGCTGCAAAATGGCTGACCTAATTAATATTTTAGGACGTGAAAAAGCACCTTGTGTCCCAAGGAAATGTAAAATGTAGTGACTTTTACACCTCATCGAGTTGAAGCTTCTACCGCAGGTTGCATTAGGTCACGTGTTAAGCTTTCGATCCTTCAGCTTTTTTGCGGCATCAAGCCGTCCCGCTGGCACCGGCGCCTTTTCTAACTTGGTCAGCGTTCGGTTTAAGTCCTCCTCTAGTTCTCAGTGTCGACAAGGTAATTTGGCAAGTTTTTTTTTTTTTTTTTAAAAAAAAAAAACCTTACGCTAAATGCCATCCAGAAGGAAATGGCTTCTCCCGAAGTCAAAAATGTTTTCTTGAACCAAGTATTCTGTCCATTGTCTCAAGTACGATCTCGGAGTCATGCTTTTCAAACGGAGACTACAAGGGCGGCTGTAGATCTGGAATACTAGAGCCGCGTTCTTCTCTCCTTCGACGGTCAGCGAGCGCGGGTGCGGGTGCGGCGCGCTCATACCGCTTCTTCTATTACTTTTGTCGGCTCAAATCAGCGAGACGAGTCTCGGCGCGAGGCTGCGCCGCTTCCCCTACGTTCTGACCCAGTTCTTGCCGTACGCCGCATCACAAAACCGCCCTGCCGTCTAATCTGATCGTATTTCCCCGCTGCTCCGGCCAGGGATTTTTGGTTTGGATTTGTCTAAGAGGGGTGAGATTTCCAGGGACTGCCGAGGGTGAGATAACGGCCCTAGCTACGGCCCCGCAGTAAAATGCCAGGCATTGTTGTCGTCTGAGAGCACGGCATGGGCAGCCCGGCCCCGTGGCGTTCGGTCGGCAGCTCCCCGAAGCTGACCCGGCATACAGGCCTCCCTGTTCCATGAGTCCGGCGCAGAGACGGCAGCTGAGCACCGCGTAGGTGAGAGACGCGGTCGGCTAGACTGAATCCGATCGTTCGGAGAAGGACGTTACTCTTCGGTTCCTCTGGACCGCTCCGTCTTTCGGAAGATTGTCATTATTCACCGATGCCTTGCATTTTGTCACCGAGTCGAAACGCTTTCTAGATGGTTCAGTGAAAATCGTACTTTTGTGTTTGAAGTGACCTACTCCGGGGGGGCGCGGCGGCACGGTGGGTTGGACCGGGTCCTGCCCTCCGGTGGGTCTGGGGTTCGGGTCCCGCTTGGGGTGCCTTGCGACGGGCTGGCGTCCCTTCCTGGGCGTGTCCCCTCCCCCTCCGGCCTTGCGCGCGCCCCGTGTTGCGGGGTTAGGCTCCGGTTCGCCGCGACCCCGCATGGGACAAGCGGTTTCAAGTGATGTGTGCGTGTGACCTACTCTTCAAATTCAGTGTGATCCTCAGGTAAATACATTGCTGCTCAGACAGCATATAATGAGTTGGTGAATGTCCATCTACCCGTCGATGCGTTATCGGTAACCGCTTGTCCAACGTAGGGTCACGATGGCCGGGAGCCTATCCCAGAAGTGTAGAACATGGGTGCTCGCTGGACGGAGATGCCAGTCCACAACAGGACAGTCATGCACTGATCCACTCTTGCACAACTTACCCTAAGGGTTATTTATTTACAGTCAGCAGTTGATTTTGGACTTTGGACTGTGTGAGGCAACAAGAGCACCTGGTGGAAACCCACACAAACGCGGGGAAAGTGTGCAAGCTTCACACAGATTTGGTCAGATTCAAAGTCAAATCTAACCCTAACTCAGATCCCAGGCGCTACCCGATGAGCTTACCCCACGGTGCACATCAGCTTGGTCAAACTCTGTGGGTTTTTCCTGATCCGCTGAAAGGGCATTTCTGCTGTGGTACACTTCCTTCGGAACAATCCAGACAATTAATCGTGCCATGTTGTTCTCTTCCAGTATTGGGCCTTCCGGGCAGCTCTTTGTGTAATATCCTGGGGAAACCGCTGAGTTTTCCCTCCCACGCACCTGTGAGCGCTGCGGACTTCCAGGACAGGTTTCCTGGCATGTCCCGCCTCAACATGCGGCTGGACTCCCGCTCCTTGCTGGACTCGCGGTCGAGCAGCCCCGTAGACTCCGAGACCAGCGGACTGAGCTCCGGCTCTGACCACCTCTGCGATTTGCTGGTAAACGCAGGATTCTCGACGCTTTCCTCGCTTCATTTGTCGGCTACACTTCTTTAGCTGCCGAGTCATATCTTACCAAAGTATGTTCCAAAATTCTTGTCTACGGTCACTAAGATTTGGCGTTCACTTCAGCTGTCTGTGGTGCAGGTAGCCTACACGTGTCTGCAGAATGCAGTTTGTCTTAAATATTTAATCTAACCCTAAAAATATGACTAAAGAAGCCTCTTGCCTGCACGTTATTTCCTCTCCTCTCAGTCCTCCCTGAGGATCTCCCCACTGCCCTTCCTCATGTCCAGCATGCAGAAGGATGCCTTGAAGCTGGGCATGGGATCTGCCATGGACCAGGACAGCCCTCTTCCCACGCCCTCGCACAATGCTGGCCGCAGCAATGCTCCGCTCAAGCGCTGGCCAGGGGCCTCCGTGTGGCCCGGTTTGGACCTCCAGGAGACGCCCAACGATCCATACAACATCGAGAGGGAAGCTCAGCTCCACAGGCAGGCTGCTGGTAAAGTGGCTTTTGCGCCAGTCCTTCCCACCTCACAGTTCACACCATCACATACGCTACATTAGACGTAGTTCTTTCGCTTCGTTTTGCTTTAAATCCCGACGGATTCCACAGATTTGTAACATTAAGGCTTTACCTCACTTATGCAACATGACACAAACAATGTCTTTATAAGACTCTTAAAGAGACAATTATATATATATATATGTGCATAATTATATATGTACATATATATAAAAATAATTGGTTTATATGGTGGAAAATAAACTACTTTACAATCACGTGTCTGCATCTAAGTCTCTTTCTGCTAATGTAACGAACACATTGTATTTTCTGTGAGATGTGCGTCGCTTTGGAGAAAAGCGTCTGCTAAATGAATAAATGTAAGTGTAATATGAGAGCTAACAAAGCACTTAAGAAAACGAGCTTGCAGTGTGAAAGCTGCTGGTTTCAACCGTTACCCCTGGTACTGTTAAAGCATCTTTCAACAAGGTACTATATAAATTGGTAAAAAATGGTAAGTTGCCTTGAATAAAAGCATTTACTGAGGGTAATAAGGGTAGAGGTTTAATAATAATAATAATAATAATAATAATAATAATTAGGTTGTGTAGTGGTTATAGCTGACGCTTTCGAACAAGAAGGATGCAGGTTTGAATCCCCACTCCTGCTGTAGCACCCTTGAGCAAAGTACTTACCCTACATTGCTCCAGTAAAAATAATCTAGCTGTTAAATGGGTAAATCCTTGTAAATCACTTTAGAGAAAAGAGTCAGCTAAATGCATAAATAAGTAATTAACTAAAAATCCAAATTTTTCTCACAGAATGACTGCAGGTGAACTTTAATGTTTAATTCATTGAGAAACATTAGGTAATATTAAAAGTCTCTCTGCTTTGCTGAGGTCTTAACGTTACCATGGATGTCAGGTGTTTTATTCATGCATTTCAGCATTAATGCATCCGGCTCATTTATACGTTTCCGTAGAAATTTGTTTCATGATTGCCCCTCGATTCTGCACATTAATTGTCCTCCTCCGTATAATATATATATATATATATATGTATGCCTTTCCTTCAGCCGTGAATGAAGCTACCTTCACATGGAACGGACAACTGCCGTCCAGAACCAACAAGAATCCCCTGTACTCCTGTAAGGTTTTTCTTGGCGGTGTTCCGTGGGACATCACTGAAGGTGAGCAAACTGTCTATCTCGTGCACGGTTTCGGTTATCTGAAACAAGTTAACTATCTTTCACTGCAACGTCTTTTCAATGTGCAGGATATCAGTGCTGGTTAGGCAATGTGTCTTATTTTAGACTCTTGTTCTCTTTCCCCAGCTGGGTTGATAAACACGTTCAACGGTTATGGTCCGCTCCATGTCGAGTGGCCTGGGAAGGATGGCAAACATCCCAGATGCCCTCCAAAAGGTAATGCTCCAAAAGGTGGGCTCAGGATATTTTTATTCACAACCACTAAGGCAGAAGAGTGATTGAAAACTTGTAACTTGAGCATGGCTGGTACAAGTGTCAGGGGAGTCCTTCTGTAGTCTCCATCTGTCCAGTTTCAATAATCGCTTGTCCTGAGCAGGGTCGCACCGATCTAGAGCCTTTCCGGGAAGCATTGGGAGCAAGGCTGGAGGTACACCCTGGATGGGACGCTAGTTCGTCACAGGGTAGCCTCTGTGGTGTCCTTCCGTAAGATATTTAACCTGTACTGCAGACATTTTACATTAAATGTATTGTAAAAAATATTTCCTTACAAAGTAAAGTCGGCAAAGCAATGAAGCTGTGTTAAAAATTACGGATTGCTGGATGGAAGTAGGATTTCGGATATATTTGAAAGTCATATTTTGTACCAGACTGCACCTTTGTGTGATTATTCTATAGACTGATCCTCCCCCCCCCGAGACAAATTTGGACATTTTTAATTTTCTCAGATACAAACTTTCATGAAATCCATATTGGTTGGGTTGTTTGTTGAGGAACTGGACTTTTGCCCTCGATGTACAAAGATTGAAAGGATGCGGGAAGGACTTGCTGTTGTATCCCTGGGACAGTTGTCCAGTGCTTCCTGTCAAGCGTCAAGGTGTTGCTAATACACAGTATTAAGTCATTAAAATTAGAGCAAAATTTGGAAACTAGGTAAAAAATTGCTTGAATAAGGTCATGTGGAATGTTGCTTCACTTGTTTGCAGGCTATGTGTACCTGGTGTTTGAGTCTGAGAAGTCGGTGCGAGGGCTGCTGCAGGCCTGCACTCAGGACCTTCTCCACCCGGAAGATCACAGCGAGTACTACTTCAAGATGTCCAGCCGAAGGATGCGCTGCAAAGACGTGAGTGTGGATCATCGGCAAGATCTGGAATAACTGTTAGTTACAGAGTACAGCAACTGGACAGCTGAGGCTCTCCTTCTGAAGGTCTTACTCTAAAGTTCTTCACAACAGGTGCAGGTGATTCCATGGGCAATCTCAGACAGCAATTATGTGCGCTGCCCCTCACAGCGCCTGGACCCTAGTAAGACAGTATTTGTGGGCGCTCTTCACGGCATGCTCAACGCTGAAGCACTGGCCAACATCATGAACGACCTGTTTGGAGGAGTGGTTTATGCTGGGATTGACACAGACAAGCACAAGTATCCAATAGGTAAGGAGCATTCACGTCCATTTAGTGCTGTGCTTATTGCTGTTGCACGGATGCAGAAAGGGGCTGAGGCACGTTTCTCCACTTTTTTAGACAAATGACTCTTACGTGATATGTTTCCCCCCCGTCTATAAAATGAAAACTGCATCCTGCAGCAGTTCGTCGCTAATATTCTCAAAATAATGTGGATGTTCTCGCCAGGAGTGTAAAAAAATGATAAAGCAATAGAACAAATCACAAAAAAGAGAGGGTCCCGAAACAGAGCTTTGTGGAACCCCTCTTAAGGGCGTGTAAACTGGCAATGTTACAATTGCTTTGACAGATAGGAAGAAAATCACCCAAAAAAAGCTATCCATCATATCTAATCAAGGATGAGAGTGAGGGCACAGTGAGCAATGCCAGACTTTGTCACAGGTAGTGTCAGAAAGGAGCATGGTGCATCTTATTGAGTGAGAGGTGGCATGAGAAGCCAGATTGGTTATGTGGAGTTAATGAGCGTCAACAACTTTTTAATGCAAATGCAGGTTTCTTCTACTGTAACGCATTCTATCTGCTCCAGCTCCATTATACTCAAACAGCTTTTGCATATAATAACACTAAGGAAGTGAGCCACTCTGGGTATGATAATAGCTGAGAAATGTGCTATGGGAACAGAACAATTGTGTTGTTTGCTTCTGACACACTGCGTGTGTAACTTATACATATTGTAAAGTATCCTTCATATATAGTCGATCTTATGTAATTTTCAAATGCATGTTTTAGCATATTTCAGAGTTGGGTTTGTCATGACAGGGTCTGGCCGCGTGACCTTCAATAATCAGCGCAGCTACCTTAAGGCAGTGGGTGCAGCATTCGTGGAGATAAAAACGCCCAAGTTTACGAAAAAGGTGCGAACAAATTGTAAAGATGTGGTCCAAGCAGCTAATATATATAAATGCAGATGTAGACTCTTTGGGGAACCAGTGAAAGGCAGTGGGTTTGTCCATCCTTCAGGTTCAGATTGACCCATATCTGGAGGATTCCATGTGTCATGTGTGCAAACGCCAGCCAGGACCATTCTTCTGCAGAGACCAGGTGCGTGCATCCTCGTTATCATTCTGATCCCGAATAGCTGATACCCGAGCAAAGTAGGCTGCACGGCCTCAGTTGCCCCGGAACAAGACCCTGCCGTTGAAACGAATCAGAATCAAACACCGCGCCTAATAATATCGGCAAGAATAATTAAGGCTGGTAAGCACAGCAGTCGTGACTGTGAACCAGACTGCGGGAAATCTGTAAGCAGACAAGGTCCCTGAGCCGCTGCGATCTTCAGGCCTGTTTCAGGTACTACTGCCGCTCCTGCTGGCGTTGGCAGCACTCCATGGACGTCCTCAGCAGCCACCGGCCCCTGATGCGCAACCAGAAGAACCGCGACTCCAGCTAAGCGGCAGCGGCGCGGCCACGGCTGACCCGAGCCACTGCCCCGCAGCGCCTCTCAGAGGAGCGGAGGAGGAAAGCGGATTCACCCCACCCAGAAGCGACACTTCCACATGAGAAAGGGAGGGGGGAGGGGGAGGGGAAGGGGGAGGGGAAGGGGGCGGTACTGCAGAGAGTTCACGAATGCACTTGCTATTTTTTGCTGTTTACTCGTCCACAATGGCACTATGCACAGCGAGGTGTCGGGATGACCGGATCCCGCCGATTATGCAGTTCACAGATTTGTGGCTACGGCCAGAGAGGCGATTCAGGTCAGGGCTCCGAAGGTGTTGATGGGAAAAAAGAAAAAAAAATGCCTTCTCCTTGATTTTTAAAGATTCTTCCAGTGATTTTAGTTTCACATGCCTTGCAAGCTGGTGACCAAGCTTGCAAGTCTCATTGCCTTTCACGTTGGCAGATGCCATACAGTGCCTTTCCATTATTTTCCCCTCGCTAGCTGGCCGGCTGTTTCTGAGCAGCCAGCTGGTGTTTTTTACTTTGGAACAATGAGTTATGCTTCATTTAACCAGTTGCATTTCAGGCATTTTAATGCAGTTTTTAACTAATTTTTAAATAGAGAAGTTTTAAGTCGGGACGTGGAAACTGGAACAGAGGTGGCTTTTAAATTCCCCCCCCCCCCTCCGTGTATTGGTCTGAAGCTACTGTTATTAGTTTTTAATTATGCAGTTGTGTTTTATCCAGAACAAATGAGTCTTTTTTTGCTTACATGATTTGTCCAGTTAAGAAATAATGACAAAAGGTCTTTGTTGGGCACCATATCCCAGGGGTGGCCCTCAAGTTTTAAGCTATTACTGAAATTGTGACTATAAACAAGAATGGATGTTAATCTTTGGGACTGTACATAGTTTTAAACTGTTGCACTTTTAATTTGCACTTCGGAAAGGGGTGACGGACGTTTTTAATCACTTTTCCTTTTTATAAATCAGCAGAAAGGCAGGTATCGTTATGGGCACAGCCCTGGTCATGAAGCTTTTTTCCTCCTGTTTAATATACAGAACTCTAACATACTGTACCTAGGATGAACAAAGAGCCAGAGTAGGCCTTATGCAGCTTCTTCCTCCCCCCGCTCCTTTTCGTATCTCCGAAGCGGTGTGCCAAAGACCGAGTGTCGTCCTTTCTTTTCACCCGTGTACTTCCCATTGCTCGTCGCCCAGCCCAGCTGCTTTTTAGAGTTTTGAAAGTCTCTACCTCATTGTTGTCCGCTACCTTTGCTGCATTAACCTACAGATCTGGAGAGCGACGATCCGATTTGGCACAAATAAAAGTGTGGAAGCATTGGGTTTGCGTTTCTCCTTTTCCCCTTTGCTGGATCCTTGAACCGCCGCATTGGAAATGCTTGACGATCTTTCTTATTGTTCCTTTTTTCCAAAAACGTCATCTGAGCGTGAGGCCGTGGCTTTTCATCCTGAAACAAACTGCTTGGTAACGCCTCCACAGCTCTCAGTCGAGGGTAAAAAGTGACCGAGACCCAAAAAGGACCGACGGAATTGACACAAGAAGTGAGCTTACAGTGAAAAGGTTTGCAGTACGAGCGTGACTTTTCGGAAAGTTAAAATATTAAATTTAATGGCTTTAAAATAGGAACGACTCCATTCATTTTCCACCCACCCCGTACCTACGGACAGAACTCTTCACCCTATTACACAGCGACTGCAGAAATAGAAGGAGCTGACAGCACGGTAACTTTATGTGGAATATCCAGTTTACCAACAGGCAGCAAAAATGTGAAAAACTGACTATATTGAATGAGTTGTGTAGCGATGATCCAGCGAGTGAAAGAACGAGCTAGTCGTTCGCATGGAAACTAAAGGAGAATGAAAATCCAAAGCGATTTACGCAGCAGCCAAACTGGTCGAGATATTTTTCGGCCGCGTAGGAGGCGGCGGAGGGTCGTGTTAAAGGGAGGGGGTGACTGGTGAACACCGCTCGATTCGTGCACTGTTCTCGCAAGTATGTCGTTTCATTTAACCTACTTTCACAGCTCTCACCGACACTGTTTAACGTCATCTGTCCCCATAGAGGGTAGCAATTCTGCACGTCGGGGGGATCAATACGCTAATATGGTGTTGTCATGGGGCCGCAGCATCCATCCCTATCTGGTCGTTACACATTTCACTTAGTCCAACAATCCAGATATTCTGCTGTCTTTTACATTCATTCATTTAGCTAATGCTTTACTCTAAAGCAACTAACAATGTTAAGGTTACAATTAGTTACCCATTTGTACAGTTGGGTAATTTTTTACTGGAGCAATTTTAGGGTAAGTACTTTGCTCAACTACTACTACAGCAGGAGGTGAGGATCAAACCTGCAACCTTTGGATTCGGAGGCAGTAGCTCTAACCACTACACTACCAGCCATCCCTACAATAAAAAATATAGATATAAAAAATAAGATAATCAGTTTATGGGTACATATATGCTCTAAATTTTAGATCAACCTATTTCTCATTAAGTTTCCTGTCATGCACAGTTTTCTGGCAATATATTGTAGTGCCCAGGGTGGTGAAGACAAGTAGGAAAAAACAAACAGTATGGTTTACCCCATCCCAGGTTCTTTTATATGTAATATTCACATATAAGGAACATTAGAACTTTCAGTGCCTGGTTCAATAGTTATTTATGATCCCGGTCACTTAAAATGCACACGCACGTACAAAACCATTATCCAAAACAGGGTTTTGGCAAACCGGAGCCTGACCTGGCAACATACGGCACAAGGATGGGGAGGAGGGGGCACACCCAGGATGGGATGCCGGTCCATCACAAGGCACCCCAAGCAGGACTTGAACCTCAGACCCGCCAGAGAGCAGGCACAGACCAAACCTGCTGCACCACCATGCCCCCTCACTTAAAATAAATAAATAAAATCTTTTCTGCTGCTCTCTGAAGAGTAACCTCAGGCAAACCTTCTAACAAAGTGCAAACTTCATTGAAGTATTATTGTTGCGCTGAACGGTCCCCGACCTTCACTACAACTAGCACGGGAAGCCGTACCAGTAGGCGGTGAAACAGATCTCCGGCACTCCTCTCTTAACTGCTTGTCCAGCGCAGGGACACAGTGCTCCAGAGTCTGTCCCAGAAGCACAGGACACGATTGAGGCTCCACCCCGGACAGGAGGCCGATCCGTCACAGAGCTGCTGAATTCACTCATTCAGACACTACAGGCAGTATAGAGTCACCTGTTCCTCCAAAACACGGGTCTGAACTATGGGAGGAAACCAGAGCACCCGCACGCCACCAGGCTGCCCTTATGTGGCTGCTAGTGTTTAACTTGATTTCTCCTTTATTACTGATTGATTGACTGGCTGATTGTGAATTACCTTCGAATCACAGCAGCTGCATCCATCTAAGATGCTAATTATTTAAAAAAGAAAAATGGAAAACAAATATTTCAGAGAAATCTGGATGTTGCGCAAAAAAGTTCATAATACGTATCGAATCGTATCATACCGTTTTCTGAAGCCGACTTCTTTCTTTGAACGGCTTCCCCGCCCTTGTCAGGGCTGCTGATCGACTGACTGACTGACTGATTGATCGATCGATCGATCGATCGATTGCCATTGCTCAACGCGACTTCACTCCGTCTGTGGCCACCAGATGTCGCTACACCTGCCGTGTGACGTAGTCCGGCCTCCGCTGCACGTCTGGGCCGTGGTGCGCGCGCTCAAGCGTAGCTCTCGCGCGGCTCCACTGGGTAAAAATGGCGACCAGCTCGGAGCGCAGCCCCCCTCCCTTTTCCCAGTTTGGGAGCCAAGAGCCGACGGCCGAGCTGCGGGATGGGGACAGTGACGAAGGGGAAGATTTCTTCACGGGCCGGGTGAGTGCCCTTTCATGTGTCACTTTGTGTTTGCTTGGTAAGTGCGGGCTTTTCGTGAGGAGGAGGAGGCGGCGCGGGGCGCGACGGCTTCCAGTTCCAGCACTGCGGTTCGTCGAACCGGCTGGCGTTAGTGAGCGGCTCGCTCGGCGCTCGGCAGGCACGCTCCTCTTGTAGGCCGCGCCGCAAGCCTCGGACTTTCCTCACGACTCGCACGGCGTTCCCGCAGAGGTCTGCACGGCTTTTTTCATAATTCCGTCTTTCAGTTTAAGAACACTTAAGGATACGCTTTGACCAGTCAGTAGAAGAATTGGTCTTGCATTCAGCTAACCGTCCACGGTCAAGTACTGCTGTTCATATTCTGTCTGAATCCTTTTTGGACATGACATTACACACACTGTACAGAGGTCGCCTTGTTGTTTTTAACCACTAGGACACCTGCTGGCCTACAGGGCTGCCCCCCCCCCCCCGCTTTCGTAGCTTTAGTCATAGTGGAACATCTTCTGTTAGTTCAGTAAATTACTGAGTAATTCTCTGGCACTTCTGTTCTGCAGCTGTAATACTTTTTTTTTAGGACCTAATCTATCCAAACATAGTAAAATAAATCAAGGGTGGTCTTGTCATCTGTCTTGTTTTCATCAGTGCAGTTTTCCTCAGAACATTGTGCATGTTATAAGGGAATAAAAAAAGAAAAAAAAAAAAATCCCCTACCGGTGAGCGCTTTGCGACATCACTGCTGACAGAAATATGGAAACTACAGCAGAGTCCAGCAGGTGGTGCAGTGGTTAGAGCTTCAATCCCTGCTCCTGCTCTAGTACCCTTGGTCAAGATACTCACCTAGAATTGATGCAGTTAAAAAAAAAATAAATAAATAAAAAATTCCCAGCTGTATCTGGTAATACAAAGCTAACATTATCTCCTGCTTTTGGGAAATAGATTCTGCAAAATGAATGAGAATAATTCATTCAGTATTACTGACTGAAAATGAAGCCCTGATGTGTGAATCTCCAAATTGCGACACAAACCAGCCAGTTGTGTTTCCTTGAAGTACCACTGTGCTCCTGTAGGCCTCTCACAAAGGGTATGAACTGTCAGATCTTCACGCTGATCTTCTCGTCATGGACTGCAGCCCTGCGGAGTGACATTCCTCCATTGCCCAAATGTCTATCGCTTCATCACTTACCTTGCTTTGTCAGATACCTTTATGCATGGTGGCTTACGGGGTTAAGTAATCAATTTTACACTTATTCAACCGCTTATACAGCAGGATGACTTATCGTATCAGTCTAGTGCAGTGTTTTTCAAACTTTTTAATCCCAAGGGACCCCCCAGATATGATGAGTCCATTCAGGGAACCCCGTAAAACATAAAGGCAGCAATATATTTTTATGTGCACGGACTTTTATAATAATGTAAAGACATATTGCAGTTCGTCTTACAATCAACGTACATCTGAAATGCTGTTTCAGTAACAGTTTTCTTTTATTATTTGGCAGCTCGCTATAGCCAAAAATAATTCTCTCAATTTTCTGTAGCTTCTGT
The DNA here is from genome assembly GCF_900964775.1 of Scleropages formosus. Classification (NCBI taxonomy): domain Eukaryota; kingdom Metazoa; phylum Chordata; class Actinopteri; order Osteoglossiformes; family Osteoglossidae; genus Scleropages; species Scleropages formosus. Next base: position 1,461,709 of record NC_041816.1, on the reverse strand, counting down.
GGGTTTTTGTATTCCTGAAAAATATTTACGTTAACTGAAAAGGGTACCTTTTTTCAGCGTTAAGGCACTGGTAGATGAAAAGTTAAACCTGAAGGGCAGCGTTTGTATCTGTTACAAACATGTGAATCAAACCAAACACCACATTCACTGATTCAGCAAATCCTAATGGGGTGGTTGAGCCTGGTGCCTTTTACACATTTGTCAAAGCATGGTTTCATTTTAGTGAGAGCCATGCAAGCGCGTGTCACTTTGGACCTCCAGACAGGCCCGGTGCTTGGACTGAAGTACTTTCACTTTTAAAGTAGCCCTGAAGATGTGACGGGTGAGACTGGATCATGGGCGTGGTGATGTCAGCAGTGGAGGATATGCACTCCTGGTTATAGAGAGGAAACATTTCTGTAACTCCCTCTTTGTTTGCTTTCCCACATGCAGAGAATTTTTGCGTGAATGTGCGCACCTTATGTTGTGTGTTGAGTATGTGAACATTGTGCCCTTGCATGCTCTCATTAATGACATTGAGATGCTGGAAAAAATATGCCATGTATGACAACTTCAGTAGCCATGAGTCATTTTCAAAACAGTTGGCAATCTCTGATTTTTCAACAGAGAGAAACTCTCTGAGCTCTTTGCACAGCGCGTACATGTGACTTAACTTAGTAATCCCCTGCATGGCGGGAAAGCCAGCGTGCCTCTGAGTGAGTGGAGCAGCAAGCCCTTGTAATCAGCACCCATTTCTTTGTAGAGTCATCCGAACTGTCTGTGTCTCAACACAGTTCACAATTTGAACTGCATCCCTCAGCATGTGGCAACAGCATTGGGGGCTTTCTCTTTGATCAGAGTCGCAGTACCGTACACTCCGACACACCGAGACCAGTCGATTGAATTGACCGTCATCAATTGATCCGTCATATTTAATGTGTCCTGACCGAGGAAACGAATGTAGACCGTGAGCTGTGCTCGATTTGCAACATCAGTACTTTCATCCAACTGCAGCGCTTTAAAATATTCACTGGCTCTCACTTGTTCTAAAAGCTGCGAAGCAATATCGCTGGCCATGTCACCTACGCGTCTGCTCGCTGCGTTATTGACAAAGGCACACGATCTACTTTTCGTGCCGCTTTCTCTCTAAAAAACTCCCCGACATGTCTTTAGCAGCTGCTAATAATAATGCTTCGCCAGTCGCGTGCGGCTTCTTAGCACGCGCCATGTGGAGTGATGCCAAATACGATGCTTTTAAACTCCTCTCGGGGACCGTTCCTTGCTGCCGAAAAGTACTGGTCTGCCGGACCCAAACACAACTCCTGATGTCTGAAATAGTCAATGGACTTTCCTGCCTCACTGGGATGTTTCTGCTGTAGATGGTGTTTGAGTTTGCATGGTCTCATGCACTCATTGGAGAGAATCTCTTGACAGAGAACACACTGGGGTCTCTTAACTCCCTGCTTTGACATACAGGTAAAACCAAATGTAAGATTTGTCACTTTTTTTTTTCCTTTTCTTTTTTTTTTTTTTTTGTTTAGCATTCCCCAAGTCAGATTGACACAAACTGCTTGCGGGACTCGCGGGATTCTTAAATCTTTCCATCATCATCTTTCCAGCATGTACTTAGCCACTAATTGCTCCGTTCACATTATTGTAAGTACCAAACGTAAAGAGCGCGAAGCATTTTGGGATAAACACGTTACAAGGAACTACTCTTATAAATCACAAAACTATATGTAGATTTGGTTAACAACATCTTTAGGTTAAAAAATAAATTCTTACTGGAAATAATTTCTATCTTTTTTTTGTCAAGTTTTCCACGGACCTTTTAGCTCCCTCTTGCGGACTCCAGTTTGAAAACCCCTGGTCTAGTGTATCTTGGTGAAGGGTTCTAAAATAGGAGTGTTACTTGCTGTTAGTATGATTTATTTTTGATTTTACATTAACTTTTACAATAATGTAATTAATATACATAATGTAAATTATCAATTTCTCTTCTATGAGGAGATTTGCATATTCCACAATGAGTGTATGCTGCACTCACATGCTTTGCATTCATGCTGTTGTCATCTGATGTAGTTTCTTGTACTCCACCTGTGTATTTTGAAGGTGGCTTTCTGCTATAGTTTGTCCTTAACACACACACATTTTCAGAACCGCTTGTCCCATACGGGGTCACGGGGAACCGGAGCCTACCCGGCAACACAGGGCGTAAGGCCGGAGGGGGAGGGGACACACCCAGGACGGGACGCCAGTCCATCGCAAGGCACCCCAAGCGGGACTCGAACCCCAGACCCACCGGACAGCAGGACTGTGGTTCAACCCACTGCGCCACTGCAGCCCCCCTCCTGAGAAAAGCAATACTCAGTAAAATGCATTGTGAACTGATGTGGTACACTGCTGTCTGTGGTAGTGCTTGAGCATACAAAGATTACCACCCCATCATTTACCACCCCAGTGTGGACAAGCATAATTCCGACCTATTATTTCTATTTCTCTTAGAGCAATCCTAAAATGGCCAAGTCAGGAGCCCATGTGCAGCCAGCAGATCTTTTTGGTGAACCAGAAGTTAATGTCAGTGAGAAACCAATGAGTTCTGGGGCCAAGAGCAACGCTTTCTGCAAAAACACTGTCAGCAACGCCACATCCAGGTTGAACGGTGTATGTTCAGATGACGACCAAGACCTGTTCTCAGGTAAATGGTTTTTTTTTATTTTTATTATATTGATAATATGCTCCAGGAATTATGTGCTCAGAAAACATTTGGTATGTCTCTGCTGTATTTCTAGATGGCTTATTGCTCCTGTTGACCTCACTTTGAGCTGTTTCCCGGTACCTTTTGTTGTTTAGTTCTCCAAGTATTAGTACGTAAGACCCATCCTTTTATTTTTAACATAAATATGTAACTGCTCACCATCACAGCTTATATTGTTGAAAATGCAGACGCAAACAAATTTAAAAACAAGATGTGCTGCTGTATGTTTTAAAAAAAAAAATGTTTTTTAATTGTCAGTGATTTAAATGTAATGTTCAGATTTACTTGTGTGCTGTGGTCAGCTCTTCTCTCTCTTCTTTTAAGAGGCCAATGTGGAGTTTTCCGTGGACAGCCAACAGAACTCCTGGAGAAATGAAGTGTCCACACCTTCTGTGTCCACTCCATCCTTTTCAAATGTGCCAAAAGCATCAAAGAGACAACCCCAGACACTGGAGGAGGTATGACTATCGGTGGCACAAGACACTAGGAGGCGGGTTAAATTGATTGCAGTCCATGAGCATGCTTCATGTTGCTTGGATATCCCCCCCCCCGAAGTGTGCAATAGTACCACCCATCAGTGGTCTGGCATCCTGTCTGTGGCATACCCTGCCTAGCCTCCAAATTGCCACAGTTGTGCCTTAGGGGATGTAACTAAGGATAGTGAATGGCACCGTATGATGATGCTGTGTTCAATTTAATGCAGCTTGAAGAAGAGGAGAGTGGGGACAAGTTTGAGCTCCACATTGGAGTCACCAACCCTAAAAAAGTTGGTAAGGTCTTTTTACGCCAAGCTGCCCCATTTTATTTATGATTTGCTGTGTGCTTTTGCTGCAGTTCAAGGAGAAAAACTATGCCCTGCAGCTGCTACTGAAGCTGAAGGGACTTGGAACTGCGCGCATTAATTAGTCTGACAGGCTCTTTTATTCTGCCGATAGCTGAATATCCTGTTTGTCAGACTGGCTGCCTGCTAATGTAGAACATCTTATTTACAAACTCATTTCATAGCTGATGAAAGGAAAAAAAATCACGAATTTAATTGAGTTGTTCATTTGAAACTTCTATTCGGTTGCTGGACTTTTTTCTCTTTTTTTTTTTCTTCTCTCCCCCCTATTTGTAGGTGATGGCATGAATGCTTATATGGTCTACAAAGTGTCCACACAGGTGGGTTGGTCAAAATTTGAATGTGGTGAGAGTAAACTCTTTGTTCCCTTTAAAATTCACTTATGTATCCAATATTAATATATGCTGACAATTGTTGGCGCACTAACAGATGTGTGTATTTGTAACAACACCTTTGTGTAACAGGGATACAACTGCAAATATCTGAAAGGCTTGTTTCCTGCCACTCCTGGCTTTTTCAGACCACAATCCCAATGTTCAGGAGCAAGGCGTTCACAGTGAGCAGAAGGTTCAGTGATTTTCTGGGATTGTATGAGAAGCTCTCTGAGAAGCACTCACAGAATGGTTACATTGTTCCCTCACCACCAGAGAAAAGTATTGTGGGTAAGAGCTTTTACAAGATTTATTTTTTTTTAATGAGGATTAAAGATAGGGGAGTGAGTCTGAAAATAATTGACCAGAACGATTTTTTTTCTGTCATCATATTCCCTTGTATTACTATCATAATAGGCATTTTGTGTAGAGCACGTGTGCAGTCTTGCCAAACGTATACTGATCATGTAAATTTTTGCTTATGAAAACTCTTTGGTTTCACAGGGATGACTAAAGTGAAGGTTGGAAAGGAAGACTCATCCTCTGTAGAGTTTGTGGAGAGGAGGCGAGCAGCTCTGGAAAGGTAAATCCCTGGCAGGATCTCCAGAGTGCAGGTTGTGAAAGTCACCAGTTACTACCACACAGACCAGATGCACTGTAGACTTTTACTGAGACATTTTCTGTGCTGCAGTGCATTCAAAGCTGTGTTGACCTATAGATACACTGACTCTGCAGATATCTACAAAGGTTGGTCTGTCACCCACACCTTTTACAAGACCCAGATCTTCGGGAGTTCTTGGAAAAAGATGAGGTAAGATCACCTGACTGTTTTAGTGTCTTTTCTGAAGTAGCTGCTGGAAACTGATTTGAAGGCTTGGTGTCATGGAGTATACAAGCAATATTTAGCTTCAGCTGCTTGTTTTTTTTTTTTTTTTTTTTTTTTTTTAACCAGTTTTGGATGTCTTTATTTCCAGTAAATTTTGTTTTGTAAAACTTGCTTAAATATTTTTTTTTTTTTTTTTGCGTGTGTTCTCATCAGTTACCCAGGGCAGTAAACACACAGACACTGAGTGGGGCTGGCCTTATGAAGATAATCAACAGAGCCACCGATGCTGTTAACAAGATGACCATCAGGATGGATGAATCAGACATCGTATGTCTATGTAATTGTTTCTGAACAGAAAATAGCTAGACTTGTTTCCTTTTCCGAGTACTGTTTTTGTATTTTTCCAAATGCTGTACGTGTAGCAACTGTTTTTCCAGGGTGTGTCATCACATTATTAGCCTTGACTGAGTTGAGTCAGGGTACTGCCAGACCATTGTCTGAGAATGATTACAAATTCCCAGTGAAAGTCTCCCCATGTTGTCCAATTCTTCAGTGGTTTGAAGAGAAGCTTCAGGAGCTGGAAAATGAGGACCAGCAGCTAAGGAAGCTCCATGCTGTCATTGACTCACTGGTTGTCCACAGAAAAGGTAAATGTTTCAAATAGACTACAGCAGATTCAGTCACTATTCCAGTGACTTCATAGAAAGTAGTGTGTGTTAATGTTTATAATATTGCCTAGCAATAGTAGCTGACCATCACCTGTCTCTACAGATTTTTGTCAAATTTTAGTGTTCCCGTTGAAAGGAACGTCATGAGGATGTGTGATATGTGTCAAGCCTTTTTTTATTATTATTTATTTAAATGCATCCCTCTTTTTCCTGGGTTAGAGGAATACCTCTGAGTTCTTTTAACTGAGTATTTTGACTGGTGACCATTGGAAACGCCTTGACAACCCACCTTGCTGGGTTATTTTTCATGCAGAACTCTCCGGAAATACTGGAGTGCTAGCAAAAAGCGTGGCCATGCTGGCCAGCTCAGAGGACAACACTGCCCTCTCCCGGGCGCTGTGCCAGTTGGCAGAGGTGGAGGAGAAGATGGAGCAGCTGCAGCAGGAGCAAGCTGGCTATGACTTCTTCATCTTTGCTGAGCTGCTTGCCGACTACATCCGCCTGCTGGGAGCTGTCCGTGTATGGAGCCCCTAAAGCCCACATGCTCTCTCACCTTACCTTATGCTTACCAGTGGGAAGCATAAGTATTGGGACAGTGAAGTAAAATTAGCTACTCCTGAAATTTTGTATTTCTCATCCAAGGATGAATATAAGGCTGAATTACAGAATTCCAACTTCTATTTCTTGGTAATTCTTTCTATGCAGGTTAACCAAAGTTGGAAAGATGTCATTTTTTTGTGTATTTAGTCCCCTCCAATTTGAGGAACATATTTGTTGAAGCAAATTAAAGCTGTGTAAAGTATCTGTCCGCTTACCTCTTAACATGTAGTAATTCCGTAGTGTCTGCGATCCGTCGACATAAACAGACTCTTCCTCTGAGATGGTCAGCCTCTTAGTTTTTGCTTGTTTAGAGGGGAGGGTTCTTACTTCAATTTCTTCTTCAGCAAGTAAAATACATGCTCAGTTAGATTAAAGGAGGAGACTGACTTGGCCAGTTTAAAACTTTTTTTTTTTTTCTTTCTGATTAAAGAAATTATTTCACTGTCTCTACTTATGCTTGTGTGTATCCCAAAGTCAGAACCACAAAAGAGCATATTTTTTGATATTGCTCAGCAGACCTTACTAAAAAAAGGCTATAAGTTTGCAAATATATTTTATTATATATGTCCTAGCTTATGCTCATTAAGGGACATCATTTCTGTACACATGCACCAGTTTGCATTTTAAGTACTGGGAACATGAATGGGTGATTTGCAAGTTAATTTCCTGTACCCATTTAGATAGTGAAGAGCTTCTCTGTGCCAACTAGCATGCAATGCAATGTAGCGAGTGAGACCGGACTCATTGTTGGATGTGTTACCCAGGGCTGCTTCGACCAGCGCGTTAAGGCATGGCAGCGGTGGCAAGATGCCCAGGTTGTCTTGCAGAAGAAGCGAGAGAACGAGGCCAGGATGCTGTGGGCTAACAAGCCAGAGAGGTCACAGCAGGCTAAGGATGAGATCGTAGAGGTACTGGACATCTCTTTAGCATATCAGGGATTTGACTGCTTAAAACAAAAGTTCGTATGTGTTGTGTGTGGCGTTTTGCATTGCTATGTATTAAAGCAGTTTTTCACCATTAAAAATCGGTTTATTATACGTATATAGTATCCTGCTTTGTCTTTTTATTTTGATCCTGATCTTCGGATCACCCAGTGACTGTACAATATTAGTATAGAATTTAGCAATATTATTTTAACCATGAATTAGCCACTACTACATGCTAGCATCCCATATGACTTTTTTTCTCCAATCCTCAGTGGGAGGCCAAAGTGAGTCGGTACGAGAGGGACTTTGAGAGGATCTCTGCAACCATTCGCAAAGAAGTTCTCAGGTTTGAGGTATGATGTGTTAGCTGTAATAAGTGTACTTAAACACTCAAACTTGCAACAGGGAAGGAAAGATGTATTTAAATGTTTGTTTTCAACAGAAAGAGAAAGCCAGAGATTTCCAGATCCAGATCATGAAGTATTTAGAGGCCCTTCTACACTTGCAACAAAAGGTATACAGTTTCTACAATTTGGAATTTACATGTTATATTATGACTAGCATAATGGATGGTTAGTGTTCTAAAAAAATTCTCTAAATATGTGAAATGCGCTTTTTCCCCTCTCTCCACCCTAGGTCCTGAAATACTGGGAAGCTTTCCTGCCTGAAGCAAAGTCAATTGCTTGATTACAAACAGAAGGGAAAAGGCTGCCTTTTTTATATGTATACCTTACCTCTTGCCTATAAACCAAGATAAAGAAGTGTGCTAAAAAGGAAATGAATACAATCTAAAGGTGTTTTTTTTTTTTTTTTTTTTTTTTTTATAAAAACCATCACAATCATTGTGTGCCAGTATAACGTTCGTTACGTTTCATTTACCTTTCTTATTTGGCAGACTTCATTTAATTTATGTAGGAAATGTTTTGGGGAAATGACTGGCAGGCCTATCTAATATGTGTTCATTTTAACTGCTGTGTGGAAAAGAGTTGTTCTCTCTCTCACTGATGGGACCGTAGAGGTTTCTTTACATCTAGCAAATCGTTCATTTGTCTGCCCACACAGTGCCACTGATCTGGGTCGTTATTGTATTGTTTGGTTTTTGTACTGTCCATTTTAGAAAGCAGATGTTTGGCTGAAAAGTGGCAAGTCATGGAATCGTTAAACGTGGGCTGACTTATGCCTCTGTTCAGCTGTTGCCGGAGGGAGTAGAGTTACCTGTCGATTAGTAGTGGTTAATCCAGTTTTAGAGCAGTCATGCTTCACCACAGAGAATGAGGACAATCGAGGCTATTGTACACCATGGGGGTTTCGGGATCATAAGTTAGCTACACCTTACACAGTTCAGGATAGTCTTCGGAGTGGTATGTTGTAGGCTTATTGCAATTGAAAAGTGTTTTGTGTACATTATTCCCCAAAATGTGCTGAAAATATGGGCAGTGGTCAATTCTCTAGGGAACGGAACACACAAGCGCTACGCAGCAGGATCCCCATTAGTAATTAGGTGGTTGACAGCAAGGCTTTCAAGGGAAAGATGGTTCAAGATATTTTTAGCTTTTGCACTTTAGCAGTAGAAATTGCTGTGAAAAAAAGTTTTGTCTTGGAAAGGGACCTGTCTGTTTACACAGACAATTTTGAAATGGGCACTAAAGGGTTTATAGTGATGCCATGTATCTATAAAACATTTAATATTTGGTACATCCTCCCCATTGTGCATATTGCTGTTCAAAATTCCAAAATGGAGCACGCATGTTAAGATGCAATGACCCCCCCCATATCATAAATTTTTAGTTCTCATGTTTCAGGAATCATTATTTCTTTGCGAAGTCAAATTTCCAACTTGTCTTTTCAACATGAAGCTTCATATCTAACACCTGTAAGCCCAACTCATAGGGTACGATAGGAAGGTACGATAAAGACCCCTGGCTCAACATTCCTGTTCTTGTGTAAAACATTGTTTAGTGTATAGCACAAGGTAATGTTACATTTTTTGTAAAATGCAAAGGTACCTACAAAAGGTACAGTTGCGGATGAAGCCAAGACATTTTGTTTACTACTCTCAACAGTTGTCACTGTTCATTTACTTAAGGAAGAGTATGACTTTTGGCATTTATTTTCAACATCCTGTTGGACTTCAGCTTTTAAAATAAGTATCTGTGGCTGCATGCCGGTGGCCTGTAAACATACTTCAGGGATGTTTGTTGAAGCACTTCATATTCACCTGGACACAAGACCGTTTTTAGCTACTACGAGTTACTGAAAATAAAGATGTTTAAGAAAATTGTCTTAAGCCTCATTTTGAATAGATGATTAATATGTTTAATTGATCATATTTAAAATTTCGTCAGGGTTAGCCTGCGAGAACTTAACTCCTTAGACCTTGTGGCATGTCAGATCCAGGTGTGCTTTCACAGATTGATGTGTAGTCATTTTTTTTCAGCTGAGTTATTTTATTGGGCTTTGGGACAACATAGTCACAGCATAGCTCGTGTAGGGACTACAAATGGCTAAAATGTAAAATTACCTCCTTAGTAATTACTTTCTTGGGAAAAGTAGGCACCGGGATATGGGTCTGTCAAGAATTGCTTGTCCATTGTCATTTTGTTCAAGAGTGCGTGGGTGATTTATCCTCTTTTCAGGAGTGGTTGCCGTAAGAGCACAGACATCATTTAACACCCACTCTTCAGAGAAAAAAGCCACTTCCTGCTTTGTTCCAACAAATTGGGTCTATGTCTGAGCCACAAAACACTGTAATGTGCCAAGGGTCATTTACCTGATCACCAGTTCTGTTTTTGAAAGCTCCCAGTTAAAATGCTAGTGTGATACATTGTGTCCATCTGGGGGTCTATCACTGTAGCTGCAGGATAAGTGTCTTATAGGATGACAAGGTCACAAATAAGGAGATGCATCTCTGCAAAGAGAGGAATGTCAGTATGGAGCAGGGAACATCTATACTGTCTTAAAACCTTGCTGGAAAAAAAGAACAACAGGGGAAAAAAAATGGCCTTTATTGAAGATTTGTTTGATATAAAAAATATTCTTGGCATGTACCCAAAGTGTATTGCTCTGCAGTGAAGTGCTAATGCTGACAGAAGGCTAAGACTGCCCATTGGCAGTAACCACTCCAGTGTAAGGAACCCTTTGAGAACCGCAGTTCCCATGAGCGTCATGGTGACATCATTTGGGTGTCTTCCCAAGTCATCCAGTATTAATTATGCAACACCAAATTATTCCTTTGGAACTGCAAATGGCTTTGTTACTTCAATCTTGCCACAGTCATAAATGACCACGTTGCTAAGAGGTCTATCCCTTCCATCCGTCTTTGTGCCCTCAATTTTTTTAACAACATCCTGTAAGAAGAACAAAACAATATTGACTGAAGTTTGCTGTAAGACCTTTTTCTAAACATACTAAACAGAAAGGGTCATTACAAGTAGGCCTTTTCTCTGTGATATAAACCTAACTTGTTTGCAAAATTGCATCTGTAATGCAAACCTCAATATAAAACAAGCTACAGCAATTATGAGAAAAATATGAATCCCTTATGAGATTAAATTCTCAAAGTCCAGAAAAGTAAACATCCATGTGTCAAGGGTCCTTATAAAGAGAAATGACATCGTAAGCAGTCTAGTCCACACTTGTTTGTGTTGGTTTGTGTCTCTACAGGAACATGGAGATAAGTCAGAGCTTACCATGCCTTCCAGGATCTTCCCAAATACGACATGCCTTCCGTCCAGCCACGGTGTCTTCACAGTGGTGATAAAGAACTGAGAGCCATTTGTGTCTTTTCCAGCATTGGCCATGCTCAGCCACCCTGGGCCATAGTGCTTCAGCTTGAAGTTCTCGTCTGAGAAACGGTCTCCAAAGATGCTCTTTCCTTCAGAAAGAGAAGAAGAGGGCATTCAGTGCAAGACTAGGAATTTACTGCAAAAGCTGTCCTTAGCACCATACAGAGAGAAGAGCCTTTGCTAACCTCCAGTGCCATCTCCTCTGGTAAAATCACCACCTTGAATCATGAAATCCTTGATGACACGATGGAACTTGCTGCCTTTGTAACCAAACCCTTTCTGTTGGGAAATATTGTACGAGTTCAAGCAGTTTATTATAATTGTTCCAAAGGCATAAGAGCTGTTCTTCTTTGGAAGTTATGTGACAAAGCACACACAACAAGCATCTGCGCACTTACCTCTCCAGTTGCCAACGTAACGAAGTTTTCTACTGTTTTAGGTACGGTTTTGCCAAACAGGCCGACGATAATCCTGCCAACATCCTCGTCTCCAATTTTAATGTCAAAATAAACCTAAAAAGAACAAGGAAACATTTTCATGGGTAATATGTACATGGTAGGGCGCGCGGTGGCGCAGTGGGTTGGACCGGGTCCTGCTCTCTGGTGGGTCTGGGGTTCAAGCTCTGCTTGGGGTGCCTTGCGATGGCCTGGCGTCCCGTCCTGGGTGTGTCCCCTCCCCCTCCAGCCTTATGCCCTGTGTTGCCGGGTTAGGCTCCGGTTCCCCACGACCCCGTATGGGACAAGCGGTTCAGAAAATGTGTGTGTGTGTGTGTCTATGTACGTACATGGTTTTATTTGGGGAAAATACAATGCAGGCCTTAGTTGCCGAGATGTAACGTTGTGGTAATAATGACCCCTTAGACAGGAACATGGTACAAGCTCTATGATGAAATTCAGCAGTTGGTTCCCTACTTCTGAGAGTCTTAAGATTCTTGGCTTGAATTCCACTCCTAATGTTGTACCTTTCATCGAGCCACTTGCCCTGAATTGACACAGTAAAAATACCCTGATGTGTAAATGAGTAAACCTTTGTAAAGTGGATTATCTCACACTTTGAGTCAAACTGACAGAGATCAACTAAATAGGACGGAAAGATGGTGCAGTAGATGCATCTTCTCCCTGTGCAACCTCAGTTCCTCCTTGTTTTACAATATGTTTGTCTAAATGTGCTCATTATTTCTACTGTGATTCCAGCCTTCCTGTTTTACTCTAGTTTCTCTTTCACTCACTACAGCAGTTTGTAGATTTGTTCCATTTCCTCCGGAAATGTCTTTCTTAATGATTTAATAAATTCCTCATCCATTCATCCATCCATCCATGTTTCCTCCCACAGTTCAGAGACATTTTTCATGTCAGCTGTTGACTCTAAACTGACTTTAGGGTGTGCGACTGCCTTGTGATGGACTGGTGTCCCATCTGGATTGCACCCTGCTTCGTGCCGTATGTTTTGGTCAAAGAATGTTATGGACTACGTTTCCAGAATACACTCTACAGTACCTCGACCCTGCATTGGAGAATAACTGATGGATGGATGCATGGCCAGCTAAATGGAAAAAAGGACAATCCTTTGGTATTGACATATCAAACTGAAATCAACATGAGCCCAAAGATGAAGTGCAATTAAAATAACACTGCATTCTTGTCTATATTTGCAATACTTGTCTTACCTGCATTCTGCTTTGCGCTGTTGTATATTATTTGCACTGCTGATTATGTCTGCAATCCTGTTTATTACCTGCACATGGACACTGTTTTGTAGTATTGCATTTTTGTCATTGTCTTCCGGCGAACAACCAATTCCAGCATGACACACACTGGAAAAGCCAGGAGATCATGTGTGAGCGACCTACTGTTCCTCTACCTTTTTGTTACTGTTACTCTATAACAGCTAAAGTTCACTCCTCTGTTCCGACATGGATGGTGCCCACTACTAGTCACTAGTGATGCCACCAAGGACGGAGAGGCAGATCCAGGGAGACCACACACACACACTCTCTCTGTGTGTGTGACATCATGACATGATGATGATGATGATGATGATGATGATGTGCAACAACACGCTCACACACTCTCAGCTCGAGCGGCCACAGTAAATGATTATGATTATGCCGTTATAATTTATGAAGGTGATCTGACAGCCCTGCCCTCCGACCGAGGGTCTTTGAGTTTTTGTGGCTTGAGTCCGCAACGATGAACACACATCATGAACACCGCCGGGCTTTACCGCACTGTCACAGCGCAAACAAACAAAGTACTACATGCCGCGGCATGGGGGTCTCGTCTCTGCAATGAATCGCATGCGTTCTCCGTCCGTCCGTCCGTCCAAACGACGTCAGACGTGCAGAACACACTGACACTACTACTACTAGCTAGGCTGGCTAGCGAAGCGCGACGGTGTCGACACCGAAACCCGCACCGCAACATCCGTCGTGACGACTTTTCCTTTCATCAGTCCTGCCTGTGTTACGACGTCGACAGCGCTACACAGAGACGTCGCTCGCCTGGCTTCGCCGCCGTCGTTTCTCCTCCTACCTTGACCGTCACTTTGGGGCCCTTCTTCTTCTCCTCAGCCTCCGATCCGCTCGGGAAAAGGAGGAACATCGCCGAGCCGACGATGAGAGTCACGGCAAAGAGCACCTTCATCTTCCTGTCGCAGATCCGAACCATGAGACGGAGAGGAGGACGGCCGTGGCGGCCCTAGATTGGAGCGGGCCGAAGAAGGAACGGGGAGGAGACTGCAAGGACAGCGAGAGGAACGGGGCGGGGATTCGCCGAGATTGGGCGGGGACTGGGCGGGGACTGGGCGGAGACTTGTCGGGATTGGGCGGAAAGAGGCGGGGAATTGCCAGGACTGGGCGGAGACGGGGTGGGGACGGGGCGGGGACTAGGAGGACGCGAGGAGGTGACTGGACGGGGAGACTGTGAGGAGACTGGGACCTGCCGTCAAAGGCCCTTGTCACCACCCACTAGAGTAGACTGGACCAGGTACTGAGTGTAAATATACTTGTAGTTTTATCACATTACACTATCAGATAATGAACAAAATCCATCGGGGTGTTCACCTTTTCCAGTAAAGATGAAAACATCAGTCAAAGGCATGTTTTCAGAAATTATATGCACTAATGTAAAGTGCTGGGGAATAGGTATTTAGTAAGGCATTAAATGTAATTTACGCAACAAGCCACACAGCTGATCACAAAGGAAAAGGACACGATCATCTCTGACGAATGGGGATTTTTTGATCCCAAACAGGACAAGAGGGGGATCTCACACATGCATATTACAGATACAGATAGGTTTTACTTCATGTTACATGATGTAAACAATGTATTAAGTAATTGCATGATTGGAAACAGGATAAATATAATTTTTAGCAATATTGTAAACTGACTCTATTAATTACATTGTTTATTGAAGAAATATTTTCAGTAATTACAGTTTAAGGTCATGCTAATAATACACACACACACACACACACACACACACTTTCAGAACCACTTGTCCCATACGGGGTCACGGGGAACCGGAGCCAACCCGGTAACACAGGGCGGAAGGGACACACCCAGGACGGGACGCCAGTCCGTCGCAAGGCACCCCAAGCGGGACTCGAACCCCAGACCCACTGAAGAGCAGGACCCGGTCCAACCCACCGCGCCACTGCACCCCCCCATGTATGCTAACAATAATGAAGGATTCTTGTATTTTTTTTTTTTCTAGCGGCTTGAAATACATTCATGAGTTCTGAGGCCTGTTCCGTTACCAAACTGAAATTGTGATGCTGTGGCTTATAGTGGTCTTCAGAACAGGTCACTTGTTTATTGTACATGCACTTTCTTGGACTTTGTTATTATAATGATAAAAACATATCCTTGTTTTTATTTCTGTTTATTTCTTTTTATTTTTCAATTTAAACTCGCTACTAAAACTGATAGGGGGGTGTGGTGGCGCAGTGACGCAGTGGGTTGGACCAGGTCCTGCTCTCCAGTGGGTCTAGGGTTCGAGTCTTGCTTGGGGGGCCTTGTGATGGACTGGTGTCCCGTCCTGGGTGTGTCCCCTCCCCCTCCAGCCTTATGCCCTGTGTTGCTGGGTTAGGCTCTGGCTCCCTACAACCCCTGTATGGGACAAGCGGTTCAGACTGTGCATGTACTAAGAGTGATTTTAAGTACATTTCAGGAGGAATTATATATGTTTTGTGATGGACTTGTACGGCTGTTTGAGTTTATTGTTCTCATACTGACACTGAGGAGCTCTCCCACGCAGCTTTACAAGAGCAGGAAAAAACCTCGCTGAGAATGTGTCAGATTGGCCAGGAAATCATAAACAGGCTCATCGTCTGTCTGTACAAACAGGTTGGTGTACGTCAGTAATAAATCATCATGGTTATTCAAACACGCTATGCTTGCTTTTGCTTTCATAATCATTAACCATTCCCTAGCTGACACATTTGCTCAAGATCACTTACAATGTTAGATGAGTAGCTTTATAATAGTTTTTTGATGTTTCTTGACTGTGGCAGGAAGCTGTAACATTCAGAGGATACACACACAAATACAGAAAGAACACACACACACACTTTCTGACCTGCTTGTCCCATACGGGGTCACAGGGAACCAGAGTCCACCTGGCAACACAGGGCGTAAGGCCGGAGGGGGAGGGGACACACCCAGGACAGGATGCCACTCCATCACAAGGCACCCCAAGCAAGACTTGAACCCCAGGCCCACCGGAGAGCAGGACCTGGTCCAACCCACTGCGCCACCGTGCCACCGCGCTCCCGTTCCCCCCCCACAGGAAGAAGAGACAGTGAAAACTTTGCAAAGATGGCGCGAAGGTCAAATTCTAATAATGAAGCCTCGAGCCATGTGGCCACCTGAGATATTTTGTGACTGATGGGCCTTGTGCTGTCCAGCATCCAAATGATCAGTGTCATCATTAATAACCCTTCAGTTGAATACACTTTCTTTTAGCCTTAAGCTCACACATTAATGTTGATCTGTTAGGCCTACTTTGCATTTTTATCCCATAATGATTTCACGTGGCAGTGCATAATTTGTATGAACCTGTACGAACGATTTAAACCGTTTAGTCCTGCTCCCAGATGAAAAAAAACGGGATATGACACCTTTGCTGCTGGCTCCCTCTTCTGGAAGCTTTCGGGAACTTTCTCCGAGGGTGGCCAACGCCAACGTGCTCTCTCACAACAAAGAGGGCTGACAGGAGGCACGCGGAGCAGTGCACGTGACACTGAGAGGTCTCAGATGGTTGGTTTAATAGCGTCGAGGGACGTTAATGCGCAGGGGACTGAAAGAAGGAAAGACGCGCTGAAGCCCAACGAAATGTATAACAAGATTAAAACGCTGGAAGAATAAACGGAGGGTACCGAATGCTTGTAAAAAGGATCACCAGTGTTCCTCAAAGAGAACAATACACCACTCGCTGGTGGTGAACAGTTGTAACACTTCACATTTATTGCACTTTGAGCGCGATCGGCGCTGTTTTGTCGGACTGACTGACTGCCGACTAATAAAGTTTACGTGAAATGTACACTACATACTGTATATTATAAGTAAATCAGGCACTTCGCCGCTAAAGACATACAGATTACAGTTTTTTTTTAAAGTAATGTATTTACATAGATTTACATATTCAATTATGACATTACTTAATTATGATATTGATATTAAGAAAACTGAGGTGGAATGAATGATCTCTTCGGGGTCAAACAAAAATAATATAATAATATATAATAATATAAGATTAATAGATAGAAATATATATATATAAATATATAACATAAAAAATATTAATATATATACAATAAATAAAAATAAATTTAAAAATATATATAATAATAAAATAACATAATAATATAACATTAATATGCTATTATTACGAGAATGGAACTATATTCAGAATCAGAACGAGTTTTATTGCCAAGTAGGTTCACACACACAAGGAATTTGTCTTGGTGACAGAAACTTCCACAGCACAGACAGAATGACAGTGACAAGACAGAGATGAGAAGGTAGAATATGTGAATGAAGGATAAAAAATATATAAAAATATAAATTAGCCAATATAGAAAAATAGTCAGAACAGCTAACAGTTATTCAAACACATTAGCAATGTTAATATACATATTGGTATGGGCAATGAAAATGAAGCGCAATCAATATATGCTAATATAACTATACTGACATAACATGTCACCAAGTAAACGTGAAATATTACAATAGGAGGCTGCACGCGCGAGAACCTAACCGCCCTCAGTCACCCGGAAGCAGTTTTATCGCTGGGCGGGTGGAGCCGAGGCAGGACTTCCGGGATCGCGTGAGCCATTCAGAGCAACGGACGAAGCCTGGGAGCGAGAAAAAAGGGCGAAAAGAATCAAGGAAAAAAATAAAGCTTTTTGTAGCGTATGAGAAACGCGTCGGAGCGGGAACAGAGGAGAGAGGCCACAAGGGAGAAGAAGTGAGCCGTCGCTTCTGACAGCGTAGCCAAACGTGAGTGTGAGCAGTGAGGTAATTTGGAAATTAATATGATTTGTGTGTTGTATGGGTATGGCCGTTTCCTCCTTCCTTGGCCGCGTGATGAAGAGAAAGAAAAGGAGTGAGTACGAGTCAGTAAGGCAGTACTGGTTTAAGCTGGTTCGCAGCACGAGGGCAAACACACAGGCCACAGACAGACAGAGAGAGCACGCTTTTCACAAGGAGCTGTTGTCGTCCTCTCCGCTTGTTGCCAAGCCTTGCTTGTTGGACAGCTCGTGTGTGTGTGTGTGTGTGTGTGTGTGTGTGTGTGTGTGTGTGTGTGTGTGTGTGTGAGAGAGTGTGAGTATGAGTGAGACTGCGCGCGTCGTTACCACCTCTGTCACACACACAGCAGCACAGGTCCTGAAGAAGACAGCCAGCAGCAGGACCTGCTCAACTAACTGCTGAGCTGACCATGATCATCATGATCATGTCCATACAGGACAGGGGGGGGAGCTTGGACCACTCATTGGGACACTGGTTGGTTAACTACCAGCTGCACAGTTTTTTCATCACTGAGGAAAGTTATTCGTTTGGAAAAAGTGTCTCTCACGCTTAGAATATACTGCTGTCGTCAGTATTGCCCAGCTGAGTATATTAATATGTGTCATTTTATTTTACTGGGCAAAACAGCTCTCAATCCAATTGTAGGCCCGGGCCACTTGTAGGTTTTCAGTTGCTTTTGTTGGTTCATTTTCCAGATGGGACTGACTGGTTGAGTGACTGCTCGAGGTCTGTGTAGGTACATTTACATTTCTTCATTTAGCAGACGCTTTGTTTTGTCCAAAGCGACATACATCTCAGCAGAAGTACAGTTTATGCATTACATTGAGAGAAGGAGACATAGCTGCAGACATGAAAGTCTCAAGCAAACCTAGTTTGTTCCCTACCGCTTGCTACACTGAGGTTCATCGCTCAAGTAGGTGCATAAGACACAGACAAATCCCAATACCGACAGCAATTTTTTTTTTTTTTTTTTTTTTTTTATGTTTTAAATATTATAAGATACACAAACAGGTAACTGGCAGAGTGCTCTTATTACCGCTCACCTAATTTAGTTAGTTTGTGATCACCGACACTAGTAAGCCACTCTAATGCTCATGGTAATGCCCGGGTGTTCGTTCCACCTTCCGCGTGATGGCAGCTGTGTGTCGACAGTTGTAGTTTTTGTATTTGTGTATTTGCGTTTTGATAAGTTAAGTCCCTGTAATTCCCATTGGGTGGTGTGGCTGTTGGTTTGGCCTCATTCACGTTGCTTCCTTCTCCTGTTCTCCAGCACTGTCAAAGTAGCGGGTATAAGGAATCTCCCCCCGTGATCAGGTTTATGGCGTGAGACGTGACACATGGGCAGGGTCAGATAATGACCTCTGCTAGGCAAATGATGTTTTCTGTTTGAAATGAAATCTTCATTTTTGAGGCATACACAAATATTTGGCATTGCTTTGAATTCAGTATTCAAAAAGTAAATCTTTAGAATTCTATATATTTTTTTCAACTTGTTCTTAACTTGAACAACAATACACCTGGATGAACATATTAAGGTAGTTTATGATATTAATTCCATATTCCATCTGTTCTATTCCAGTAGTTTAAATTGCTGTTAATATTATCCACTTGTCATGTGCTTACATCTCCAGTTCTTAAGCTGGTCTTCATGTAATACTTGCTCTTAGTTGCTCTACTGAAATAATTAGTTGGATAATTAATCTCCTTACCATGTGCTTTAGGTGTGAGTCAAGTGATAATTAAAATACATATCCTGGGAAAACATGCAAGGATGTGCTGCTTCAAGTATTGTAGTTGGGTGTCCATCATTTAGAGTTTCAGCCATGTTTCATATTTCAAGTGTTTCCATAGGAAAAAAGTGACATTTTTTCCATGTACACAGATTCATCAGGTATCTTGACATAGCATTGTGTAGTAGCAAGTTGAACTTCATGCTTATATATATTTTTCAGACAAACTTTATCCTTTGCTTTCAGCTTGCTTACAATATGTCCTTATTGAGTTTTTTTTTTTACTTGTGATGCTTTAGCTTATAAAAATATTTTATGAAGCACTACATTTGAACCTATGGAAAAATACTAGAATTTTAGGAAATCTTAAAGGTGCCTTTTTCTGTTTGAGAAAATCTCAGAAATGTTGCATCTGCATGTTGTGTGTGTGTGTGTGTGTGTGTATGTATGTATGTATCGTGTTTCCACTGCAAAAAAATGTTTGAAAACCACTTAGGGTTTTCTTCCTTTTAGGAAGCTGTCAGTCCCTAAGATGAAACAGTGAAATTTTAAAAGATTCAATTGATGCAGTGAGATTTCTTTTGTAGGTTGTGTCTCTTTTGAAAAAATATAATCAGCACTGGAGATGCAATAATGGCAGTTAACTGAAGTGAGCTTATAATGACCCATTGCACATTTGTCTTGAGGACACTGAGCCTAATTTAGAAACTTACCATTCAGTTGTGGTCAGTTCGAGTCAGAGATTTCATCATTTTATTTATTCATTAGTGAAGGGCAAAAAAAAAAAAAAGTGTCTGATTTTAGAAAGAGAAAATCCTTGTGCAGTAGTGGTCTGGCTCATGTAAAGAGGAGTAATAAAGACGTGTAACAAAGTCCAGCTGTTTATCTTGTATTACAAAAATTGGGCAGAGAAGGAATTATTTTTCTGTGAAGATTTTTTTTTGATGTACGTTTTAGGCTTTGTGACTCAGTAAATAGGTAGTGTTGGTGGATGTTTGTATTCAGAATTGTGCACAACAAGCTCTTTTTAGCTCTTTTGTTGGCCTAGGTGGGAGGAAGCTCTTGTGGGATGTTCCTAGGTGGAGGCCAATGTGTTTACCGTTTCTTTGCAGGTTTACATTCAGCTGGAGGAGAGTCACTGGCAGAGTGTGGAGGCATGTTGACGCTGGCCTTGATGACTCGCCACTGAGCCTGTCTGTGGACTGTCGGCAACTCATAGGTGGGTGAAGTGCTGTCTGGCACCAGCTCACTTCAGTCTGCATGTTTTCATAATTCCCTAATTGGTCGCATTGACTGACTGACACATTAATTTAGTTTTTTTAATTGTATTTTGTAATTTTTTTGTCTTACAATGTCATTAATTTTGTAGTGAGGCTACATTGTGATATGGGGAAAAATAACAGCTTTTTTTAATTTATTTATAAAAAGCTTGCTGTCTTGCCCTTTACTCAGCCTCATAGTCATAGCTTTTATCTGTTGTGTTTGTGTGGTTATACAGATGTTGCATGAAAGTGTTCTGAATGCTACCTAAAGTGTTGTTTCTTGTAATGAGTCACTGGTTGCCTGATACCTAGAAGTTTGGAGTCATATGAAAATAAGAGGAGAAATTCAATTTATTTTCATAGAGCTCTCTTCTCACGCAGTGACACAGCGCTTTAATACAGACATAAGGCAAGAAAAACAAACACATCAGATAAAGAAACAAAGAAGACAGTTGACTACCGATTATCATGATATAATCCTTTTATGAAGCTGTAAGTATGCCTACTGGCCACAGGGGAAAGGAACAAAAACTCCAAACGGAAAATCAAAGGAGAAAAAAATGTCTGGGGGTCCAAGGGCCAGTGGTTGCCCACCCATCCTGGGCATTCTAGATTAAGTAACAATTCTAAGCCAGTTTACAAGTAAATTATCTTTCATTTTGGGCTACAGGTTGTCACCTACATAACACAGCATTCTCTACTGAGTATTTCAGTTTCAGTATGGTGGATAATAGTTTTGGTGTTTGAACACATCAAGTCATGGGAATCAAAACCTGTTTTTACTGTATGCAAGAGACTCGCTTCCTCAAGATTGAGTCAGGTTAGGCAGGAATGTTAATGAAGGTCCTGGAACTTGTGATATGTGGGACAATGTAGCTTTTCATAGAACTGTTGTAAGAGGTTAAAGTTTACAGATTCTAAAGGCATCTAGATGAATGTGTCAGCTAAGCAAGGAAATTATGGTGGCAATTGCGATATTTTTTTTTTTTTTTTTGGAAGGAAATAATTATCAAGGAAGAAATAGTATTTGAGGTATTAGGGTAATTTGTGTCTGCTATTTTGATTTTTGGCTTGCTGGATTTCAGCATGTTTGAAGAAATACCACCTTTTAGATCAGAGTGACCTCAGTTAATTTTTCCATTTCCTTGTTACTTAGTTAAATATTAAAATGTCAACATTGGTTGAATTGTGTTTTGCTGAATGATTCCTGTCGTCCACCATTGTAATCTCCTTCAGCTCTCCAACAGCTTGGCAATTCCTTATGATCTAAATCACATATGCTTTTGACACTCTTCACTACACAGTCCTTCTTGCACCATGCTCCAGGACTGCTACATATAAAGGAATAAATATTATTTTTTTTCTGCTTTTTTTTTCCTGTTATGGGCTTTTTGAGAAGGAATATCATTATAAATATTATGCTGTATTCAACTGATCTTTCAAGGTTTAAGTGGTACTTTTGGGCTTCCTCTCAACTTCAGTCTCTGCCCCAACAGGTTGGGATCGTCTTTCTCTGTCAAGTTCATGCTCTGGTGTCTTTGGTGGTTCCATGTGTTTGTGTTGTGATCTGGACAGCATTCATTGGTTGCAGAGATTCGTGATAACCTGTGTGAATTGACTCACTTGTTTACGAGACTAATATCACAACTTGTAACCTCTGCCAAATAGTGTGTTCAGCATGTTCTTGGAACAACCTGGGCTTGGCGTGATCCTTGTGGATGACACATTTATCATAGTGATGGCAAGTATAGCATCATTGTCTGTCTGTCTGTCTGTCTTACCAAACTCCGGTAATTATATTATAACAACATCACAACAGTATCTGCAACATTTTTGCATACTTTTTCACGTTTCCTGATCTTTGTACATCATACTACCAGATAAGTAGTAAGCTGTGGACTGGCTTTTTTTTTTTTTTTTTTTTTTTTGAGTTTAATAAATATTTTACATTGGAAAAGGTCTGACTCATGTTGGATAATCAATATGATAATGGCAAATAGTAAAGGGATGAGGAGAGCATTTTGCTGCAGTTTCTTTTTTGCTTATCAAGAGAACATAAGTAGTCCCATGCAATAATTTGCATGCAGGCTGTGTAACATAGCAGGTATCCTGGTGGTTAGTAAAATAAAAGTGACATAAGGTCCCAGGTGGTGTCCTGTTGTTGGGCCTGAGAGGGATTCTTAACCAGAATTGCTTCAGTGAAAATAGTCCAGCTGTCTAAATGGATAAAAGTATATAAAAGGAAGCTGTGTGAGTCACTTTGGAGGAATGTGATGGATAAAAAGCTGGGACCTGGTCAGACTGCAGGGCTGTGAGAGGAGCTGCTGCAGGACCGGGTGAGGCTAGGTGGGGAGGCTCAGCGGGCCCCCTCCTGTGCTGCTCTTTTCGGTAAAGGTTAATGACTTCGAGTGCAGCTTCACAGCACTTTGAATGTCCCTGTCATTGCAGAATTGATAGACACTGTGCTGCCATGAAAAGTCAACCAGAAACCACAACAAGAGTATGTGTGTGTTATGAGCGAAAGAGAATTAAGATTTCATTGTTCTCTTTTAATATTCTCTGTTTAACTCATGAACTTCTGAGTTTAACACATTTGTTTTACTCTTCAGGTGGCAAATGGACTCAGTGCTGTGTTTGCAGAGATACACAAGACTTTGGTCTTCACTTAGTACCTAAACAGGCTGCAAATTTGTATTTTGGGTTTTTGTTTTACCTAAAATGGATTTCTGGAGCATCTGCTGGTTCTTCCGTAGCCTAAAGAATTGAAGTGCTACTTATATATGCGTAATACTTTCATGCAGTATTTTTCTATAAGACAAGTGTAAACTGTTGCTGTGCTTTGTTACTACAGTCTTTCCTAGGGAGATGAATGCCCTCCTGGATCTATACATGCCTTGGTGCTTCTGCTCTGTGCTGTACTCCTGTTGTCTGTTTTGCTCAGGTGGTCACATTGTGTGCCAGGGGCGCTGGGGAAAGAAGAGCTGGAAGTGATATAAATGGAACTGGTTTTGACTTGATTTGGAGCAAAAAGAGTTGCTTGTTACACTTCTCTGGTTTTGAAGAACTGTGCCCAATTCAGAACAGTATATAGACTGCTGCTGTGGCAATGCACTTATTTACATAAGCAGAAGATCCATATCTTAAGTACAGTATAAAATTAGAAAGCTCTTTTAAATGCAAATGTTTTTTTTTGAAAGCTGTGAAATAGTCAGTCATCTGAGCAGTATAGTGGATTTTGTAACAGGTATAGCAGGGTGCGTTACCCTTCACTCCCCATCCGACATGTAGCATGCGGTGCCTAGTGTCATGTAACTCAAGTTCCGAAGAGCAGCCCTACAGGGCCTGGCTTCCTTCCATGGCTCCAAATGTGTGAAGAAGATTTATTCACAGGCTGTAGATATCAGTCACAGGGCTCTCACCAATGATTTTTTTTTTTTTTTTTTTTTTTTTTAGGCAGTTTGATATTTCCCCAAGTCAGTAGTGCACTCTACACTTTAAGTAGTTTTTTTCTGAATAGATGTAGAAATGGGAAATCTACATCTTGGGTTAAAAAACATTATGTAAATTCTGAGAGAAAGTGGAAAAGTAAAATTAATATCTGAATATTGAAACTGAATTTTTCCACCTTGTTCACAGATGGTGAAAGTAAATGGTGATTCTCTAGGACAATCACTGCATTGGGGAAACTCAGACCTGCCATGTATTTTAAAAAAAAAAAAAAAAAGTTACTTTATTACTAACCACAGTGTGTTGAGGGGTCCCCAATATTCTCAGCAGTCTGCTTTACACTTACGCTCATTCTGCGAAACAGAAATGGAGATGCACCATGTCTAGACATCTGCATTGGCACACGACCGGCATACGGAAAAACAACTAGCTGCATTCCCTCCAAGTACCTGACCTACAGCGTACCCCCTCCCCCACATTATAGCCTTGCCTTTGTGTCTGCAAATAGCAGTTTCCTGATCTCGTGATTCATTTTAGCTGTACCCACCCAGCTTTGCTCCTCAACAGAACTTAGAGAGGGCAATGGCTGCTGTCTTAGCATAGGGCAGTTGAGGCCGGCGCCTGATCAAACAAAGCAGGAGGACAGAGGATGGGGAGGGGTTCCTGTTGCGCTCTTCGCCATTGAAATGACCTGCCAGCCTTCCCTCATCCCAGCTAAGCCTTTTAAAGGTTTCAATTATTCATGAGGCCTCTCTGATGCAGTACCTCAGCGTTTGGTGTTTTCCTGTTGGAAAATGCTATAGGCTATGATTTATTTGGAACAGTTTATTGATTTTCCTCACTTTTATGATCTGGAGATTGAGCGAAATTTTTGTTTAAACCCCTACTCATATGTATGCAGTATATACATGTATGTGTTTCATATGCAGGTTTTGTTCAGTGGTCTTGTCTTCAGTCCCATTACTTCAGCTAAGAGGCTGGTTGCTTTTTTTATGTCAGGTTCCATGCTTGATAAACATAATGCATTAATTATATTTTCATTGTTTGGCATTCACTGTCAGAAGTTATAAAGTGCTAGCCCAGATATGTACCTATTTTAAGTGTTCTTTACAGCACCACCTTCGCAACAGAATGTTTCTGCATGTAGGTTTACTACATATGTTTCTACAAGCTAATAAGTGGTTGCTTGGTTTACAGGATGGTGCTAATTTAGCTGTTTTGTTTACTAGACAGATGGTCTCAGTTTTAACATTTAGTTTCAGGTTAGTCCAAATCTGCCAATACCTTGGAGCAGCCTGAATTGTTTTTAAAAGAAGAAAGAAGCACACAGTATTTTGTTTTCCTGTTCTTCTTAGCAGAGCAAAAGTCATAGCATGGTACCACCCAAAACATCAATGGTGTTGGTCTCATACTGTACTGTGATCACTCTCTGACCTCTTAGAATATCACTTAACTGAGATTTATGCTGACGAAGATCCCTTGTCATTTCTTCTTTTTCCAGGTGTCCGGTCTCTTGTCGTCTGCCCCACCCCAATGCAGAGGGCTTTAAGGGGAATACTGCTGGTGTGGTCCTAGTGGTGGGCACATCACTAACAGTGGCGGGGCTCGCCCAATGAATGTTTAGGGTGCCCCGGGCGTTTTCTGCGGGACACAGCCCTGTTAAGTCCCCGAGCCCTTGGTGACACTGGTCGCTTGTGCCATGGATCCCCTGAGAGATAAAGAGGGAGAGCGACCGATGCGGGGCAGCAAACCATCACAGGCACGCAGCAGCCATTCGCGGCCCTCCAGCTCCTCGACCTCCTCTGGTGTTCTAATGGTGGGGCCCAATTTCCGTGTAGGCAAGAAGATTGGATGTGGCAACTTCGGGGAGTTGAAGCTGGGTATGTCCCGCCTTGACCTGCATGTCTGCCTGATGTGGCCCACAGTGTGTGCACATGGTCTCTCTAAGCTAACAGCATTAATATCACTGTGCTGAATGAACAGTTCTCTTTTTTGACAGTAATGTCTGTAATGCTGTTTATTCTCTTTGACAGAGCTGATGGGATTTAATGTTGGGTTCATTTGCTGTCATTTTTAGCTTTAAATAAGATTGCAAATGACTGTAAATATCATCTTGCCTGAGGAACTCTTTGTGACTGTGCGTGTTGTGTGGGCGTTGATTCT
Source organism: Scleropages formosus (assembly GCF_900964775.1). Taxonomy (NCBI): domain Eukaryota; kingdom Metazoa; phylum Chordata; class Actinopteri; order Osteoglossiformes; family Osteoglossidae; genus Scleropages; species Scleropages formosus. Next base: position 1,435,821 of record NC_041816.1, on the reverse strand, counting down.
GCAACTGCACTCTCTCTCACCCTCTGAATATTCTGCTCTCTGTGCTATCATGCCCCAGTAGGAAGGGTGCTCTGGGAAATGATGTTCATCTCACACTGCTCAAGCTTCATTCATTGGTCCCTTTCTGTATGGTTCATACTTAGCCTTCAAAGCAAAACCCTTAACACATATGTACTATTGGTTTTTTACTGTGCCTTGGATACATATCATTAATGTTTTACAGAAATATTTCCAGTGTTCTGTACCAGTATTTCAGTATTTTTATAAGTGCTTCAAGGTTACGGGAACTGCAGCTGACTTCCACCCAGACCCACAAGACAAGTTCCTTAATTGCCGTATACCAAGCTGTTCTGAAACATTGAACAGTGTAAACTGAGAACTGCTGAAAAATATATACAAAAGTATATAGTTAACTGGCATGTATGACTCCACATCATACATGGCCACAAAAATTCTGTGACTGAAAAAATGCAACTTTTATCACTCCAGTTCTTGAGGCGCTATGTGTCTATACTTGTATGTTTGAAACAAAGTGAGAACTAATTCAGAACATCCAGGATCTTACTCTTTATGATGCTTACATAAAAGGTCTTACTAGTGACAGCTGAATGTCATCTTAAAATCAATTGAATAGGTTATTTTTCTCTGATGTATTGAAATCCTTCTTCACCGTTGAGATTAACTGGCTGATGTTTTTTGGCATCCCTTACTTTGAAGACACTGAGATACTTTGTTCTGTAAAAAGCCTTGGGTGCTGAATTATTACATAATTGAATTCATTCCTTGTTCCAAGGGGAACACAATATTTTAGAGTATTATGCAAGTTTTAAAATGCCTACACCAATCTTGTCTGTTGAAAAGGCTTCTGCTCCTAATGTTCTTTTCTCCCTATATTTTGTTCCAGGTAAAAACCTCTACACCAATGAATATGTAGCCATTAAACTGGTAAGTATTACATTAACTCTTCAAGGTTTCTACAAAAAGTTGACTCATACCTCCATAATTCAAATTCTCTCATGTATGGAGATTAAAAATACTTGAGTTGTAATAAAAAGCTGCATCGGTTCATAGCATTGTTTGAAGATAGATTTCTTGGAATGAGAATTTTGACATTTCTCGTTTCCCTTTCAGACCTGAGTCGACAACCTAAGGGCATTCAAAGTAGTTATTACAGTGCATAGTGACTGCATTTTCAGTAGTAATTCTCTGTACAGTTTGTATCTGTAAAGCTTCTGAAACTGGACTATCATAAAGCCAGCAAGTGACATTTTCAGTAATACTTGTTTGGAATTTGTGTGCGTTAATGTTAACCTGAGTCAACTGATTTATGAGATCTAAAATGTCATATGCACAGGTCTGATTTGCATGACACAAGATTATTAAGTGTGTTCTGATAAAGGATGGTTAGCCATTGGCTGTGTTTCTGAAAGGTAACTGCAACAGACACAAAGTATACACAACAAGCCTGTTTGCCTTTGTGCTCAAGGTGCTGATAAGAGTTCAGATGCCTTGTTTAAGCTGTTGATGGCTCCTTGTTCTTACAGTGTTTTAAGGAGGAATACATGTTGTATCAATGTATAATGAGAAGCTGCTGTAGCAGCTGGAGTGTACCTTAGCTTGTTGTTTTTCTTAAATATGAAATTACAAGCACTGAGACTCACCCACATAAAGAGCAACTTTAACATTGCATTTTCTCCATCATAGGAGGAAGGGTTCTAAGGCTGGTTTTTGAAATCTGACATCTGCTGGTTGGAGGTCTGAGAAGGTGTAAAGGCTTGAACATGGTGCTTTTACAACTGGTTATAGCCTCCAAAATGAATTGGACAGACAGAGTAGCTGGTTCCAGGGTGTCTGCCTTGAGCAGGTGCTGTTTGCCCCACAGATGAGTTTGTCTACACATACTACTGTGAGAAATGCTATTCCATTGCAGTTCTCTAAGGCTTATTTTGATGACACCAATTTATCCAGCACTGCCCTTACAAATTGTTTCTGTCTATACCATTACTTGCTTAGTCAGGTTTGACCAGTGTTTGTTTCACTAGTTTAAATTACTAGTTTCATGTGATTTTGGAAAATGTATAGTATCAGTGATAACAGGTAACTTAACAGAAACTAACCTTTTTGTTTCACATAGGAACCAATTAAGTCAAGAGCACCCCAACTGCACCTGGAGTACAGGTTCTACAAAACATTAGGAAGTACAGGTAAGGGTTTCCCAGCATGCTCTACTCTCTCCACTCATTGAATATGTGCTGTATAGTCAGTCTGCTTCTAAAAAAGACCAAAATTACATTGTCACAAGTTAGAAATACTTCTTGTTCTCATTGTTATTTACAGTTGCATTGAAGTGTGAAGATGCTTTTAATTATAGGTACATTATATTAATAACATTGACATGTCATGTTTGCAGGGAGCATGGCTAAGTGACATAGATGATATTGGAAGTAATTAATGTGTGTTAAAATGCTCTTCTGCCCTTCTGCTTGTTTTTAAGGATTTTCTTTCATTCTCAAGAACATGGGATCAAACAATGTGTAAACACATTTTCAGAAAATGAGCAAATTCAGAATAAAGGCTTTATCTTTAGCATTCATAGGATGTTTTAGGTAACTGCTGCAATTGCAGGGCTTGTAATTTATGGAGGTACAAAGCAAGTTGTCATTCTTAATTTTGTCTATGTGCATTGTCAGCTGCATGGATTGTCCTGTGGAAATATGCTGTAATGTGAATCGAGTGACACGCTGTCCTCACGTAGTACGCAGTTTCTCTGTTAATGTGAAACCCATGTACAACCTTTCATACATCGACTGAACCTTCTGAATGTTCTTAGAGCTACAGACCATTCTCATTAATATTGTAGTGTGTGTGTGTGTGTGTGTGTGTGTGTATACAGTATTGCATATCTACTGCAAAAGACTGTTTTGACCAGGTGGCTCTTTTTGCCTCTTTATTTCTAGTGGCAGGTTGCTGGACTGAAAGCTACCCTCTTTGGCAACTGAAAGGGCCAATACGATACTCTATATGAAATGGGCTGTTAAGATTTCCATCCTCTGCTGGAGTGGAATGGTGGTAGACTCATCACTCTGTCGGTATAGGGGTTTTGCTGTTCTTGTCGTCGTAATCCGGCTGTCATTGGCAATGTTGAGCTCATGACCAGAAGGTAGTAAGATCAGATCAAAATTTTATATAACTTGGATTATTCTAACTGGTTAAAAATGTAATTTTCATGTAGTATTTCTTCTCTTGTATGTCTTTGCACATTAAATATTTTAGCTGTTTATGTTTGTAAAACTTTCCTTTGGGAATGGTGTTGGATGTCTTTTCCTGTGAGCTTCTAAAATTTGATGTGCATAGAAATTTCAGAGTGAAATCCTACTTTTCAAAAAATTGATGCTTTTCCTGTAATATAATTTCTTATAGTAAGCATTAAATCAACTCTGTATCCACTGTTGTATCTACCATAATATTCGTTGTTTTTAATCAATTGTTATTTTAAAGCATTTTTAACGCTGACCCCACTGAGCAGGTTTCCAATAACTTAACTTGAAATTAAGAATAGCTTGCTGATTGTCTGGTATACGAGACTTGTTCTAAGTGCTGGGACTATCCTGCTAGTTTGTCTGTAAGTGTGCAGCATATTGATCTGAAGCCCAATTCTGCATTCTCTGGAGCTTCTGACAAATTAAGACCTTTTAGTTTCAATTCCAATTTTTTTTTTTAAAACCATTTTGAAAAATTTTGTGAAATAATTGGATGTATTGAGCTGGAGCACAACTTCCTGCTTCCATAAACATGCAATAGAAAAAGTGAGTAAATCTGTTAGGTTTTTGCAAACTCCTACCCTCACACCATTTTTTTTAATGCGCTATGTTCACGAGATCCTATGAAAGCTTCTTGATTGATTGACTTCCTGGAACATTAAGAAGCTTGACAGATTTGTCTTTGAACTGCTTGTTTGATTTAACTTGTAATTGGGGAAAGTGCTGAGAGGTGTTTGTTTCCTTCTGTTTGAGGCCACTCGGTTTTTTTGCAGTTAATCTTTATTTACATTTGATGTACTTTCTCACTTATGTTAATGTGATCTTCCGACATTGCTGACCAGTGGTGACTGATACTACTGTAGCTCTCCGTACCCAAGGTTATCGTCTTTGTGTGTATGAATGCTGGACCTTTAAGTCTTAATCAGATGGCTTTTGTTTATTTTTATCAATTCATTTCTTAAAATGTAGTAAGCAGTCTCGAGAGTTAGGTTTTTCTGAATGCAGCTAAAATGCAGCCCATTCTAAATTTCTTAAACATCCCTTTATCTCTTAGTGAGCAGGAGATTATTTTCATAAATGCATTGTGATCTCCCAACAGTACTGGACTGTAGGATTGCTCTTATTTTGACTAATAATTCATAAATTTGTTTTGAGGTAATAGTTTCTGACACAGGCAAAGGGGGTTTAGTAGTTTGCTGTAGTCTGAAGGGGGTGTTGGGGTGTTCAGGAAGAAGGGGACCTGGGATGGGAAGCCCAGACAGGCAACATCTTATCCAGTCATGCTGAAACTGATCAATTATTTAGAGTTCAGCACTGTGGGCAGTAAACTCACTGCTGCTTCAGCTGAGGTAAGATGACCCCATTCCAGGCCAGTGTGCCTTTGTGGAATGGGGTCCTGACCCAGAATACCTGGGATAAAAGCCCATTAATGGATGGGTTTCATGGGTAATCTTTATTCTGTATCTCATACCATTCTTGCACATTAATGTCCACTTTGTGTGTCTCTCTGCAGTGTGTATATATGCAGATATAGTACAGGTTTCAGAGCAAAATCTTTTTGGCAAGAAAAGCTTGGCAGTTTACTCTTTGAATTTACTTTTTTCTTTTTTATTTTTGTACTAGTTCTCCTTAGTAGTGGTATCACTATTTTTTATTAGTCAACAGATGGAAGGAATAAGTACACAAACATGTATAAAACAGTTTCTTTTCGGTTGCTGTTTTTTGTCTCTCACAATTTGAGATTCTATTTCAGAAGTTTTTCATTTGAATACACTTTAAATCTGATGGCATTTAATCAAGAAAGGTACATACACCGCAGCTCGTCTTGATGACCTGTTGCCATTTTTGTTTGTGAGACTAACGGCAGGATCCCTGATAATTCATTAAACTGTATTACCCTACAGGGTACATTTTTAAGGCTGTGTTTCTCCAGTGTGATCCCTGTGAGCTGTGACCATGGTGAATAGCACAAGACTGTTCTTGGAAATGATGGGGCCTGCTGGCCTACCAAACTCATGTTTAGGGAATGGCAGGTTCAAATCCAAAAATGAGATCTTTTGAGGAAAAGTGCTCCTATAGAAATTTGTAGAAGGGTAAATGTGCAAGACCTTTTAAGCTATGCACATTGCTTTGTTTTGAAAGCAGGTGTTAAATGAATACTACAATAGATGCAAGTACGTTTCCAGGATGCATACTGTGCACAGCTGAAGCATGCCATCTGGGAATGGGTGAAGCGAATAAATGACTAGCAGCAGCAAGGCTGCAGTGGTGAACTGGGTTCCTGGTTAAGAGGTATAGTGGCAGGGTGGTTGCTGAAACTGGTCAAGGCCTTACTGGAATTGCACACTCACTCTTTAGTGGGTCACTCAGCAGAAGCCACATGGATGGGTGATGTACTGGGTTGCTTTGCTTCTCAGCTGTGATGAATAAGACATGGAGCAATAAAGTCAGGTACTGATGTTTTCAAGGTGAGAATAATATGTATGAAACATGTAAAATGGGATAGGGACAGCTGGGATCATAGTGGTTAGAGCTGTTTTCTTTGGGTCCGAAGGTCACGGGTTCAAATTCCTCCTATTGCTGCAATTCCCTTGAACAAGGTTTTTACCGTAAAGTTACTTCAGTAAAAATTGCCCTTTTATCCTGCTGGGTAAATCACTATAGGTAGTTTAATATTGTAAGTGGCTTAGGAGAACAGCATCATCTAAATCAATAAATGTAAATCTAGAAACAAACACTTTTATTTGGTATGATTTTGCTTTACAACCCTTCCCCACTAAGGTACAGGTGTTGATTATTCATTTTTTAAAAGTAATGATATTTCGCCCAGTTGTACATGGCTTTACAGGACAATATAACCATTCATTTCCTGAGATTAGATCCAGTGTTTTACTGTGGAGATTCTCAAAGTTGGCACAGTCGATCTCTCTGCCATTTAAGCAGTTCTCTGAAAGGTTTCTGACAAATAAATGTTTGCTCTTTTCATAGGAGCTAGTGCGGTTGTTCTGATGTGGATGGTATATAGTGTCACAGGCTGTCAGACCTGGAGCAGTGAGCAGTTAATGTGTATTCAGTCGGGTGCTGTAAATATTGCTGAGTCTTGTCCTGTGCAACTGTATTCAGTATGGGGAATTTTGTGCCATTTAATGTCTTTTTTTTTTTTCCTTTTTTTAAAAAAAAAAAAAAAAAAAAAACATTATGCTAGCATTGCTGTTATCCTTAGACATTTTTAGTGTTCCTAAATCTGGCATAACTATAGCACAGAAGTCTGGAAAGTACAAATGCAACAAGATAGTTTTTTTTTTTCCTTCCCATTTTGTCTTTAAGCAAATATGCTCTCAAACACAGTCACATAAGGAATGGCAAGCTGTAACTGCTTTAAACTCACTAAGGAAAATGAAACCTTTGTATTACTGGAATTTGTACACTGCATACAGAGGAAAACCACCTTGTTTTCCAGTATATCTTCAGTTTCTCTTTAAGTCCTCTCTGTAACTCATTCTGCATAATTCAGAGTAATTTTAAATCTTCTGCAAAACTGTTGGACAATTAATGGCAACAGCAGCTGACATCATAGTGAAGAAGAACAGGATGAAGAACAAATGGGAATGCAGGAAGCACCAATTTGAGCTCATATAAACCGTAGGCACTACATGAAATGAACTTGTAACATGGGGATCAGATTAGGGGCTCTAACATTACTTTATCACTTAGTCCAGGATTTCATTCCAAATGTTTTACCTGTTTATTCAACTGAGGAAGTTCGGGTTCACGTACCTTACTTCAGTGTACTGCCCAGTTGCAGTATTGCTTTATTTTGGTGTATTTAACAAGGGTCATCTGAACAATATTTCTGTGAATGTTTTGCAGGGCAATTAGATGAATTTGGCCCAGAGTGGCACACCAGGGTGTGAAATGTCATCTTGAACAAAACAACTCTACAGCTGCTGTGTTCTTTTCTTCCCCTTGCAGCACTTTGGAGTAGTTGCTTCATGCAGAGGAAAGTTAATGCTTCTCACATTGTTCAGTAATGTTCTTGATACAGTCTGCTGCTCCCTACACAGTTTGAAGACTTGGCTGGGAAATAAACAGTGTAAAATCATGCCAGTGTGCAGCAGCTTCCAGAGGGACTGAAAAACCCGGGTGCACATGCCCAGACTTGTCTCTGGAACGCTCCAAAGCTCTCTTTCCAGCTATGCAGTGCTGCCCGTTTTTACATTATTTCTCCATCTTTTTGCTTTTTCAAGAGGGGAAGCTGAGCATCTCTTGTAGTTGTGCTTTTCTATTTTTTTCTTCTGTCAATTCAATTTAAATTAAAATCCATTCTGTCTAGATCTGTGATGGTACATCTGATAAAATAGATTATGAAACAATCACCAGATTTGTTATTCAGGATGAATTACATGGTACCTTGTATATGTACAATTAAAATGATGTATCATGGTATGTGGTGTATTGTGTTGAATACCAACAAATGCTACAGCCAGAATTTAATTCTGTGATATTCTGAAAGATACAGGTGGTGGAAAAACTAATCTACTTTGAATACCACAAACATTTGATATAAAAACAGTGTGTAGGAATGTTCCATAAATTTAAGTATTAATTATTCATGGAGTGACATTGAAAACTGTCCATGTATTATCTGTTGGTATTTGATACAATTTAAAATTTGCAAGAGTAAATAGTGGCTCACATGATGAACTTGGCTGTCTTGTTTGAAGAGAATCCAAAAAGAGAAAATGAGAAAGTGTAAACAGGAGTTTCCCTGAGAAACATTATTGATATGTAAGTAGGTCCCACAGAGCGTTGGCTCCAGAGATGTCAGAATTCTGTCCTCCTCTCTCCCGTCTTGTCCATCTTATTCATCGACAGGGAAAATTGTGATTATTTTCCCATTTCTCACCGTGGAAAGTAATAAATTTTTACAATCGTACAGTGTTCCCCAGTTGAGTACCTCATTAGACTTTATGTAAGCAGTTACTTTTCTAGGTGCTTGCCAGTCCAGGACAACGTTTTGGCTCCATTACAGTGCATCCTTTCTGTGATTTAACCAAACATTGCCAGCATTTAGGAATATATTTCGAAGCCTGGAGGAATATTGCTTAATTTAGAAATTTACTTTTCTTTTTTTACCTATTTGTTATATGTAGTGATCAACGCTTTCAAAAGCACCTTCAATCATTAGACTCTGGTGACCTATGTACTTTTTCTTTTCTAATAAAAAGTAAAATCCAACAACTAAGAACCAGTTTTTGGCAGAAAACATTTTAAAAACAGTACCCTACCTCAGAATGGTGAACATGTTGCATGTTATACTTTTCATTATTTAATAGATATTAAGATTGCAAATATAATTTGTGCAGACCTGTCTGACTCCTGGTTTAAAGGGGGGCAGGAGAGGGAGTAACTCAGTTGCTGGAATGTCTAGAGACCAATGATTTCTCAGCAAAAACTGCAGTGCATGTGTGTTACCCGGCCTTCCTCCACGTTGCTGTGGTGCTCTCCCTCGCTGCCTTTTGTGACGTTGGCATGAGTCACCAGTACTGATGTCGGCCCCTGCTTGGCTCAAAGTATCTCTACTCCTTCTGGTTTGCCTCCCCAGTGCCCCCACCCCTTTCCTCATATCAAGCTGTGGCAGCACTAACCCGATTCAGGGACATAGCTGTGCTGGCTGGTCCTGTTGATGGCTAAATCATGGTCAATGTGCTTTAGAACAGACATAGTTTGGGCTGACTGTCAGTGTGACATTGTCCCCACAGATTCAATCCATGCTCCCCACAGTCTGTATCTGTTAGAGATTAAATCTAGACAGTGGTTAAGTAGTGTCTTTTTTATTTTTTCGTTCAGCATTAGCTCTGGCAGCTTGAAAAGCTTCTCTGATTATTACTTTCTGCTCTCCAACACTTAACGTTCAGTTCTGCACATGAATTGGTGATGCAGATCATGTGACATAGTGTCAGCATTAAGAAGTCTCCAGCTTAGAAGGATGCATACACTACTGTAGTGCAGAGAGGACAGTGATGTGGCTCATGTTGGCAATCCTTTCCAGCAAGCTGTTGAGTAACAGATGCTAACCTTGCTCCAGATACACAGCTAAGAATGCTTTGTTCTCATTCTGCTTGTTTCACCCTCAATATACAGTATATCTGTTTCTACACACACAGTGCAGACCTGATTTAACTACACTGCTGTCAGTTGTAAGACATGAAACATTTTATTCTACTATGAACAGTCTCCATCCTTTCAGCTCTGGTGCAGATCATGTTGTTTTATTAGAGTTGCAATGTCAGAATCTTTCCGTGACAGTGAGCAGACATCTAGCGGGCACTGGACTTTGTTGTTGTAATTTTCCTCCTTTTCAAAAGTAAAACTATGAGTTATCACATCCCATTTTGCCTATAATGGAATTAATGGCCACTAATATGTAATGCTTTCTCTCTTGGAATTGAATTGAATGAAATACAGGTTACTGTTAACATCAGGGTTTACGCTTTTAATTAGTGGTTAGAAACAGTTAACATATTGTCTCTCAGACCGACATTTTATATTTACAGAAGGGAGCTCCCACCCCACAAGCACAGAGTGACAGCTGGAAGTGTGGGTACAGTTTCCCACTCCACTGAACCTGGGTGTTCACTGCTGTTCTTAGTTAATGTGCACCTGGCACGTGGGTTATACCCCACCTCCTGCCCAGTGGCACTGTGCTTGTGGCTGGTACTGACAGTTGGTGTAGATATCACTTGACAGCAAACTCAGATCAAGATCGACCTGCCCAACAAAGCTGCTTTGCTTGTCAGCCTGTTGATCTGTGGATGGTGGGTAGAGGGAGCTAGGACATCTAGGGTCACGTTGCTCGCTGTATTGCTCTGCATAGTCCAAATACCTTCCCCCACCAATACAAAGTCTCACCCCTCTGCCACAGCTTTGTGCAACCGTTTGAATCTGTTTTGCAGCAGATGGTGTTTTGTGGGTGCACAGAAAATCTGTAACGGCCCACAACTTTACAAAGTGAAGCTACCAGTTGAGCCATCTGCAGATTTTGCATGGAGAATCTGTCTGAGCCTGTACATTCTGTATATTTTAAATGCGCTTCAGATAAAAGTTATATGGTTTGACATTGCAATGATGTATACGTGATGCAAATCAAACTTTGCTCATAAACAGTATTGGACTTAACAGTGTAATACTGAGCATATTTCATAGAATGCACGCTGTGTCTGCTCTGGTTGCTCCATTTCCTTTTGCCTGTTCGCCATCAAAATAATTGGATTTGTAGGAGCAATAAGGATATGGATCAGTAATGATGCAGTATTTGATGTTTCGATTTGGAACTTTGGAATATATCCACTGCTTTAACATTTCTGTAGTTTTTGAAAAATTGAGTGTTTTGCCTGGAGCGCAAAGGCCCGTTTGCTTTCCTGTCGTTACCCCTTTTGTGTTTAAGGCATGCAGCCTTAAGCTATGCCAGTGAACCCATAAAATGCCACTGTTTAAGGGATGCAGCTGCAAGCTGTTAAAACCTATGACATAAAAAAAAACCTTTGTCTCAATGCATGTTCTCTAGTACTGAATAGTTGGTCCAGTGTTAATAGCTCCTTCGGTGTGCCTGTATATTCTTTAATCTGGTTTCTTTTTGCCTTTTATGTCTTGTTGAATTAATTTTGTTTTTTGATAAAGTAGACCTCAGATAGGCAGCAGCAGTAACAGTGCTTCTAGTCGTGAGTGAAGTCTAAGCAGCAGTTCCCATTATTCCACTCTTGTCATACATGTATATCTCCATCTGGTGACAGTTTTTTGACTTGATACTTGGGAAGTATTTCACTGTTTGAAATAATCCATATTTATCACCTTATTATTCATATCTTGTGCCCCTCTCGACTAATTTTCATACAATAAAGTTTAACTTTATTTTCAGATTTCCCTGAAATTTGCCTTGCAGCAGCTGTATCCTTCAGGGCAATGGCACACTGCAGACCAAGGCAACATGCAAGGATGTTAGAGAAAACAAAGAATAAGAAGAAATAAAATTCATCATAGGTTTTGAGAAGATTCTTGAGTTGGGCACTGCTTTCATTGCTCTTCTGATTTTTGTAAAGACGGTTAAACATTTTGTATTTCACCACATTATGACACAGGAGGCTGACATCAAAGCTGATTTAATAAGGGTACTGGGAGTAGCATATTTCTGCCACAGTGTTTCTACAGTACAGTATGTGTCAGTGTATTTAACATATTGCTGAAGTAAATCAAATGTTCTTTAAGTGACCAGAAAATGTTGTTTTGTTTATGTGTTGCATTGCCTGTATCCAGTTTCCTGTTTGTCTCACACTGTTTCTCTCTGCTTCCCAGCTGAGGGCCTGCCGCAGGTGTACTACTTTGGGCCGTGTGGCAAATACAACGCCATGGTGCTGGAGCTGTTGGGCCCTAGTCTGGAGGACCTCTTTGACCTGTGTGACAGGACCTTTTCCCTTAAGACTGTCCTTATGATTGCTATCCAGTTGGTTAGTTGCTCCAGCAATCCATTGCTTCTATGTTCAAATAAAACCTCTCCACCTACATTTTATGATGCTCTCTTCTTTCACCCTTTCCCCCCATTTTGTGCTCAGATCTCCCGGATGGAGTATGTGCACTCCAAGAACCTCATCTACAGGGACGTTAAACCGGAAAACTTTCTCATTGGGCGACAGGGCAACAAGAAGGAGCACATCATTCACATAATTGACTTTGGTCTAGCCAAGGAGTATATTGACCCTGAGACCAAAAAACACATTCCCTACCGGGAGCATAAGAGTCTAACTGGCACAGCTCGCTACATGTCCATCAACACACATCTGGGGAAAGGTATATCTGTGTTATAATACTGTTTCTCTCTTTACCTCGCCCTCACAAGTTGTAGGTAATAGATTATTTTTCAAGCAGTTCTAAGCTACCGTTTCAGTTCAGCTGATACGAGGCTGTGTTCTTTTCATGTTCAGTCATACATTAAGTTTTCATGGTCTTTGAAGATGTGGCCCTGTCTGCTGGAGTACCGTCAGCTGTTTTGTTGAATCAATTGAACTAGTCTACTTGAGTTAAATGGAAGTTGTATTAAGGAACAAGCTGCTTAGGGGAAGAAAGAAAAAGGAAAAAATGTTTTGAGTAAATTTTTTCATGAATGTTGTTTGTCGTGTGAAATTGTCTGAAAACCTTCTCTCCTGCGTACTGCCAGCTGAACTGAACCTCCTTTTATGTTGCAGAGCAAAGTCGACGAGATGACCTGGAGGCCTTGGGTCATATGTTCATGTACTTTCTTCGGGGTAGTTTGCCCTGGCAGGGCCTCAAGGTAAGGGAAGGTGGTAAATAAGTAAGGCAGTACTTAGTAGCGTATTGGTTAAATACATAAATTTGGCAGTCAGCCTCAACAGGTGAAGTGAAATGTCCAGATATATAAGTCTGAGAAATTAAGTTACTTCTGGCAGGAATTGTGAGCTAAGCAACTAAGCATATAAAACATATAGACTGTTAATAGGGTCCAGCGATGTTGCACTGTCTGTCCTCGAACTGCAGGCAGACACTCTGAAAGAACGCTACCAGAAGATTGGGGACACAAAACGCAACACTCCTATTGAGGTTCTCTGTGAGAGCTTTCCAGGTACATTGAAGCAGTGGTCAACTCTTGACTCTTCTTTCTCTTTTTCCTTTTCAGTCTCTTGTGCATTATTTTCCTGCACTGTTTCTTTTTTTTTTTTTCTTCTTCTTCATTTTCAGTAGCATATGTTAATTTCCTATTTCACAGAGGAAATTTTTGGAGGCAGTCATGACTCTTCCTGGGTTTAGTCACATCATTTGGATTTTATTGACCTTTGCTACAGGGCATTTACTTATTTTTAAGCTACCACAGGGTTTTGTTCTGGTGCTTTTGTTTCAGCTGAATTCAAACAGTAGGGAATAAGCTTTGTGTCTGGTATCTACCAAGTAAAGGTATGGGGTTTCACGCGTCTGTGTGGTTTCTCCAGAGGAGATGGCAACCTACTTGCGCTATGTGCGACGGCTGGACTTCTTCGAGAAACCTGATTACGACTACCTGAGGACGCTGTTCACAGAGTTGTTTGAGCGGAAAGGGTACACCTTTGACTACACCTATGACTGGGTCGGCAGGCAAATTGTGAGTACCGTGCAGCTGTGCTAGTAATGGCTAAGGTTTCATGGTTTACTCAAAGTCCTCTGTATTGACCATAGTGCTGAATGGTTCATTCATCTGCTTCCACTGAGACAATTCAGAGGAGTTGAAAAGAGCTGTTAGTTACCACTGAGTCATCTGTGTTCCGGGCTTCACACGAGTTGACGTTCTGCTGAACAGTCTATGAAAACTTTTGATTAAATGGATGCTTTGGGTGCTTTTGCCTTCTGCTTGGGCATGGAATCTCAAATTATATTTGGCCCCATACTCTTCAACAGAGGTTTTTTTTTTTTTTTTTGTGCATTCCCTTAGCCTACGCCGGTTGGATCCATTCACGTGGATTCAGGGGCATCTGCTGTAACCCGTGAGAGCCATGCCCACCGGGACCGGCCTTCACAGCACCAGCCTCTGCGGAACCAGGTGAACACTTCTTTGCCTTCACGATGGCCCTTCTGTCATATCTGTATTTAGTTAAGTCATTCACTTAAAGGTTTCCACCAGCAAAGATATGACATGCTATCATTGCTGCAATATTTCACTTTCTTTTGAAGTATTTTAGTTTGTGGATGTTATTTATGTCTGCTGCTATGCAGTTTAGTATTTCAAATTCACCAAATTGAGGGTCCTACGCTGCTGCACCAGTCTTTTCCCTGCCTGAAAGTATGAGTTCTGGCCACACCCCAACGATCCCCATGAAGCATGTGCACTAGCAGCACCAAGCTGATACAAAGTATGACTAAAGTGCATGCTTATGTGTTGCCTGACATTTAAAAGCAGCAGCTGCCTTTATTATTTTGTTCCATGCTGCTTCATTTTACAGTTCCTGCTTCCTTTATATCCTAGTGTATTACTTGCCTTTGCAGTGGTTGGTATTATGCTGTCTAAACGAGGGATGGTTTTAGTCAATAGCAAAATAATAATAATAATTCAGTCTGTAATGGAAAAAGTAAATATGACCAGCCAAGCCAAGGAGCAGCTTTGACTTTGTGATTTGTGAATAGAATAATGTGATTCTCTTCATTGTGGGCTGCTGGCAATCAGCATGCTCTTCTACAGCTTGAACTTAGGTTGTGATGATGTGCCACAACTAATGGGTTGCAGAGTAAGAACTTTACTTAAATAATAAGGGGGAAAGGTCAGGAGCTGTTGGTCCTCTTTTGCAGCTATTGCAATGCACTAATGGTGTTTTTTTCCTCCCCTTGTACTGCCAAACTTCTTTAAGATAAATGAGTATGGTCTCTCCAGGGTTACTGTGCTGGAGTGCAGACAGGTCTGCAGCACTGGGGATTTTCAGCACAAATGATGAAGGCCACTTTGAGAATTGGTTCATAACTTTTATAAATAAAGGAAGTCAATGTGTGCAGCACCTAGTCTTGCATTCCACTGCTTTTAAAGCTAGTTTATCCACAGGTCATCTGTTGTTGTTGCTTAAACTTGAAATGAGTGAAGGAGCTGTAAGACCACTGCAGCAAATATCTTTGTTGTTTGGCATTCCGCAATAGCAACTGACCATAAAAAAGAAGAGTACAAGATTGTTATCTGTGTGTTTTATGGAAACAATACACCATGCCCAGTACAGCTATAGATCACAGGCAAATTTAGGTCTGTATTTGTTTGTGTATATGTGTGCATTTTTTTTTCTGGTTTTATATTTGCTTTTTCTGTTTGCCCCTTCATGGCCTGTTTTGCTCTGTATCACTAACCTGCCTTTGCCCTACTGCTTCTGTTTTCTCATTTCACTGTGTGGATTTCCTCTACCGAACCACATTGCATGGTTCCCACCCACTCTAACCCCCGTTTGGCCTTGCCTCGCTCTGCGTGCCTCACTCCCCTTGAACAGACTGCATCCTCTGACCGCCGCGGAGCATGGGAGGTACAGCCCAACCGACAGACAAACTCCTCTTACCTGGCCTCCCACCTGGCAGCGGACAGGCACGGAGGATCTGTTCAGGTACGTCCCTGTCTCGCACTGCCCTCCTGGGCTCTGATTGGCCTGTTTTCCATAAGATGGATGTAAGCGCTGTATTGAGCATGAGCTGTTGATTTGCATCACCCTGGCTCTCCTTTGCTTTATGGTTGAATTGTTATTCCTTAGTGTTTCCTAACCTGCACCTCCCCGGGGGAGCTCATAAGATGACGTGGGGGTCCCACCATTACTCAAGGTTGATACAACAAACTTCTTTTCCTGAACAGACAGGAAGACCCTTCTGTCTTTTTGTAGGAATTCTTGAAATTCAAGATGTCAGGGGCAGTTTGAAGATGTTTGTAATTTACCAGATGTACATTACTAAGTAAAATAAAACACGTGGTTTCATTTCACAGAACAGGTAAGATAAGGTAGACAGCTATGTGCTCAGGGGCTTTTTGAACTTGTATAGCATTTTAATATTCACATTGTATAGCATCACTATACTTCAGGTAAGTAATATTGGAATCTGGGAAAACCTATAGCCATGTCCTCTCAGACTGTGGTCTTGTTTTCCATTTGTTAGGTAATTATAATTCACTGTCTTTTAGGTGGTCAGCTCAACCAATGGGGAGCTCAATGCAGACGATCCATTGGCGGCTCATTCCAACGCTCCAATCACAGCGCAGGCAGAAGTGGAAGTAGTGGATGAAGCCAAGTACGTGATCCTTCCACTGTACCCACATTCAGGGTTCTGCAGTGTAGTCGTGTATGTGTGTAACTGAAAATGTATGGGAATTAACCCCATCTCAATTGTCCAACTTGCTCTGTGTACAGGCTGCCATACATCACAATCTGATAATCAGGCTCTGGACACATGACTGTCTTGTAGGTTTGAAAAACAGGATAAAAGTACATGGCAATCCCCCCCCCCCCCCAAGTTTCAACACTTTCAGGTTCTCAACGGCATCCGTTGTTCAGATTCACTTCAGTGTCATTTTTTCCATGTTTTTGCTTCTATTAAGTTGAAAGATTTGTAAAGGCAAGCTGCCATCATGCAGTGAAAGAGCAAATTTACCTTTTTGTCATTTTATGTCCTTGCTAAATTGTATTTGTTGCCCATTTCCCTCCGTTCAATTTACTACTGAGAAGGGGCTGGTTACCCATCAGGTGTATTGGCTGGCTTGTTTGAAATGATGATGCGCACATTTTCATCTGGCCCTTTGATATCTTAACTGCAGGCTTGGTTTGTTTGCACTTCATTTGGAAAGAAAAGACTCCAGCAGAGGCTGGTAGAACAGAATATTAAACAGAAAAGCATGCAATGGTTTCTGCAGCTGTGTTAAATACAGCCTCTTCATTACATAAGTTTCTACCACTGATGTTCATTCAGTTTGTACTAAAACAAACTACAACAGCTGTTCTCATCGTTCCAGAAATTATGACACAAGATATTGCCTGTTGGGTGTCTTATTGAAACAGCATTCTGCTTCACCAGAGTATGTGTGTTCATGATGTGTTTTCTGCTTTAGATGTGTTAGGTATTTTAAGTGTGTTTGTGTGCATCCACTTTTCGTACCTTGTCCCAGTTTATTCTTTTCCTCGTTTTCTTTTTCCCTGTTTCCTGATTTTTCTGGACTAGTCCAGAAGATTATTGAATATGTTGCTGTTTACACTTGTAAAACTAGATTTTCTGATTTCATGGTTTTATTGCCATTTAAACTAAGTTACCAGCACTTCAATAAATCACAAGTTTTAAACAGTTGTCACAAAGATCAAGAAAGCATCTCCTTATACAAAAGAAAAGTGTTACTGTGCAGCAATACTTAAACTGCTGCCACAAATGTTGTTTTCAACATTGAATCAGGCTGCCCTCTGGCATTTAGAGTAGTTAAAGGACATAATCAGATGAAGTAATGTCAAGGCAAGATCTCAGTAGATTGAGTCCTGTGGCATGTTTTACTAAAAACCTTGCCAAGTAGAGTGGGTAGTTTCAGTGATCATGAAGCAAACCTGTAAACATTCCATGTTGGAAATACCTCTTAAAACACCAGTATAGGCTCTCTGCAATGAGAATGTGTATACACCTTGTTAAAATCAGAAGTGTGGGCTATTGAAGAAAATTTTGTACAGTATCGATGTATGGTGTCGTGTGACCACTGTCTCTTTAGATTGGTTTCAGTCCGACCGGCCACGTTCTCTACTTCAGGTGAATAAAAGTCTTAACAAAAGGTGCATTAGCTATAGCAATAGTTTGGGTTACCTGAGGTGTCTACTCTGGACGAGTCCAACTGTGAACCCCCTGCCCCATGTGCCAGTATTGGCGGTATTGCCATTTCACTTTGGTGTATTAATCTCTGTCTTTTCTCTTTACACTCTTTCTGTAGCTGCGTGAAAATGCTCAACCTGTGGTGAGTGTCTCTACAGTCTATGTCAAACCCAAGAGAGCAGACCGGACTAGAACTCATAGGCAAAGTGCTGTGCAGGGATTTTGGGAACTACTGAAGGGGCACATACAGCTCCGCAGTTACACAGTTGGGTGAAAAGCAGCAGAATTTGAATTGCGGTGTTAGCGGATGCAATAATCTTCAATCTCCTTGCAAGATTTAGTTTGAATTAAAATATGCTCACTACTACACAAGTTTCTGTCCCAAACATCTGTGATCTCAGTATAAGTTTCAAGAAGACCTTCTCTGCAAACATTTGTCTTTAAACATATATACAGCTCTCCAGGTGTGAGCATGCTGTGGTTCAGACAGGAGGTAGGAAAAGGCCTGAGCTGGTGGATGAGAGGTGTCTGTTCTCCAGGAGCACAGTACACCTGCTGCAATCATAGCAACCTCCATCTGAAACCAACAGAAAGACCATCACCGATTAAATTAATATCTTCATTTTCTGGTAGGTGTATAGAAAACATAACACCTACCTTTAATGTGATGGTATAGACATAACTCATCAGAGTTTGCTAGTACATGTTTCACAAAACCTAGGAAATCTTTTTCTTTCATGTAAGTGTGGAGCTGTTCTCTCACCCTTTTATGGTGTTAATCATTTCAAATTCATATTTTTTATCTTTTAACAAACCTGTTTTGGTTTTGTGGACTTATTTTAACACAGTGTGTTTCTTGTTACTTTACTGTTCAATAAAATATGCTTGTAAAATTAAATGGAGGGGAAACTCCCACCTATTTTGGGAACAGAATGAGGCAACAGACTACCTGTATTCCAGTTAAATCTGTACTGCCTTTATTTTATTTTCTTTTATGTTTTATCCATCCATTGCAAAAGTGTTTTGCAATGTTTATTAGTTATTCTTTAACTGTAGTTAAGATGCGAAGTTTCGTGTATTCCAGTTTGAAATATAGTAACATTCATGGGGTATGTGCTTTCCTCTTAACTTTTTTGCCAGAATATGCAGTGTCATGTTGAACAGGTGTGTGCCGCTCCTGCATTTGGCCTAGTGGAATTTAAAGATGTGTGTTATGATCATCACTCTCTCTCTCTCTCTCTCTCTCTCTCTCTCTCTCTCTCTCTCTCTCTCTCTCTTTCTTTCTCTCTGCAGGTGTTGCTGCTTTTTTAAACGGAAACGAAAGAAGAACACTCCACGGCACAAGTGATCCTTTCTCCTTTCCATCTTTCTTTGTTTATAAGGAGCTCCATAAATGAAAACGGCAGTATCTGAATTGGATAACCACGAGAGGACCTGCACATAAGAGGCATGCACGTGCAGTCTCTATTTTTGTCATCATCATCCTTGGGAATGGCCTCATGGCACAATCAACAGGACCCTCAGCTGGGATGAAAAAGAGCTGGCAGGTGTTCCGATAGCTTTGTACTTCACTCAGTGTCCTATTTCTGTCCGCTTTCCTGGTTTGGTCTTTCCTACCAGGGAAGGGAACAGCAGGGTACTTGTGAAAGCTCCACATGTTCTCTGCCTCTGTGTGACTCGCTTGGCAGGCCCTTGCGAGCAGGGGGCTCGCCGGCTGTGGGTGCCCTGCCGGTCCAACGACTCCTAGACTAGAGTGCTGTTGTAAGAGCTTTCTTTGCCGTCACCATCCCCAATTCACATCCATTGTCATCCCAGTAAGTGTCACAGTGATGTTTATTTTTGTACCTTAACCTTCTCCCTGTTACTTCTGGTATATGTTCCAATTTGTGCTTTTTTATTCTCCTCACCCAACATTGGCATCCTGCAGTTTGATTGAAATATGCTCTTTCAAATAATGGTTATACAGCCTGTGGTGTTACAGTTGTACATTCCTTTGGCCCCTCCTTGTCAAACAGATGTAAAATATCGAGGCAGCATGGCTTATTTTAGAAATGACTGCTCTTGTCTGTCCTATAGCTTTATATTGTTTCATTTCCATACTTCTGGACAAAGGGAAAAGAATGGCTGTCACAATGAATGTGCTCCTTGCAGTGAGACTGTATCTCCTGGCACATGTGGTTTGTGGAACTCCTGACCTTGTTGTTGGCCATGGTTCTTTGTTCTGCATGAGATGGTTACTGTTGTGGACTGTCCATGAAAGGAATTCCAACAGTGGGTGTAAGTATGTCTTTCACATACTGACCTTTGGAGCCGCCACATGCCAGAAAGCCTGAAAACCACACAAGAATCACAGAGGGACTCCTGAAAGCCAGCAGGTTGGGTGCAGACACACAGAAAATGGGTGTGCTGGGCTATGTTTCTTTCCTTGCTGCTTAAACACTCCCAGTCCTTTAACTTCACAAACGACGAGCCCATCCTGCTGCCTTGACCTTTGTACCTTTTTATGTGATGTAAAACTCAGACACTTGGCTGTTCGAGAGGGAGATTTTTTTTTTTTCCCCCCCCCCTCCGCCTTTCTTCATCTCCTTTTCTCACACACAAAAACAGACTTCCTGACAATCGCAATACTTATATATGCTGTAATGAGTCTCGGTGTATCATGACTAAATCATTGATGCTTGTTCTGATTTAGATAATGCCATTTACAGAAATTTATCCACCCAAATTGCTCACGGCTAGTCTGCACTGTGAAATGCCTGTTACTGTAAAAGTGGATTTATTTCACACACTAGCCTCAAATTTTTGCCATTGACTTTTGAAAGTTCCCCAGGCAATGACAGAACATGTCTTCTGTTTTTGCCAGATGTCTACAACTTCCTTTCTGCTCCAGCAAGTACCTGTTCCACTCTGACATGCTTTAAAATAAAAACTGATATTACTATTCAGGACTCATCACATGCTAACAGATGGCATGTGCGTGTTTACCATTGAGCTGTGGGGAGAGGTCAATAGGAGGGAGTTTTATCTAATGGAGATATTGGGAAGAAACAAACTATTAGATAGCTCTGCTGCTCAATGCCTTAAACAGATCACCGTTCAGCAGAGCCTGCTGTGAGAGGCTGTGCTCCTTTGTGCAGAGCAACAGTCTTGAATGTAAACCCCAATAAGCCGTTAAGCCCCCCCCATCTGGTCAGAAAATGGTAAATTAAAGCTAATGATACCAGTCATGCTTTCAGGACAGTGAATGGTCAGGAACAGGTTTTTTTTTTTTTTTTTCCTCTTTCATGTGAAATTTTGCATGTTAACAAAGCTGTTTGAATTTGGGATATCAATTCCTTGTGTTTGAGGGAGGCAGCAGCAGAAAAGTGTTTAGATTTTTTTCCTAAATTTGCATTGAAAAGGAGTGGAGTCAAAAGTGGAAGTGTTCTGACAACCCCTCCCCACTGCCTCAGGTGTGAGCAGTTTTAATGATGCCTTCCTTTTCAGTCCTTACCTGTGTGCTGCTTAAACTACAGGTTGTTTTTTAATATTATTTCATAACATTTACTAAATGTGAATCTTGAAAACATACTGTATTATTTTATCCAGATATTGATGTTTGGTATTTCTTAGTAATGAGAGGAGGAACAGCTCTCATTTCTGACTGCACTACATTTTCCTCTGCCTTTTGTTTACCTGGTGAGTTACCGGCCTTCTTCTATACAGCTGACATTGAGACTTGGTTAAGATATCATTAGTATTTTGCCGTGGCAATATAACATTTAAACAGAACCCTAATGGTCAAGGTTGTAATTCTGTTTACCAAAATCCTTTTCAATATTCCATTCATGATTTATAAGTGTAAATATGAACTAAACCATCATGTGTCTGTATGTTCATATTTGTTTTTAACCTAATCCTTGTTGTAACACTAGTCTGTGAAAATCATCCTGAGGTGAGCTGTTGGAACTGGTGTCCTGCGCTTATAGATGCAACAGTGCTGTTGCCTAAGGGCTCCAGTTGAGTGAGTGCATACAAATATTCTTGTAGTACAGTGCTATTTATTTATGTGCGAACTCTTTAAATGTGGGCTTAATTTCCTTTTTTGTGAGGCATTGATCATGCTGGGGTCTGAATTATTTAAAACATACTTGAATACAAAAGAAAAACAGGAGGTTTTCTTTTAGGTTTTGTCTGTTTTGTTGAGTCAAAAAATGAGCAAACAATGTTGATGTAAATAGCAAATGTCTTGATTGAATGGTATTCCACTGCTGAAACACATCATGTGCCTCTGACTGCATTTAGGATGCAGTTACAGTCAGATTCTGTTTAGTGACTCATTGTATCCAGCTGGTTCCTGAGCTGACTATCAGATGCAGGTTACTGGGCTGGCTACTGGGAATGGCCAGTTCTGGGAGGGGGAGAGGTATCCGTCAGCTCCTGATGGTCTATGACCTTAAGTCATCAATTGGAACTTGAAACTTTGATTTCCTGGCTGCACTACACAATGTAATATATTGTAACGGATAGATAATATGGTTTTATTACTTAAAAACTAAACTGATCACTCCTGAACAGTGTTTGTTTTCTGGCCAGGTGTCCTGATGCAATCCTAATGACAACCAGCCCTTTTTGTAACCCAATATAGTGTAATCCACCTTAATTCTCAGTACATTTGAAGATATTGGATGTAATGTGTTTAACTGGAAAGAAACGTGCATTTCTGTGTTTCATGCTGACTGAATGAAACACCCCAGTGAGATGACAAATATGTAGCTTTCGAGGGACAAGTTGAAATATCAGTGAAGGATAGTGAATTTTGTATTTCACTTCCTGTAATTAGTAACAGCCATTTTATTTTTTTGATGTCACAGATGTAAATAAATACACTAAGTTGCTGGTTTTCATAAGATGCTGTAGTAGGCCTTTTATGATGCCCTCTTCTCAGCCAATGAAGATCTGATCTGAAAACATTTTGCAAAGGTTGTATTTGTGTGCTTATTTGGATATGGAAGTTGTTGGTCATTTCATTCATTACACAAGGCTGTCATGTTGTGACCTGTGGCAGTCAAACTGCTGTTCTCTCTGGGAGGAACTGCGCAATTGGACAAGCTCTACAGGTGCTGCTCCAGCTTGGAGAAAAATTTCCTATAGGGTTGCTGAGGTTTGATGCATTGCTTACATACCACATTACTGCTGTTCTTTGAGTGTCATTTCTTTTATAAAAAAAAAAAAAAAAAGCTTTTTGGCTTTTGTGAACAGTGGGCATCATCAGTCTGCTCCGGTTAAATTAATTGCACGTGTTAGTCGATGTGCAGAACATTTCCAGAAAACTGCAGGGACAAGTAGGAAAGATCAAGAGGTTTTTTGTGGACTTTACACTTCTGAGTCATTATACACTAGTCTAAATTTAAAATGGGAAGAACATGGTTAAGAAACATGACTGCAATATTACTTTTGATTGTGAAGTTTAGCATTGTTTTTGTTTTATATTAAAAGTGAGATTTTTGTAGAAGCAATTTTCATTCAGAACTGTCAACTGATCGGCAGACATGTACAGTACAAGATTTTTTTCTTGTTTAAGCAATGATTTAAAAATATATTGTTTAAAAATGAATGTTGCTTCAAAATGTATTCAACAGTTAATCTTCAGGCATTAAGTTATGAACAGCCTTTTTGCATAAAGTTGAAGTTCATCTATGTACATTTCAGAATTTCACTTTTTATTCCCTCACACAAAGGAACCTTGTTTGCACCCTTTTTATGTAAAATAAAACTCTCAACCTTTCTTGTGAGTATATGTTTAGTCTCTTAATGTTGTGCACGAACTTCTTCAACCTACAAAGAATCAGAGCAGCCCTGAGTCCTGCCTGGTGTGGAGTTCTCTTCTCAGACTTGAAAAAACAAATGAAATGAGCTTGTGTTTCTCAAAGATGAGTGAATATGCTTTATGGCACTTAGTCTTATTGCATAGTTTAACAATTGTAATTCTTATATCTAAAGCTGTTATTTTATAGGGCGTAATCATACGTAGAATTACGGCCGCCGCTAACTGAACCTCTGATTTCACTGAAAACCAAATGGAAAAAACAGAAATAATTAATTTGCGCCTAACGGCTTTTACTTCCGTGGTTACAAGATGTGCTTCCGGTTCTCGACGGTAGAACTTCCGGTGTCCAGTATAGCGATTCTTTCCTACCAGCCGGTCCAGCATGGTGGGTAAAAGTAGAATGCTGATCTGTTTAATATCCGTTGTAATCCCGCCTGCTTGTTGGTTTCAGCCAATTTGTAAAAATCTCACTATAAAGTCGAATATATCCCAAACCCCTGTGCAAGTGTTGTCGAAGCATCCTGCATAAAGTTTAGTGACGTGTGTGTGTATATAAAAACGGAGTGCAGCAAGTGTTCCCCGTCCTCCCGAGCACTTTCTGTGGATTTTTAGTTTGAATGAATATTTATCTTTGCTCCAGGTACAGTCGTGTCGATTAAGGGCTGCAGTCCGCTTCGCGTTCCGTGATTCCCGTCGGTCCGTGGCGGGTACGTTCGTTCATTACATTCCTTCGTTCGTCATCATGCGAATTACGACGATGCTTGCATTCGTTTTTCGTTTTAAAAATGAAAAATAAATTACGAATTAACGATGTTTTAAAACCATGATTTTTTGCTCAGATGTAAAATATTTAAAATATGCCTCATAGTTTCTTGCTGTCGTCTTCTTGTTTTTTGACTTTGAGTTATTTCGTTTTGTGGTGTTCTTCAAGGAACCCGGATGTAAACGAATTGAAACCACCTACAATCCATCAGTGGCTTTATGTTATGGAACATGCTGCCTTCTCTGAGTTATTACTGATCCTAAGTTAATATGGATCATTAGGTAGGTGCTTTTTTCAACAGCAGCAAGAGAGTGACCTTAAGGGAGGACGACATGTCCACCGAGAAAATTGGCAGGATTTATATTTCAGATGCTGTTTCTTAAGAGTCTCATTACTAATAAGCGCAGGTGTTAAAAGCACCTTGAAGTTCTAGGTTCTAGTTCTAGGTTAGGCTACTTGTTAGACCGGAAATATCGTGCACTTCAGGGCATTCGTCATATTTGCGTGCTCAGAAATGACAAAAAGGCCATTTTTCTGCTCTCGGTATTGAAAAGAACGAACGAAGGCATCGTAATTCACATTTTGTTTTTCAATTTCGAATCGAACAACGAATGAACGCAACATACACGGATTTGTTCTACGTGATTTCTCTGACAGTGTTTGCAGTCAATGCGGAATGTCGATGGGTATCTGACATTACGCGTGCGTGGAGCTCCGTAGATGTCACCTCATGTCACACTCAGAAACAGTTTTTAAAAAAAAAAAAAAAAAAAAACCCTTTACCATGGCCACTGTAACAGTGCCTGCTTCTGTTCCCCCTCTATGTGCAGGGACGAGTGAGGACTAAAACAGTGAAGAAGGCTGCCCGGGTCATCATTGAGAAGTACTACACCCGTCTGGGCAATGACTTCCATACCAACAAGAGAGTGTGTGAGGAGATAGCCATCATCCCCAGCAAGAAGCTTCGCAACAAGATAGCTGGGTGAGCTGTGTGTGTGGAAGAGAGCAGGAGGGAGGAAGGGAGGGGGAAAAACTGCCCAGTTTGTACTTCTGCAAGGTGTGTGATACTGGGTTGCGCTTCCAATGGAGGCATGTGGGACCAACTGTCTCTTGTAACGGCGGTGTACATTTCTGACCAGCTGGCCTGAGTCACAGAGGTGTGTGTGTGTGAGAGAGCGACACAGGCTGACTCTTTTAACAGAGGTACACAAAGAGCTCAGTGGTGTAAGACAGGGGTTTTCAAACTGGTGTCCACAAGATGAAGCTAGGGGGTCCACAAAAAACTTGACATAAAAAAATTTACAGTAAGATAATTTATAAAGATGTTAATAACTAAATCTACATATAGTTTTGTGTTTTATGAGTGGTTTCTTGTAATGTGTTTATCCCAAAATGCTTTGCGCTCTTTACATTTTGCACACATGGCGCGTGCTAAGAAGCCGCACGCGACTGGCGAAGCATTATTATTAGCAGCTGTTAAAGACATGTCGGGGAGTTTTTTAGAGAAAGCGGCACGAAAAGTAGATCGTGTGCCTTTGTCGGTCAATAACGCAGCGAGCAGACGCGTAGGTGACATGGCCAGCGATATTGCTTCGCAGCTTTTAGAACAAGTGAGAGCCAGTGAATATTTTAAAGCGCTGCAGTTGGATGAAAGTACTGATGTTGCAAATCGAGCACAGCTCACGGTCTACATTCGTTTCCTCGGTCAGGACACATTAAATATGACGGATCAATTGATGACGGTCAATTCAATCGACTGGTCTCGGTGTGTCGGAGTGTACGGTACTGCGACTCTGATCAAAGAGAAAGCCCCCAATGCTGTTGCCACATGCGGAGGGATGCAGTTCAAATTGTGAACTGTGTTGAGACACAGACAGTTCGGATGACTCTACAAAGAAATGGGTGCTGACTACAAGGGCTTGCTGCTCCACTCACTCAGCGGTACGCTGGCTTTCCAGCGGGGGAGCGTTAAGTCGCAGTGAATGCCCGAGATGAGGTGCGCGCAAAAATCCACCAGGCCCATCCATCCTATTAGGATTTCTTGAATCAGTGAATGTGGTGTTTGGTTTGATTCATGTGTTGGTAATAAATATAGATGCTGCCCTTCAGGTTTAACTTTTCATCTATCAGTGCCTTAATACTATGGAAAAAAAAAAGGTACCCTGTTCAGTTATGTAAATATTCTTCAGGAATACAAAAACTCACAGAAGCCACAGAAAGTTAATTGTGAGAATAATTTTTGGCTATAGTGAGTTGCAATATGTCTTTAAAGTCTTAACACATAAAAATATATAGTTGCCTTTGTATTTTGGGCAAGGGGGTCCCCTGCATGGAATCATCATATCTGGGGGTCCTTGGGATTAATAAGTAAGTTTGAAAACCCCCTGGTGGAAGATACCATCTCCTGATGGTGGAGGAATCTGACAGACTCTTCATGGTTTCGGTCTGCCTTGTAGGACAAAGTTTATGGTATGTGACCTAGTGTATATATAGTTTGCACTGTTGAAGATAATCATGTAACCAATGATTATGTGACAAGGTGTACATGCACTTTTATTTGGGGATGTTTTTTTTTTTTGTTAAATTCGCTGTTGGTGGGATTGTGTTAAGAGCTCGAGTCTCATAATAATACATGGCATAAAGTCAGCCTGGGTATGAAAATTGGTGCCGTAAAATATTTCTGTTTGTAGGTTGAGTAAAATGCAGCACTGGCACCAGTGGCTTGTTTATTGTCATCACACAAGTTACAGAAGTTTCATAAGTAGCAGTTAACGTAAAGAATAATTGTGTGCCGCTTTGAAAGGCGCTGGTCATAACTGGAGCAGTGGATTTGAGCTCATATTTTACATTGTTGTCTGCTGTAGTGATAAGTTGTTTGGGGTACAAAGGAAAGGACAATATGCTAAGCCTTTATCTTGCAAATTATAATTTGTCATGTCATTGTGCAGAATTGTGTCCTTTTCTGTTCAGCTCATATTGCTGATGGACAGGATGTCTAGTAGCTGAAGAATCTTCTGATGCTTTCATATCTGCTCTTTCTCTTACTAGATGCTTGTTTGTGTGTGTTACACTCTTGTACCACAGATATTTGAACACTTAAATCACCCTGCAGCTGTAGACACCTCTTTGTCACTTGGCATAAAGAGAAAATACAGATAGTGATATGTATTGTGGGAATTTGCTAAGATGTGATGAGAGGAAGTGAACCTCCCCGCTTCGTCCGTTCTTCACCTCCCCAGGTATGTCACCCATCTGATGAAGCGCATTCAGAGGGGCCCTGTGCGAGGCATCTCCATCAAGCTGCAGGAGGAGGAGAGAGAGCGCAGGGACAACTACGTTCCTGAGGTCAGTCTCCATTTAGCTCAGGGGATTGCAGCAACTGGTTCTCACCACTGAAAATGATCCTTTTCCTGTTGCTTGTCTGTACTTTCAGTTAAAAAAAAAAAACAAACAGACTTTTAAGGAAGCTGTAGGGGTTTTCACAAAAGTATAAATCAGGATCAAATAGACCAGTTATTCTGCAATGTAGTACAGAGATTAAGCACTGGAAAAATTTTGGCGCTAATAAAAAATGTAGACATTTAATCAACTGCTGCGATTGGGTGGCACAGCAAGTAGCGCGAGAGAACGTGGGTTTCCTTCTACAGTTCAAGTTCCCCGATAGTGTGTGAGTTTATTTCACTGATGCATGGATGAGTAAGGTGTGTGGGCTAGTAACACCACATATTAAGTTGCTTTGGGCAAAAGCAAAACTTTCCATCTTATCAGAATTGCCATTAAAAGACTAAGTACTTCTTGCTGCAGCTTCAGTTCACTAATATGTCATTCCATGATGGGATGTTCTTCCAGGTGTCTGCATTGGACCAGGAAATTATTGAAGTGGATCCTGACACCAAGGAAATGCTGAAGTTACTGGTATGTGTTTTATATATGTCTTTCCTAAAATGAAGTGCAACAAATGCCTGGTACAATCCTGTGATGGAAGCCCCACAAAAAGGTAATATTTAATGTGATTGATAGTTCAACAAGTGTAAATATCCTGCTGCCGTGTACATTTTTTCACTTTTGTGTCACTTACAGACCTAATATGTTTTGGGCACTTAAATGGGGCCTTTAGTTTTCTAAGCAGAAAGTAAAGTAATCAGACTGATAGTGTGGCAAGTGACTGGACTCTTGGTGATGTCTTTCTTTCCTCCTTCCAGGACTTTGGTAGCTTGTCAAACTTGCAGGTCACACAGCCTACCGTTGGAATGAACTTCAGAACACCTCGAGGAGTTTAAATAATTGTAATATATTCTACTCTAATAAAGAGCGCAAAAGAGATGTCTGGTGGACCTGCTTGACTGAGCTGTAGCAGCATTTTGTGCTTTTGGAAATGAATATTTCCACAGGTATGGGGTACCATAATCTTTAGCTGCTGTAAGGCCATGTAACCACGGAACTGGAATGTTGAGTCCCATAAGTTAGGCAAGAACCTACTGAGAAACTTGGGCCAAGGGCATGGCAAAATTCCTTACAGGTGGTCCTGGACTTACAAATGTCATCATAACCTTATGTTTGAGTCCTGCCATTTGGTTGGTTTTTTTAAAACAGCCACAAAGCCCTACTACACAATATACCATTCTGGCATGTTATATATCCTTAACTCATTACGGGGATTTGCATCTTAAAATGGGTCATGGGAAGGGAACCCCCTCATAAATCGAGGACGAACTACAGTTCACTTCCACGTTGCCCCCAAATGCAATGGAAACTGTATTTAAAATCCCCTCAAGGAACACTTTTGTTCTCCCACCTTTTGACCTTCTTTCAGAAGCTTAGCAATGCAGCGCCTGCCTGGTTATCTGTATGCCGGCACTCTGGATTTTCAGTTTTCTAACTGGAATAAGAAATACAAATGCATCAAAGACCAGAAAAGTGACACTAAAGACAGTTGTTGAATAAAAAATGTATTGGGGCACCAATACAAAATAAGAACATGAAAGATTTTTGTATTTTTTTCCCCTCCATTGTTTTTCTTTTTCTTAAAAAAGCCACAGATTTTTCTACAGAAAGCAAAAGGGTTCTTTGTACAGACAGAAGCAACAGAATTTCTCATCTGCAACACAAGACCCGCAGCTCCATTTCATCTCAGAGGCTACAACAGAACCAAAATCAAGACCAGCTGCCAACTGCAAACCTATGACACTAAAGTTACACAAAACGTACTTTAACATTTTTAACACAGGATATGTAAGAAATGTATTTTTGAAAAACGTGGAAAAAGTGCAATACAGGTTTGACGACAACTTAGTTTATCCCTTAGCGGGCTGTTTTCTTTTTGTAATTTTTTGCTCGACTTTGCTCAAAGTTTCCTAACATTTTTTTGTACCCATAAGCAGAATTCCTTACAGTAATATTAACATTCATGACAACATACATAGAGAAACATGATAATCACAAAAGTAGAGCAAAAAATGATTGTGATGATCTCTTTGGGTAAAGTAACATGAACATAATTTTCCTGTTTTTACATTGGAGTTCCTTACATACTTTTTTCTTCATCTTAAACCGCGTGAAATAACCAGAAATGAAATTCTGCGAGTTCCATTCTAAAGAAAAAGCACCAACTGCCCGACGGGAGCCTCGGACTCGAGTCCCTTTCGCTCTCGACTCGGGAGGTGAGAGAAGCGGCGCGTTTTGAATCTACAGAGTGGCGCTCGGGCAGAACCGTGGAACGCAGTCAGATCAACCTGAGAGCCCTTGAGCCCGCACCAGAAGTGCTCGGTCCTGGTGTGAATGAATGAGGGGGAACTCCTACGACTCCAGGTCACTCACTCGTCCTTTCCATGGCTCTGCTAATTCAGCTCTCTCTCTGTTTCTACACTCGGCTTTTTAGCCATTTCATACGCACCAGTGCTGGGACCCCACGAGCTGCAACACAACAACCAGCACTGGCTCCTAGAACAGAGGAAGGGAGAGGGTTAACAGCTCTTTGAAGTAAATCCCATAAGAGACGGACATTTGGGGTCCAGCATCCACCTTCAAGTAACCTCCTGAGGTCCAGGTCCAACGATGTTGCAGAAACAGTTGGTCTTTGCACAGAACTTCATAACGCAACCGTATCGTTACGATGAACAAGAGGGAAGAATGGCACCATGAAACATTGGAAAAAAAAATCACAGCATGTTCCAGAGTGTGAGAGCTGAATGAGAATGAGTCACTTTCTCTCTCATCCAACATTGTTATGGTAGGAAGATAACGAGGCAGTTTAGAAACATATGTACATAACATATATGAATAGCAAATGCATAAAAACAAACAGAGGAGAAAGGAAGGAGAGGCGGAGGCGGAGGCGGAGGCGGCGGTGCCGTGCAGACATTCAGTGACAATGAGTGCTGGGGGGGAGGGATGTGAGAGGGACGAGTCGCAATGGTCCCTTCACTGGAACACAAAGGGAAACACAAAGAAATGACACCTATGCAAATGTCCAAACACTGTGGGCTTGTGCCAAAAGAGCACGAACGAGAGTACAGACATACTTCTTACAGAATTATTCCTTTTGCGTAGAATTATAAAACGGTGTCTTTTGGAACGTTTCCAGAGCGAGCGGAGGAAACTCTTTTTGCAGACACCATCTCCCGGGTGAAGTCATCCTTCCGGCAGACGAGCTACAGAACGTCGGCGATCTTTAAACATGTGAACAGCTTAAACTGCTGAAAGTGTCCGTCTCCTTCCTGAGAGTGAGCGAGGTGAGCCGAGAGTTTGAGTGTCTTCGTTTCCTCTTCTTTTCTTTCAACTTCCTCCGTTAGAAGCGCCGGCAGAGCGCCGCGCTCAGGCTGTGGTGATGGCGTTCAGGTCCTTCATCAAGCCCTCCAGGTGAGCCATCTCCTCTGAGAGCTCATCCGGCTCATAGGCCTGGAGGAAAGGAACAGGGTTACTGCCGGGGTGGGGTGGGGTGGGGGGTGAGGGGTACGAGCCGATGTTGGGTTGGGTTGGGCACAAGGGGGCAGGCAGGATGACACAGGCTGGTCAGTGGCACTGTGGTCGCACGCACACGGGAGACAGAGGCAGAACGCAGCCGGAGCAATGGGAGCAGCGTCCATGCAAAGCAAAGCGAATATTAAAACATTCACGCCAGTTCGGTTAAAGCAATGAGGCAGAAAAAAAAGAAAGGAAAATAAAAATGCATAGAAGAGAGAAAAACAAAATATTGATTAGAAAATAAATTATAAACCGAAATTAATTTTTCTACATCACTGATAATAAAATTAAAGAGACATTGCTTGAGCTTTTAACCAATTAAACACAACGTTCATACAGCACCAGGAATGATCAAGGCAGAAAAGTGCCGTCCGAGTACGACTGACCCCCACAATCCGCCCCCCCCCGCCCCACGATCCGCACACTCTCAGCTCGGTCACCGGGGTCGGGTTCGACTCACGCTCTCCGCGTCCTCCAGCATCTTTCCGGCCTCCGCCATGTCCGGGGCGCTGGGCATCAGGACGGGCAAGGGGGGGCGGGTCCTGCCCAGGGTGCTGATGGCCGCCGTCTTCACCGAGTGCAGCGGGGGGGGCAGCCCTGAAACGGCAGCACACGATGACCGCCAGTGCAAAATGGCCCAAAAGGTCATGGGCACTATTGGGTCGATTCCAAAATTGAGTAAAACATCGGTTCTGGATCTTATAGTTTCAATGGACTTTGAGTGACACTAAAGTTTTAAAAAAAAAAAAAAAAAAAAGCATGTGGTGTCCGATGTGACCTGCTGACACACGCGACGCTCCTCATTTTGTATCGATCGCTGACAGTGCGCCGAGGAGCTATAAACCCCGTGGAAGTGAGTCGAATACGTCACCTGCGTTTGGGTGCATCTTACTGCTATCTAAAGGCTCGGCGGGGAAACGCAAGTGGAGCACAAACAGCAATTGTTGAGAAGCGGTGCAGAAAACGCATATCGCATCCCATGAGTTCGATACAGATTATTATTATTAATAGCGAGTGCTTCCGGGGACTCGGCGGCTCCTGGTACGAGCAGTTGCTGCGTGTTTACGTTGTGCACAGTGAACGTAAAGAGAAAGCAGGAGTTGCTCCGAGCACCTCTGCCCACCGCTTAGTGCGTGCTACCCGTTCCCTGGCGCGCTGCGACGCTCACACAGGAGTGGTGTGAGGACAGGAGGCCCCGCCCACCTGACTGGGAGAGCAGAGGGGTGCTGGGCAGGGCGGGGCTCTCGAACGGGGGGTTGTGGGGCAGCACCGCGGGCACCGCGAAGCTCTTCAGGGGGTGCGAGGGGCGGACGTGCGCCGCGGGGGGGTTGTAGCCCGGCTCGTCCTCGGCCCCGGAGCTCAAGAAGCCGCCGTCGGGCTCGGCGCGGTCGGCTGAGGAGCCGGGGGGCCCCGGGGGGGGCGGGGCGTCCACGCCGGGCGCGTTCCTCACCGACTCTGCAATGCAGCGGCACAAAGGTCAGGGTGCGAACAGACACTGGACACCGATGGCGCTGCTGCTGTGCGAACGAGCGCTGTGGAAACTGGGGTCGAAAGGAACGTCTGTCCCCCGACGCACGCACGCACGCACGCACACAGCTCAGCGATCGGACTGTGCGTTTCATGACGGAGCAGAGCTTCACGATGATTGAACAACACAGTCATTCTAGATGTGTTCCTGTCAGAGGTGCAAAGAGGAACTGCACAAAAACCACCACCAGGGGGCGCTCTAACACAAATGTGGGCTCTCGTAGACCGTCTCACACACACACACACACACACACACACACACACACACACACACACTCCCTCCCTCCCCTCCACAGACACACAGAATCAGACGGTCCCAGCAGGCCACCCGCTCGGCGTCCACACAAGGCGGATGGGAGACCCCGGTGTGTTTCGTCCACGACGACGGAACTTCTGCTCTCGACCGAAGCCTCGTTCGGGGGCCCCGTCGGACCCCGCGGCGCTCACCTTGGGACCGGGCCCTGTCTAGGTGGGAGGTGGGGGAAGCGGTGGGCCGAGCGCCGCCCTGCTGCTGGAGGAGGAAGCTGCGAGCCGAGGAGGCCGGGCTGCCCGAGTGATAATGGTGGTGATGGGTATCGAGGGAATGGATGGGGTGAGCGCTAACCACGGCTGTGGATGAACAACAGCACAGAGAGGCCACGTTTACAGGGGGAAAAACACAGCGGGGGGAGATGCACAGAGGCAGCACGCACGCACGCACACACACGCACTCAGCAGTCCAGCAAGCAGGGTGCACGGTGACACCCGACACATTCATCTAACGCAGAGTTAAGAAACGGGATTAGTAATGATTAGTTTAACATTAATTTCTTTCAACATGGAACATTATTCTCTAATAACTGTGCTGTTGCTAAGTGCACAACATGGTTTAAAAGTAGTAAGTGATGTGGTGAACTTGCTGGGGAGGTTAACCGTACAGCGAGTTCTCAAAACGAGCGAGACGACTGCAGAGGGTGTGAGGGACGGGAGGAAAGGGCTCCTGGGTGCCCCCGAAACACGCGCTACATTATCTGGAAAAATAAAAAGCTCCTCTCATATCTATCCCAAGGATGTAAAATAAAGAACGTATTAAATGCAGATGATGTATCACACAGTCGCCATAATTAAAGAAAAAAAATTTATCTCTGCGCTTCATTTTCGGCCCAATTTAGTCGTTTACCCTGTTCTCCCAGTCCTCTCAAAGGTATTTACTGTGAACATGGAGCCTCTGAACCAAAGCGGTCAGAATTTCAGCGCGTAACTCACTGCACTGCAGTCTTTTGTCTTTTTCCCCACATTTCATCATTCATAAATAATATCCGGACACATCGGGGACGCGCACAACAGGTACAGATCAAACCGCAGCTCTGGCTCAAGTTTCAGCCCTGAAAGTTTGCAAGAAAATCTATGAAAGTTCAGCGGGAAAATTTTCGTTCAACTGCAAAAACGCAGCGAAGGGCTGCGTGGAGGAGAACAGCAGACCCTCCACCAGGGCAGAAGGTGGCTGGCGTAGTGGTCAGGACCATCTCCTCCAAAGCGACCTGAAGGTTATTGGGTCAAATCCCACTTCTGCTGTAGCGATACCGTTGACGTGCGTAAATCGCTGTGCGATAACCAAGTTACCCAGTACTGTAAGTCACCTTGGACACGGGTGTCGCATAAATAAAGCTTATTGCCGTATCGTTACACTACCAGCGCGACCGAAACGTAACAGACTGCTTCTTGCCCCACGTCAACTATTGCGATCAAATCCCCCCCAGGCCGAGTATGAACCCATCAGGGGGGAGGTTCTCCAAACCTCTCCAAGAGGACTAAGCCGGTGAGGCCTTCGGCGGAGTAACAGCCACGACAGAGAGTGTATTCTGAGCTCGGCGTTATGACCGCGGGGAGCCGGGTCACGCGTTGGGGGGGAGGGGACTTACGCTGCGGGGGCTGCGTGTCAAAGGGCATCATCATTTTGGGCCTCATCCCCCGGCGTCCGGCCAGCGTAGACAAGCTGTCCTCAGACTCGTGGCCTGCGAATCACACGGGGAGCGGCCGGTCAGACATGGAGCGCCGGGGGCGCGGGGCTCCGAACGCGAGCCCTGCGGCAGACCTGTGCTTAGCGAGGAAAGGAGGAGGAGCTCGGGAGCCACGGAGCGGGAACGGACGAAAAGGGCTCCTCCGCCTCGATGCCTCGTCACGTCACGAGTCGCCCCAGCGCGACGCCGTCATCTTCTCTCCGGCAGAGGGCAGAAAGGAGCTGCTCGGTTTCCGCCCACAGCAGAGAAGCGCCGAAGGAGTTCGGCCGGTATAATGACACCGTTCATACGAAGTCTACACACGCGTCACAGCGTAGCACTCGGAGCCGCTGCCTTTGAATCCAAAGGTTGCTGGTTTGAGTCTCATCTCTAGCTGCAGTACCCTTGAGAAAGGTACTTTAAGTCAAGTAAGACCCAGCAGTATAAATGGGTAAAAAAA
The DNA here is from genome assembly GCF_900964775.1 of Scleropages formosus. Lineage (NCBI taxonomy): Eukaryota > Metazoa > Chordata > Actinopteri > Osteoglossiformes > Osteoglossidae > Scleropages > Scleropages formosus. The sequence continues at coordinate 1,400,723 of NC_041816.1, read as the reverse complement.
AAAAACTAGGTAACTGAAGCGCGCAACTCGCTTTAGAGAAAAACATCAGCTAAAAGAAGAAATGTATTCACGGTGTCGCTGTTATCCCTTCCTTATATCCCAAATTAAAGATTGGCGGGGAAACGATGGTTTTGTAAACTGTCTACAGTTGTAGCGGAACCCAGAAGATGGGAGGACGACACTGGACACGCTGGACAGCGAGGGGTATGAAATCAGCGATGGAAAACGGATGCGTGAACGCAAGATGACGCGCGCTTCCCGGATAAGAGATCGGTGCTCTTCGGCACCCCCCTCCCCCCACCACAGAGCGGCGTTCTCTTCGGGTGGCCGCGGCTCGTTCTCGTACCGAAGAGGGCCGGACGGGTCTCTCACCGCGGTACGAGTTGCGTCTCTGATGCATGGGGTTGTCCGAGGCGCCGTCCATGGGCGTGATGTCCTGCGACGTGCGGGGGATGGGAGTGTCCGTCATCACCGGGTTCGGCTCCGGGGACTTGTCCATGGGCTTGAGCTCCAGCCGCTCGTGGTGGATCCAGAGGTCCGGAGGCTTCAGGTCCTTCGAGTTGCCCTTGTACTTGTGAGAGCCGTTGGTGGACTTGCACGCCGCTCGCTTTCTGCGCACGACGACGAACCGGAGGGAGAGCGAGAATGACAGGCCGAGGTGGAAAGTCGTAGAGTGCGGAACGCAAAGAACGGCACAAAGCGGGAGGTCTACGGGCCCCATCGGGAGGGTCTGGGCCGACTTACTTCTTCTGCTGGGAGGTGGTGCGGCGCGTGCACAGAAAGGCCCCCACCACCACCAGGATTATGGTGAAGGCTCCCACTGACACGATGATGACGATGACCAGGATGTGGTTGTCACTGCTGCCGCTCATGCCTGGTTTACCTGGGACACAGAGAGAGAGAAGTGACACGGTGAGTTCGGAAGCCTCGGCCACCGAGCAGAGCACATGTGCCGGCGGGTTCGACGGGCCTTTCCAGAAAACAGCTTGACGTGCTCTGGGGCAGCACAGTAACACGAACATGTACGTACAGTCATTTCGCCGTGTGCGTCTTTGAAGAGAGATGGGAAGTAGCCGCGTTATAACCGGGGGGCACAGAGCCGTAGGGAGAAGCCTTTTACGGGAGAAGCCTTTTACGCGGCGGGAAGACGGGGACATTACCGACTGGAGATCCGAAGCCGTAGTTCTGCGGAGGGGGTCGACTCCCTGGCTTCACGGGTCCTCCCGAGGCTGCGAAGGAGGAAGGGCCGTTTTTAATGACGGCTCAGACACGCACGGGGCGGGGGGTCCCGGACCGCGACCGTGCCGGAGACAAACGGAGGAACCGAGGCAGGGCCGAGACGCAACACACGCAAAGATGACAAGCGTCTCCAGATGGGATACGCAGAGAATAAAGCCCACGTTAACACCTGGCTGGTGGGACGAGAGTGTGTGTGTGTGTGTGTGTGTGAGAGAGAGTGAGAGAGCTGAGTATTGAGTGCGGAGGAGGCGCACAGGAGAGACTCCGCATGCAGCACAAAGAGCATCACTCGGGTGACCCTGCAGGACACACACTCATGTCAGCTTGTCAGGAGACGGGTCACTCTTGTAATTTTTTTACTTTTATATACGAAACAATCCCTCATTATGTAACGGAACTTACAGGACAGAGTCTATTCTAGGGCTTTTCCATGGGAAAAATATGGGCAGCAGGTGGCGTAGCGGTTAGAACTGTTGCCCTACCATCAAAAGACCCAGGTTTGCATGCCTGTCCTGCTGATGTACCCTTGAACAAGGTACTGTCCCTCAACTGGTACAGTAAAAGTGACCTACACTGTAGCTGTATGAAGCAGTGTAAACAGCTACATGTACAAGGCCCACAGTGGAAGTTTCCTGGAGAGAAGCGATAATAATAATTATAATAATTACAGCCGGGGACAGCCGGTAGCGTAGCGGTTAGAGCTACCGCCTTCGGACCAAAAGTCACAGGTTCGATCCCCACCTCCGGCTGTAGTACCCCTGAGCAAGGTACTTACCATAAAATTGCTGGGCACGCGCTCACTTTCTACACTACTGTGCGGCTTCGAGCGCAAAACGTTATCGGCTACCGGAGGCGAGAGGAAGACGACAGCAGAAGGACAAGGAGAAGAGGAAATGAAAAGTGCCTTTACCTTGGTCATTAGCCATTTTGTCAGAAGATTCGGCTAAGAGGCCAAACACACAGAGCAGGGGAGAGAAAACACAAAGCAAAGCAGTTAGAGGGGGAGAGCGGGGAGGAGATGGGGGTCACTGGTGCTTAAGGTTCTTCAGGGCAGTGGGGAGGGAGCATGGCGGGGGGGCAGGGTACAGGGTTTTAGCCTCGGGAGCAGCAGGCTCAGAGAGCCCTAGAGAGCCGCAAAGACCCCCTCCCTCCCCCACAAAAACACAGCAGGCATAAAAGTGCGGTAAGCCACCCTCCCCCCGCGCATCCGAACGAACCGCCAACATCCTCTACGAAAGGCACCTAAAATGGGAACCGACGCCGAGCGAAGGACGTGCGGATTCACGCTGACCTTTGGGGGTGCGGAAGTGCACGGCCTCCGACATGGGGCCCATGCCCTTGGAGTTGCGCGCCTGGATCTTGAAGTAGTACGTCGTGTCCAGGGTGAGGTCCTGGATCTGGTGCGTGAGCCGGTTGCCCACCACGGGCTCGATGACCCAGTCGTGCACCTCCGCGTTCACGTCCGTGCTGTAGTAGATGATGTAGCCTGGGGAGCGGAGCCGGGCGGCGCGGAGACGGTGAGCGCCGACCGTACGACACCAAGAGCCGCGCGCACGTACGGCGGGAGGGGTCTCGACCACGGAGCGCCCGAAGCGCCCTTCGGCGAGGTGCGCGGACGCCGCCCTACCTGTGATTTTGCCGTTGGCCTCGGTGGGGGGCTGCCAGTTGACAATGATGGTGCGCGGCCTTTCCTCCTTGCTCACCACGGTGACGTCTTTGGGAGACGAGCTGGGAACTGCAGGTGATGAAACGTAGGGCGCTTAAAGAACCCAAACACCAGCTCTCAACAGCTTAAGCTGCGATCGCTCGGGCGCGCTGGGAAGCCGTCACGGTGCACAGACACACGCTGCGAGCGCTCGGAGAGCGGCTAAGAGTCGTGACGTAGGGCAGAAAACGGGGGGACGGGACGGGACATACTGGTCTCGAAGGTGGTCCCGTGCGCAGTCATGCTCCAGGTGCTCGTCCGGCGGCCCTTGGTCACCATGACGGAGAACTCGTACAGGGTGTTGGGCTTCAGACCCGTCACCACGTGGCTCAGGTTTGTGGTGTTGGCCATCTGCAAAGGGCAGCGCAGTGAGTGCAGACCCCTCCCCCGCACAAAGGTCCTTTAACATGGGAAAGCTGACCGCTGTAAACTCGCTCTCCTCTTAGATACGCAACGCGACAACAGCAGCCACGAACGTTCGGCAAAGCGTTACAGCAGCGACGCGGCAAAGCTACAATTATCAGCGCAGTAAGACAAAGACGAATAACACTTCGGCATCCGAGGCGGTCAACAAGCACCGCGTTAGAACCTCCGCAACAAATAAAGGTGCCGAGGCTTGCGACGCAGAAATTTTTCGACCTGCTCAAGGGCAATATGTTTATGAGAGCTGCCACGTGGCTTCGGAAACGACCGCGCTCAGCCGAAGGACCCCGACCGCATCGCGTCCTGTTCGAACAAAGACCGCAGAATGAGGGCGCCGCCTCGTCGGCGCACACTTCGCCGTTGAGATGCGGACGGCGGCGAGTCCGCGTCCCGCCGCACCGTACGGTGGCAGGCCCCGCCGAGCGATCGATAAACCATAGCGTACATCGAAGCGCTCCAATCGCATCACGCCACATCACACACTAGGAGCTTCCTTTCCCTCACGAGGCTGGTGGCTCCTCGTCTTCCTCCCGGTGTTCAACGGGCACAGCGAGCGTCGGCTCCGTCAGGGAACCCGGACCGAGCTCCGTCGCCCTGCCGCCACGCACCAGGACTGAGCAAATCTCCTGAAGCCACCAGGGCCTTTCTCTGAGCATCACGTGTTCACGTCCTCATTTCCGCTCGCTGCGACAATGACCTCCGAGGACAGAGCGGCAAGATGAGCCGAACGAGCACTGACCGACGCCGAGGCTCCGAGAGCAGGCCTCGCCCTACCTTGTACTTGGCGTTGGCGGGGATGTTGGTCTTCCAGCGGACCGTGTAGTAGCGTGCGTCGGTTATCTTCTGGTTCTTCGGCAGCGAGTTGTCCGCCCAGGTGACCTTGATGGTGTCGTGGCTCAGGACGGAGGCCTGAACGCCCACGGGCGGCAGCATGGGAGTGGGGTCGGGAACTGGTGTGTATGGAGCATGGAACAGTTCGTACAAATCAACGGCAGGGTCTACGGGGTCTGCGAGCAGTTACCAATCATGTCACGTGACCAAACGGAAGTGTGGGAGGGCCAACGGAATGAGAACATCGCAAACAGAAGCCATGCAGGTTCGGGGAGCCAAAAAACGGCGTTAATGGGTGCGAAGAGATCCGGAGGAACCAAACCGTGTTAATGGGTTACGATGGAGGTGGACAGAGGGCAGGGGATGGGAAAAGGGTGAGAAGAAAGAGAGAAAATCATGTTAGCACAGAGCATCAGGAGACTAGACTACAGGACTGAAAGAAACACCGCAGCGCAGAAAGATGTACCGGCATCTAGACCGCAGCGCTGCGTCGCTACGGACGACGCCAACATCCAGAGCGAATCACGCGAGCACCACGAGCAGAACTAAGTACACCGGCTCCTCGTCTTACAAACGCAGCTGGCACCGGATTTCTTCCCAAATCCAAGCAAATAAATGCAAAACCCTAACCATACATACGTCCCTCGGTGTATTTATGGCTTCGGTTCACTCAAGTCTTGGATATATTGACTAAATACACTTTGTAAGACTTTGTATAATTTTTGTAGCTTTGAGCTTCATCGACGTTACAACTAATTTATAACGACTAAATGAAAATGCTTTGCCTCCACAAACTCCCATTTATTGCCAATTATGGAGGGAGTCATTCCATGAGAGCGGTTTCTCGTGTTATTACTGACACACACAGACACGAAAATAAAGTAAATAAATAAATAAAACTCGTAAGGAGCGTTTGTAAAACAAAGAGGCAGCGTGTAACAGACGAGAGCATTATTAATAGGTGACTTTGGCCTTTGTGCTTCAACTGGAAACACACAGAGAGAGGACATGCTTGTAGCAGCAAAGACACATTTTCCCGATCAATGCAACAATTCAGTGAATAAAAACTATTTTTCACAACTACATCTTCATAACAAGCGCTTGCAAGCAAAACATCTGACGCACTCAGCCAGATCAGACCATCCAACACTTTCCTGTAATTAGCGTCCAATTACAGACCTTTGTCATCTTCACTAACAAAAAGCGGAAGAGAAAGTGGCACCGTGCAGCACGACGGACGCTCGCGAACGCAGCTGAAGGGCGAGGAGGAGGAGGAGGCCCCTCAGCGGCGCCGCGCCTTCACTCTGCTCGCTCACGCGTCGAGACCCGAGACGGCGCTGCGTTCGCCGTCCGTCCGCAGTTGTAGGAACCGCGGCGTCGAAAGGCTCCGAGGAGCCGAGCGCAGCGTCAAACGGCCCCGACCCGCCCACTTCCCGCCAACCATCGCTGCTGCTCAAGCGACTTCCCCGAATCCTCCAAGACTACGAGACCAGGGCGTCGCACCGAAGCGAGGATGTCGCCGCGTCCGATTCCGCTCTGACCGCCGCGCCTTGTCGGAGAGAAGCGGCACCGGATCGCTCGCTGTCTGCATCGCAGAACCCTGCGCTCAGCTTCAGGACCGTTCGGGGAGCGAGCGGCACCCGTGTGGAGGGAGAACACGCTTGTTACTGGTTCATAAACGCTGGCGAAAAACAAAAACGAGCGAGCGGCAACCGAAGAAGCGTGTCGCACGGGGAGCGTGTCAACATGGCAGGAAATGCCTTCTGGAACCTTCCAGGAGAGAACGAAGAGCGCGACTGTAGCGGATCAGCTCTGATGTGACTGCTGCTTGACGGATCACACATTCTCATTACTTGAAAGGTCTTAAAAAGTTCCTGTGAAGAGAAGCAATCAGAAAGGGCCTCATTTATCAACAGCCAGAACATACGGTACCAGCTATTGTCGACAGCTGCGCTCCTCTGGGTGACACGTGCGTGCGTGCCGGGAGCGCTAATGGGCTAATGGGCGCAGAGCTGTCCTGAGAACGGCAGGAAAATCCTCTCCCCTCCACGCCCCTATCTCATCCGACGTGCTCTTTCGGGTGACTTTGAGGAGGACGCCTGCGGGGGCGACACCTCCGTGGCGCGCGGGAGCGAGGCCACGCCCACCTCCGCAACGATCAGCCACACTCGAAGATGCGACGAGGGCGAGGCGGAGAAACGGTATTTCACGGACTGCTGGAGGACGGGAGCGTGCCGCACTGCCGAGATGTTCCTCAAACGATGCGGATGCTGACGAAGGCTCGTGTGTTGGTTTACCGGCCAAAGGCGTGCACCGGATTACCGTACGCACTGGCGCCCCACCCAAGGTTTACTGCAGTAAAGCAACAGAATCAAGCAGCTACGAGGATGCGGGCCTGAGCTCCACAACCTCTCCACAGGCCCACTGGCCTGCTCACAAAAGAAACCTCCTCTTTGTGTTTCATGCTGTGTTTTTCACACCGTTGTGCTGCTAATTTAAACTCCGCCTCCCGCCCGCTCACTCCTCGAACCCGGTACGCCCCACGAGCCACAGCCATAAAGGCAGCTCCTTGGCTGGAGACACATGTGTAAGGGTTAATATCAGGAATAGGTCCACAGCGACAGTTTTCTCCTGCAGCCTGAGCTAGAATGGTATTAGGATTGAAAGCAGCAGAAGACAAGGAAGGAACACGTGTCCTATTGCAGAAATGAGTACAGCGCAGCGAAACGTGCGCGTCCCCGAACGAGGTTCCAGTGTCGTGCAAAGTTACGCGAGTTACCGCACGCGAGTGTCTTTTCCAGGTCGTCCTCCCCTCTCGCGAACAAAGGGGAGTTTCACGTGCTCTGCTATAGCTAACTTTAAACAAAAAACAAGACGAGCCTTCGCTCGGCTCCTCCTCGCCCTACTTGGCCCAGATACCGCGGCACGTCGAGAGGGCTGGGGAGGGGTCTCGCACAGCTGCGTTTGCCAGAGCAGCAGGGGGTCTTGGACAACCTTCGGCATGATGGGATTTTTTTTTTTCCATCCGCTAAGCGGTACGGAAGGATCATCCCATCCCAAGGAAGCTGAGAGCGCTGAGGAGACAAAGCGAGGAATTAAAAGAACAAACAAACAAAAAAAACAGAACTTCATGAAGATGGGGGAGCAGTGCAGCAGCAACGTGGGGATGCCTCAAAGAGAGATGGAGAAAGCAGTCGGCGGGGCTCGAACCGTGCGATTCGTCCGAACCCGTCCGGGCCGCGCGCAGCGTCTCGCGTCACCGGCGTGTCTCCAAAACAAGCGTGCTTTTCCACCGCTTCGCCAACAAGCGCTCCGGATTGAATCCGCGCTCCGCCGACGGCCGACGCGAAGATGTTTTGTTTGCAGTATAAATACGGATTGAGAGTCAGGGCGATGCAGCTGGCGTCACAGCCGCGCACACACACAATTGTCGCGCAAACGCGGAACTGTAATGAAATCCACATCGCCATGATGCAGACTTCAGCTGTGCTGCACAAATACTCTGTGATCTAATAGAGGAGCCACTGGAGCAGAGCTCTGCAAATCCAATCAGTCTCTCTCCTCTAAATATTGATTCATTTCTCCTGCTCTCATCAAGAAGCCAAGATGAACAAAGAGCCAAACGTTTTTTTTTTTTTATCACAAAGAGGCGCAGCACAAAAAAAAAAAAAAAAAACTCCCCAGACCTGAGGATCTAATACACTTTGTTGTGCTGTGAGCACTGAAATGTAATACACGTGTGTGTGTAGCGCTGCCAAGTGGGTTTAATAGGAATTCTGAGATGGTGATACTGATCCACATACCTAAGGCATCGCAAAGAACTCGGGTCACAAAGCTCCAAACGCTCTCTCGTCGCAGCAAGACGTGTCCAGCAGGTGGCGCAGTGGTTAGAGCCGTCACCTTGCGATCAAAGTAAGTGGGTTTCCATCCATGCTCCCCCTGTAAGTACGTCGGAGTGTTCTCGGGGCTCCTTCATTCGAACCCGTAACTCCGAGCGTGACTCACGCGGCATGCCCGGATGTCTCGGCGCGTGAAATGCGCACATCGAGGCCTTTCGCATTCCGAGGAACACAAAGGATTAGGAAGGGACTTGCTATTAAATATTTACGTTAACTGGATTATCCATGTTGGTGCTGCAGCCGGTCGATTCCCGCCCAGCCTGCGTGTACCCCAGCTGTTAAGACACGCTACGCACAAACATTTGCATAAGTCAGACGAATGGTACGTCTTTAAGACCGGACCAAAACTGTTGCGGCGCCAGCTTGTTGCGATTCACGAAAGCTTTAAAAAACCAGCGAGATCAGTTTCCGCGCTAACGCTAGTACGACGGTGTTACTTGCAGACTCGTACATCACGGCCCAGCACCGCCTCGAGACTGCCCGCCTTACCCGACTGGGGCCTGGTGATGGCGCTCTCGTACACCGGGATCCCCTCTCCCACATTGTTGAAGGCCTTCAGCGTGATGACGTAGTGCGAGCTCGGGTCTGGAGGGGGTGGAAAAAAGGAAATTATCCTGCTAATCAGAGACTTGCTCCACAGGGACTCACGTTTTCAAATTAATTATCTCGACAAAGGTGCATATTTAAACACCATTATTTACTTCCTTTCCTGCACAATGAAAGGAATTACGGAGGAACCGCAATTAGGTGTCTTTGTTCCCCGTCAGTGTTCTCTCTGCGGAAGTTTGCCAGGGGCTATTGTGGCGCCCCCTCCCTTAGCCCTGGGGAACGGCGAGAACCGGGACCCGCGAGCATCCCCACGCGTCCACGAGAGGCGTCCCCTATCCTCCCTCACCCAGGTTCTCGATGCTGTAGTAGCGCTGCTTGTGGTCCACCTTGATGGTCTGAGCGTGCGGGCTGCCGATGCCGTAGCCGATGGTGTAGCCGCGCACCACGATGTCCTGGTTCTCCGGGGGGGTCCAGCTCACCACGATGCTGTTGACCAGGGGTCGCACCTGCAGCGAGCTGGGCATGTCCGGCACACGTGTCTCTGAAGTGCGAACACACACACACACACACACACACACACGGGAGAGTATGAAAATGACATCTCCTGGGCGGTGGAGCATTAGAACGACACCCCCTTAGCAAAGCTAGACGTTTCCTGCGCCCAAAGCCTCTGCCCTGCGCCATCTCGCATTACAGGGTGACCCAGAGGTCCACGGATAGATATATATATAAGGAGGGAAAGGCTGCCTGGTAACGCTGCGTTCCGAGCGCGAAAGGCATTTCCGAGTAAACATCTGTGTACGTTAACAGCCACTAAATCTTTGCGGCAGCCGCACGGGCGCCGCAAATCAGAGCTCAGCGCTTCGCCTGAACCACGTATCTGACATTTTGGTGTTTTCTAAGAAAACACAATGAAAACATAGCGCTGCATTTGCTCAAGACTTACGTTTCGTAAGTTCTCTCTGTTTTTGGATCTTTTGGCATCTGCAGACACAGGAGTGCTGGTGAAAGCGACTGACTGGTTCAGTCTTACGCTTTTTTTTTTTTTTTCCTTTTCTCTTTTTTTTTGGAAAACGCTGCTCTGCTGCTCTGACAAATATCCCGGACTGAAACGTCAGCACCGCGTCCACCAGGGACTTACCGTCCAGGTCACTCTTAAAGGTCTCCGCAGTGAGCCAGTCGGTGGCAGGGCCTGTGCCGTTCACCGTCATGGCCAACACCCGGAACGCGTACTCGGTCCCGCGCTCCAGACCTGCGGAACAAAGCGCACCCAGCTCCATTAAGTTTTCCAGTGAAAAAACATTCGTCTCTGTGATCACTGCAGCACCAAACGCTCGTTACATCACTAATCGCACAGGAGTCAGAAAAATGAAAAGCAACACTAATGAGAAAAACTCGAATGTGCACGTGCAACACTTGTGACTCCTTAGTCCTTTTTATTGATTCCCATTTTGGTTGCCGGTGAAAATGAATCGTCTGTCTAACGAACCCACTGAAAAATTGACTTTGAAAGGGTGACATCCCACGTTTGGGCCCCGACACAGGCGGTGGGACATGCTCCAGGAACACAAGCGGGTCCCCCTTTTCTTTTTAATGAGAGTCAAGAGTAAGAAGCTCCTCTGTAAAGAGCGCTAAACCGCAGCGCCGTTCCAACGTACGCCGCCGTCCTCGCAATCCGACGAGGCGGCGATCGTCGGATCCCTTCGACCGCAAGGGTCATCAATAAATACGTCTCTCCGCGAGGCCCCGGCACCGATGCTGGCTCATCACTCGCTTCTTCGCACGTCTGCCATCGCTGTGCGCGCTTTCGATAAATTTTTCAGACGGCAACCCTGCGAAAGGACACTCCTTTCTTATAATATTCATGCGAGCGAGGAAGAAATCTGCTATTCTGTCAGGAGATGGAGCTTCAAAAAAGATCAGAGCAATGTAACTTCTACTTAAAACAGATTAATTGACGGTAATTGATCAAGACGCCACCGCAAAGGAAACGAGTGGCGCGCGGCAGATCTCACACATGGCTTTGATAGCTAAACGGCACAAACCCTGGCGAGATCCAAAATCGGAAACATCCACCAGTTCGGATCCTTCCAGAGGCCCCTTTGCAAACTCAAAGCCCTCGAGAAGGTCTTCAGATGAGGCGAAGTGGCCGCGATTCTTCACGCAGTCAATGGAAATGTGACTACTGGCTTCTGTTTGTGATGCAAATCGGCCATTTCCCCTCTTCGGCGTCCCCATGGCGACCACTAAAGAAAACACGAGGCTCTACGGGCTAAATGGCTTTGAACAAACAAACATCTCTGTTTTTTGAACAAAATATAATGAGTCAACTGTTGGGCGCATATTCTCTTTGATGCCAGACACAGCGTGATAGAGACAAAATTTGCAGGAACGGCAATTAAAATTGGACCGAGTTCTCTCGTTCGAAAACTGTACTGCTCACTTCCGACACCAGCGCAGGAGTGTGTGGCTGTGTGTGTGTGTGTGTGTGTGTAGGGTGACCTGCAGCGTGGAAGCTCAGTCCCGGTGAAAACGAAGCCCTGAACAGCACCACAACCGACGGGCACGCGGACACTCACCGTCAATGAGCTGGAAGAGCTGCGTACCGGCCGTGATCTCGGTCGCCTCGCTCTTCCTCAGCCCCTTCCTGTAGCGGATCTTGTAGCTGATGATCTCCCCATTGTGGGTGCCTGGCGGTGGGGGTTGCCACCTCACCATGATGCTCTTAGAGGGTAGAAGAAAAAACAGGACATTTGGGATGGAGACCCTACCGAACTGGTGTTCCCCAGCTAACCAGAATGAATGATCAAATCTAGATGAAGAGTTCCCTGTGTCCCTCAGAACGGCTGAATCCCCTCCAGCACTAAAGGTTATCAAAACCCACACCTTTCAGACTCACTTCTCTCCTGCTTTCCTGTCTGCATCAGTTTGCATCACATCACCTTTCCTGATGATCCTTACCTCTCATCAGTTCTAAATACAGTCACGTGTGAAATGTTAAAGCTCTTCATCTGCAGACGATGCATTTCTGTTTACCCTGAACTGCACGTCGCTTTGGAGGAAAATGTCTGCTAAATGACAAACGTCAACAAAAAAGTGATGTAGGGGGAACCCGACTCACTGGAAGCGTATCCAAACAAACCAGCTCATTCCACAACACTATAAACTTTTGCAAAACGGCAAATCCAGCAGCACAGGGAGGAAAAGGACAGAACGTCCTTTGTTTTGGCAGTCCGTCTGTTCACGCTGCACGCATGCCTAATCCCCGAGATTCGCCAAGGACCAGGTAGAGCCTGGCCTCTCCCCAGCCAATGAGAGTTACAGGTCGAGGTGGCAGTGGCCAATGAAACCGCGCACTGCCACACCCCCCTCGGTGTTTCCATTACCACGACCCGTGTTCTCATAACGGGGACACGTGTTTATTTGGGTGACGCTAACAAAGAGCACCGCGGGAGCCGTAAAAGTGGGCATAAGTAAATAAATGAACAACAAATAACACTGCTGGGGCCAGCCTGGTGCAGACAGCGCTCCCTGCAGGCGTAATTAATAAATGGAAGACGGCCTTTAGTGGTGCGTCTGACCGTGCATTGTGGGTGTTGGGCGGAGGGGCAGGCGGGCAGGAGCTGCAGTGCAGGAGAGGATATAATTAATGGTATCTACCACCTTCCCACACCATGGGAATACAACTTATTAAATCTGCCATAACTGTGAGCAATTACTTTATTTCCATTCCTGTCCCCCTTTCCAGATTAACCCATTAAGTATTTAGCATTTTCCCCCAATCTGAGAAAACTGAATTTAATTGCTTTTTTAAGACTTGCGAAAAGGGGAGCTGGATGGGAAATATGATGACAGAATGTATTCAGAGTATCACATGAACAAAAAGCCAACATGAAAATGCTTTGGGATACTCTGTAAACATAAAGCTCAATAAACTATACACCGATTATTTATTATCAATCCTTGCAGCTTCCCTCAAAAGCAATTTTTAATGAGGATTGCATACCAAGTTACATAAAATAACTTACCCATTTACAGAGGTGGGGAATTAGTCAGTGTAGGACAACACCATGTTAGTGGGTTAAATACTGGGTCAGATGAAGAACTGAACTCTTCATGCTGCCCGAAAAACAAATCCATCGCTACTGCAGATGGTCAAACCTAGATTCGCCCTCGCAGCTGAAATGATGAAGCTACAACTTTCATACTTTAGACACATCATGCGGAGAAACGTACGAATGCTGGGCAAGGCCGAAGGTCAGTGCAAAACAGGAAGACCAGCACTGCGATGGATGGAGACAATAACTTCGCTTTTGGGCGCACCTTTATCAGTGACTCGCCGTCTGGGTGAAGACCAATCGCAGTTGAGGAAAACTATCCACAGGGTCACCGTGGACAACACCGCTACCTTGGTAACAGGTACTACAGCGGGAAAGGGGATTTGAACCCAGGTCCTTCAAGTGCAATGCAGGCGCTTGGACCACTGCACCACCAGATTTGACTCAAAAGGTACTAAAATGTACACTGCATATTCAAAAATTATTTACGCCTGACATTACACGAAGTGGTAGAAAAAATCTGGACGTCCATGAGAATCTCTGCACCCTTCCACGCTGCAAAGGAGAGAAACCGAGACCTTCTCAGGCCACCTGGCCATCGCTTCCCGATGAAAGCAGCAGAGGAAATGACCACAAGTTATCTTCTGCGTCCAACACAATATTGGCTATAACACCGCAGTCGATATTTGACCGGCGCCGCTCCCGCCATGCGCTGTGAGAATAATTCTCAATATCTGCTGTCAGACGCCTGCGCTCCATCCTCCACCCAGCACTGGTGTGAGAAGAGGGGCCGGTGGGGTCATTAACAAAACCGGAGGAACAAAACGCGAGGAGAGAAAGCGCTTTGACAGCCACTGGAGACCTGAGATGGACTTAAAGCATGATAATTGATAACACAACGACTTGAGGTACTGACCACTGTACTGTGGGCTTGTGTGTATGAGTGTGTGTCGGTGACAGTGAGAGATTGATGTGCTGCTGTTACGGAAGCTGCCTCTGGACACTGTACTACTCACAACAGGGCAGCAGGTGGCGTAGCAGTTAGAGCCACCGCCTTGCAGCCGAAGATCTCGGGTCCAGGTTCCCATTCCTACTATAGTACCCTTGATCACAGTACTTGGCCCGAATTCATGCAGTAAAAAAACACATAGCTGTATAAACAAGTAAACAACTGTAAGCACCCTAAGTGTACAAACTTTACTTACATTAATTCACTTAGCTGATGCTTTTCTCCTAAGTGAATTACAGTGTTGATCTACTTACAGTTGTTTCCCTTCGTTATAACAGCTGGGTCATTTTTACTGGAGCAATTTAGGGTAAATACATTTATCATGAGTACTACAGCACTGAATGGGATTCAAACCTGTGGCCTTCTGATCTGAAGGTGGAAGCTATAACCACGCGCCGAACCCAAAGCTTACAATCTGTATCACTGGCGAAAACCATTGGAAAAATTCGTGAATAAATAATATAGGAACACAGACGTGTGCCAACCGCTTCACCAGTACTGTTTACCAGAGTATTAGCTGAGAATATCTAAACAAATCTTACCTTTGAGTTCTGTACCTCCAGGGTCAGGTTCTGAGGTGGAGCACTTGGAACTGAGGGGTTCAGAACATAAATATAGCAGGGAGATGAGTGACTCTCAAACACAGAGAAGCCCAGACATGTCAATAAATGTGGTTAGTAAAGTGCGACACTTGCATCTTAATTACAGGTGTGTGAATCAGAGAGCAAGCAGAGCGCCAGCCCACATCCACCTTCCCTTCCGCTAAGTCACCGCATTTTACCTCACCTGCAACATTCGGTAAGAATTGATAGTACCGATATGTTCATCGTGTGGGTTCACGGCTAAGTTTAAGAAAAGGTGTGCGATGTGCGCGAACGACGGTCCCGTGCGTGTGGGGCCATGCGCAGAGAGCCATGCGGCTCCATCGCGACGCCACAGCAGCTGGCGGCTGCCTGTCAAGGCCGCTGATTAATAAAGATTTCCCTCATTAAACTGTTTACACTCCTTTCGTTCCCCCTGCAAAACTGATAAAGATGAGTGGCACCGGATCAGCCAAGTGTTTGAGCGGCGTATCACCGGCGTGCGCTGCCCGCCTCCCCCCACCACTCTCGTCTGTCTTTGTGCCCTCAAGTTATCTGAGATCTGACAGCAGCCTCTGAACCAAAACCTGATACTCCATCATCAGAGAGAGAAAACCAATCTTGTCACTCCGGGAGAACGAATGGGGAGCGGTCGTGCGGCGGTTCGATATGGGGGGGGGGGGGGGGTCCTCATAAAAAATAATGAGGCTTCCCGCAAATTCTCGTACCCATTTAGACAATAAGATAAGGATGTCGTTTAATAGGTCTTGAAGCTTATCTGGGACAGCATCTTGTGTTCGCACAGCCCCCAATCCTCTGCATCTCTCTCACTTTCAGGAAATCACATCAGAGGTTGTCATCTCGCAAAATAAGGCGCGAAAGAGAACCATCGCGTATCTATGACGAACGCACAGGGAGAGGAGACACTGAAACTTTTTGCCAACGTTCCTCGCCCACGAGTCCCACAAGCGCGACCGCTCTCCGAAAGGCCTTCGGCCACCCCACCGTCCGACAGCGTCTGCGCAGCCACGTCGTCCGTGGACACCCCCGGTCCGTGCCGGTTGTACGCCACCACCCGGAAGCTGTACTCCGTGAACTTCTTGAGCCCGGTCAAGGTGTAGGAGAGACCCCCCACGTCGATGTCCTGTCGGGGGAAGGGAGACACAGAGGAAGCCCGCATGAGCACTTCTGTGAAAACATCCCTCCGCTGAGGATGCGCTTTCGCTGCGGACGTGCAGGACGGCACTTAAAGGCCCATTAGATGTTCCCGCCAGCGAGCTTGTCCTCTGCCACATTACACATGTGACCGCGCCCACCCGAATCTATTAATTTCTCCTGAATTATTTAGGCTATGTTTGTGCACCCACCTCTCCAATTCCCAAGATGCCATGGAAGTTCGCGAATACTGCACCCCCACCACTTTGCATGTACAAAGTCAATTACTCTCTGATCCCTGCTCCCTGTTTCCTGCCCCTTGAAACCTTCCCCCCAGGGAGCCTGAGACATTATTGCTCCATTTTTCCTTGACATTTCATCCATTATCATATTAAGCACTCTTTATCGCCACATAGCTTCGTCTTATTGAGGGCGAAGGGACGTGACGTGACGTGAACGGCCGGCAGCTCGGTGGTGCTCCTTCATTTCACTTCAGCAACAAATGTCTGTCTGCACTCCATCCCATGGCATGGTGTCCACTAGACACGGAGGGTGGAGACACGCTGCTTCTTCTCTGTTGTCTCACCTAGGGTTTTGAGGTTAGTGCCTTCCAGCTGAAGTGGACTCTTGGCGGCCACGCGTGTGGTCCAAGACGGGAGGGTACAGAAGGTTACTGTCCACTTTACCCACACGGGGAAAACGTGCAAACGCCACACAGACCGAGCTGCATTCAAACCCACAGCACTGTGGGGCACCAGCGCTACTTGATGTGCTACGTGGTTTTGCTTGGGTGGCCCAAAAGGGACCAGAATGGTCCAAAAGTGCTGGTTTCAGGTCATCTCTTCTATTTCTTCTCTAACACCTGAAACACAGTCATCGCAACCCTTTGCTGACCTGGGACCCCCGAGCACACAGCCTCACCTGTTCAGTGTCCATGCCCTTCTCCATGTAGTAGAGCTTGTAATTCTGGATCTCACCGTTGCCCATCAACGGAACCTCCCAGCTGACCGTGATGGAGGTCGGGGAAGCGGACACGGCCTGGAGACCTGGTGCTGGCCCCGGCACTTGGACTAGAAGGTCAAGGGACAGAGGAGACCTTTACTGCCCCAGACAGATGCGCCGTATCCCCTAATAACTCTCTGACTAAAGAGCTTCCTGTGAATCGTGGCAGAGAGACACGACGGCGGCCAAAAGCTGTTGCTAAATCATCTGAATTTTAAATATATGATGCTAATGTCCTCATAATTGTCTTATCAATCTTGATTTCTGTCTAGGAGCTAATGTCCCACGGGGCACTCTCAGGAGGCACTGATTGATCCATTATTACAAGGCGGCTCCCAAGCTCAGCGGTCGGGAACGGATCGCAGCGAGCGGCACCACACTGCGCCGCCTGCCCGTCCACAGCTAATGGTTTTCTTTCTGCAAAACTGCACGGCTAAGTCTAACCGAGTTGCGCAAATTAAGAGATCTTCAGCTTTGCAAAGGCCGTATTAAGGTCCTTTCCAGAGACTTACAGGAAACGCGCGCATCCAGGGGGGCAGACGCTCGCCTGCTTTCTAGACGACGTTCGGCCGAGGCATTAATTCAATTCGCGGTGGACTGCAGAGCAGGGAGGGTTACGGAGCGGGTTTACGGTGCTCGGCTCCCGTTTGCTCACCAGGGTCATGAATCTTTACATTCAATTAGCGGCTCAGACGGCAGCTGACAACGCAGCGCCACGCATCAGGTGTTCAGGCCCGGTTACGAATTCACCGCCAACTTGGCACCCCCTCCCTGCCCCGAGGCCCACCGAAGCTTAGTCGCATCGAGTTACGCCTCGGACCCATCTTTTTCTTCCACGGCACCGACACCTGCACGAAGCTCAGATGATTGAATGAATTTAGCGTACGGTTCCGGTTCACGCCATCTGCTTCTGCATTTTCAGTAATGCTGTATTACTTCAGCGGCACTGTAGCGTTACACATCAGAGTGGTGGAGGACGCACTTAGTACCAAAACATCCTCAGTGCACTCATGAAGCGGCACTTCTGCTTATTGTTTATTAATATAGCAACACCTTTGTCCACAATGAGACTCAAAAAGCTTGAGCTTCAAGCTAATTATTTACCTGTTTGTACAACTGGGTAATTTTTACTGTATCATTTCAAAGTACGTACCTTGATCAAGGGTACTACAGCAGGAGTGGGGAGTCGAACCCCAGCTCCGTGGAGTACAGTGCGACAGCTCTAACCGCTACGCCACCTACTGCTCCTACCATGTGACTGACAAACCAGAAAAGATGGTCACTACATGTGTCTGTATCACTCCGTACTAAGCTGCTTCTCCCCCCCACACGCTGCACAGCAGCGTGTGACTGCAGGAACGGTCAGGAAGCGGCGCGGTGGGGTGCGAGCCAGAGGACGGGCCTCACCTTCAGCCTGAGTGGCCACCCGCAGCGGGGTGGAGCTCTCCCCCAGGCCGTTGCGGTTGTGCGCAACCACACGGAACACGTACTTGGTGTCCGGCATCAGGTTCTGGATGGTGACCTGCAGTTCTCCGGGGCGGGTCGTGTTGACCGTGCGCTCCCTGGAACGGGACAGAAACTGAGTCCAGCTTCAGGGTTCGACAAGGCTGTGTTTACACTAGTCAACCTGAAAGAAGGGTGCTTACTGCAGTACTGCTTCAAGAAGGTAAAATACTTAAATCACTGTTAGCTTATTAATTATTCATTATTAATTGATACTGTCTATTCATTTATGGGACAGTTTCCTCCAAAATAAACGTACAGTTAGTTTTTCCAGCCATTTACACAGCGGGGTAATTGTTACTGTAGTAATTCAGGGTAAGTGCCTTCATCGAGATTACTACAGCAGGAGGGGGCATTTGAACCCGCGTCAAGGCGACAGCGCGAGCACTGCACAGCGCCACCTGGCGGGGCACGTGGCAAAGACAAAGGCAGTCGAGGAGCAGAGCGCCACGCGCACACTCTGACCTGGCGGTGCCCTCCAGGCCGTAGAACACGGAGTAGGCGATATTGTCGCCGTGGGGCTCGGCCGGCAGGCGCCACGTCAGCTTGATGAAGCGGGTGGAGACGAGCGATGCCACGACGTCGCGGGGGGCGGAAGGCGTAGGACCGCCTCCTCCTCCGCTGCCGGAGCCTGGCGTTACACGGTCAGCAGTGGCACTGGTCAGTGAGGTGGACGGGAGAGTGGGCATGGCAACATCTTGGGTGCAGAGGAAGTGGGGGGAGGGGGAGAGCCGGAGAGGAGGGCGAGCAGGGGCAGGAAGGGGCAAAAACAAAAAAATATGCACAGAGAGGAAAGCGAAACAAAGGAAAACAAAGGGGGAAAGAAAAACACGTAACGTAACAAAACTGCAGCCACAACAGAAAAAGAAAAACACCGAGATCACAATGAAATAACCACGCGAAGACAAAAAAAAAAAAAAAAAAAAAAAAAAAAAAAAAAAAAAAAAGCCTTTGGAAGAGCAGGACGACATGCAAAACCAGCTGTAAGGGACGAGACGATGGGTGTCGGTGGGACCTTCACAGAAACAGGACGCTGGCCAAGGGGGGGGGGGGGGGGGGGGGGGGGGGGGGAGGGGTGTATTCTCATAACACACGTCACGACATGGCAGAAGGGGCAATTCAGACAACGCCGCTCATTTAGCGCACCCTCGAACCCAACCCAGCACCCCGCCTTATTTCCACAGCGACTTCGTCATCGCCAGCACAGGTTCGTAAATATTCCACTCCGCCGTTCAGCATGCAGTCTAAAGGATGGACGTGTTTCACCTTCGGCATGAACCCTGTACGCTCGAATATTTGTGTGTGTGTGCGCAGCTGATTCAGCACTCTGTGTCACTTTGTTGGAAAGAGCACATTATAGGCAGGAGAAATGTGCTGCACTTAAGCGAATGTGCGGACAGATTTACTTACGGGGAATATATGTATTTTTTGTATTCACCAGTTCTTCGAGAGAGTAAAAGTACACACTCTCAGCCCATCGGCGCACGGCTGCCACTAAAACCCGCCTCCGTGGCCTCAAGACGTGTCTCTCGCTCCATCCCGTCGCTCCTCTCACACGAATTCCGTGTCAAGACTACGGACTACGTTCCGTTTTTGATCATTAAAAATGTTTTTTGGAAGAATCGCTGTTTTGTAATTTTAATGTTTAAAGAAAGAAAGAAAATTAACATTTATTTAAACTATTTCAGTGCAACACACCATGGCTGGGCTCAGCGGGACACTCTGCGCCGACCTCCGAACCACAGCGAGATGCCCAAGCCGGGTCTCACCTCCGCACGGACCCATCATGCATGAGAGCGAAGGTGACCAGCAGTCATGCCAGAGATACAAACAAAGAGTACTAAAATAGCAAACACACGGGGTCCTACAGCCCCCAGCTGAGTAAATGGACGCAGGGTCAGCCAAACGGTACAAAATAACACACATGGACACGTACTGCTGGATGCGGGAGGCATGGCGGTGCCGGTGCCGGTGCCTCGCCGCTCCGGGGCTCTAGGTTCAGGCGTTTCCCCCAGGTGCTCTGGTTTTCTCCCAGAGTCCAAAGGTGTGCGTCATCGTCCAGTGATAGACTTGTGACCCTGGCTCACACCCTGCGCTTCCTGGATAGGTACCAGACCACTGTGACTGTATACCGGAAGAGCCGTTTTTGATGGTGTGTGTGTGTGTGGGGATATATTTCTTAGTGGATATAATTACCTGTTAGCCCCGAAAGACCCTGTGAAAAGCACCCTGATGTCTTTACAGAAAGACCTTCCTGAACAGGAGAACAGCAGCACAGGTAGAGAAGAGAGAAAGCTGCTTTATAGCTCATCTCCAGCTCAAGACTGGTATTTATAGTGGGCACAGGCTGCAGTACATTGATATGGAGAAATTGCTGATGCAAAAACTCTTATTAACAGCACAACTGAGCAGTACACACCACCAGGCTTCACACATTACATACTTTTCCAGTGATGAAAACATAACCCGTGATTATAAAAACCTGTTTATTGATCATGGTCTCCAGACTAGCCTTTCCCACATATTAATAATAGATTATACTTTTAATTATTAAGTTTATCAGCAAAAAATACACATTAAGTATAGTTGTAGTTTGCTTGAAGTGTAAAGTTAAAATTCAATGCGTCAATTTCCAGTGAAATAATAAACGGTATTAATGGGAATCCTACAGTAGTTTTCCATTTCTAATATGTTTTCCCCAAAGCAATGCCACATATTACTATTCAAATTAATTTAAATTAAGTATGCATTCAAGCAAGCGGAGCAACTGTGAAGAACCAGGAAGGGGGGTGGGGGGGCAAATACCACTCTCTGGGCTACCAGAATGAAGAGAGGTGAGAGGAACGGTGTGGGCAGCAGTTATAAATGTAGTATCGCAGCCGCCTTTCCGGCACAGAAGGCTTCGACGCTCTCCCTCAACCAAACCTTTAACCGCTAACGGGGCCGAAACCGGACGCCGGCTGCCGGCGCTCCGATGTCCCTCCGTACATCTTGCCCCTAAACCAGGCACGGATCCCGAGCAGCAGCCTCCCGAAGCTCCTCCTGGTGACCACCCCCCATCCTCGCTGCAGTCGAGCGGATCTTACGAGGCTGAAAGGAGCTTCAGGGAGTCACCGCAGCATCACCCCGAGCGAAGACTCCGTGTTTAGCGAATAAAGCACGGAGCCTCGGGGAGATGAACGACTGACCCCCTCCCATACCGTATTCTAGCCTCTCTTAGCCGATGCGCCCCACGTGACCTCTTACATGTTTTCCCATTTTGGTCTGATGACCCGATGGACTCCAGGGACCCGACCGGCCCCGTCACACTTCTCAGCGTGGACGCGCTCGCGCTGGGCTGGTGATGCGGGCCTTTACGCCATCAAGACCTGTGCACCTCAAACATGGACGGAGACAGAGTGGCCATCACCCGAACAGTGTGGCATGGCCTCAGGCCGCACGGTTACCGAGCCAAGCTGCGGAAAAGCTGCTGTCTCACGGCGTCTCCTACTATTGTCCTAGCATATGCCTTTCCCATAATCCTCCGGTGAAGGAGAAGGGCCATCCACACAAAGAATGTTCCAGATTAATCACGTCGTGACAAACGGCTCTACGAACAGCAGCGGACCCCCAAGCGGAGACTACAGGAAACTCACTGAGCGAAGTGACACCCTCTATTGAGAAATCTGTCAGGTTCTAACAGCGAGAGAAGTTCTTGATGTCGAATGAAAGGCGCATATTTAGAAAGCGAGACGAGTGCTTTGGGAGGGAAGCAACATTAAGGATCTCTCTCCGAGTTACACAATCCCCCTGACTCGCTGAATATTAGCAGCAGAGATTTTTGCTCCAAGAGACCAACTTTCCAGCCCCATTTACTGCAAGCAGGCAGAAACTCTTATTTCATACCGCTCAATGGTTTCCGCGGCGACAGAATACACCGGAAAGGAGCTTCGGTGGTCAATGGGCATGACGAGTGAGGATGAGTGAGAAACGACGCCTGGGAACATAAGGAGCTGATTGTGCTAAAGCAACATCAAGGGTCCTTTTGAGCGACAGATGTTCATTTAAATAGTGGCTGTGGAGGAAACAGAGACCCGAAATAGTCAAGAGATGAGGTACACATTCTTACATATAATTATTACATATGTTTGTGTATTACACATATACACACACACATTTTGACCAGGAACTGAAACCCAGGACGTTCAGACAGTAAGACAATGGCTCCAACCGCTGAGCGACTCACTTCTCCCTGAAGTTAGAATAAGTGCAAAGGAAAAAGACTTAACACAAACATGAAATCTGCACTCATCATTTACGTGATCATAAAAAAACACAAATGGGTTTGTGCACAAATGAGCTTGAAAACAGGGAGCTGAAGAGCACGAATTGTTCAAACCCCTCGTGCTGTTGTGCCCTCGAACATGGTACGTACCCCCGATTGACACAGTAGAAGTTTCCCAGCCGTATAAAAGGGGTTTAGCGCACGAACCCAAAACGAAGCTGCTCTCGAGAACAGCACCAGCTGAATGAATGAACGAACAACCACAAAACGTTACATTTACATTTGTTCCTTTAGCAACTTACAACGTCAGCGAACAATGCAAAGAGTGCATCACATCAACAGGAGGGACGGGGACAAACGATGACCGTAAGCGATGCTCAGGATGAAGAGTAAATCCACACACCCCACGAAATGTCTGCTATGAGTTCCGAACTTGCGAGCAGCTACTTTTTCAACTGATAACGCCGCCGCTACAGGAGACTCCTGTATCTACAGCATCATATTGGCTTTTGTCTGCAAAAGGCAATTATCAGAGAGTCGTGCTGGAGATCCTTGGCAAGAACACATAAAACTCTTTGAAGCTGGAGGTAACAAATGCAGTTTAGCAGCTCTTTATCTCGAAGTGCAACGCCGGGAAGTTTGTTCCGCTGGGAAACTGGGTCAGGGTAACTTATGGAGGAACGATGACGCCGGAATCGCGGTAACTCTCCACGTGACCTCGCGGAAAACTCTGCTCAGAAAAGTTTCTTTGGAAGAAAGGGGCCGCAGACACAGCCGCGCCACACGAGGGGGATCGGGGCCGTTGCCGAAAAAGGCGCAGGTGAGCACCGGAGCCCAAGCGGTGGCGTCACGCTACATTTCGGCTCAACGGACGCCCATCCACCCCATCGTCTTGAGCTCCACCAGAGCCACTTCCGGTCCTTTCATCCTACTGGGCGGCACGGGGGCGCAGCGAGCAGCGCTGCCATCTCCCGGTGCGTAGCACTACTATCTCACAGCAGCTGGTGGTGCAAGAGGACATGGGTTTGATCCCCACTCAGGCTGCGTAGAGTTTGTATGTTCTATCCATGTCTGCGTGAGTTTCCTCCAAGTGCTCTGGTTTCCACCCACCGTCCAAAGACATGCTGTTCAGGTGGATTGGTGACTAAGTCCCCCATAGTGTGTGTGAGTGACAGAGAGGTGTGTTTCACTGATGTATAGATGAGGAACTCATTGTTAAGTAGTGTAGTGTATTAGCAGCGTAAGTCACCTTGGGTGAGTAATGGGTGGACACTTAGTATAGTAAAGCATCTGCTAAATTAATGTAAATGTAACGTAGACAGACACTCAACTCTGCTCTCCGTACACCAGCTTTCCCCTCATTTACATCATCTCACGCAGCATAAAACGCGTGCAGCACGGGTCCCTGTGGCGGCGATCCCACAGCTTCAACGAGGCGCCGCCATTGCTGGGATTACGCAATCCCTCAGAAGTAGTTCCAGTGCTTCTCCCTGGAAGACGCTAAATTATTTATACTCCGGTTAATTCATCGGGCCTCTTCCTCGACGTCCTCCCGAAGGCAGAGTTCGAGTGGCTGCGCACGACGGTCCTCTACAATGCGACGGCCGCACCGCAGAAACATCCATATCATTGTCCTGTGCGCAGATGAGAGTAATGAGCGCTTACGCTTGACCTGCCACGATCAAAACGGGCACTGCCGCCCCATCCTGGTGAACGCTACTCCGGCCAATTAACAGCGGCTCTGATGGGGACGGCGCGTTCCTCATTGCTGTCCTGCTCCTTCCTGGGACAAACTGTCCTTTAATAAGGACGCCACATTGCCAAAGACGAGCGAGAGACCGCGTAGGGAACGTGGCCTCCTTTCCTGCTACCAACAATCAATGCGGGCCCTAATTAATACAATCAATAATTAATTAAACGTATAATTTATAGGCACAGGCGGCGTTCCTCGCTTCCTGTCGCTTTTACGGCAGAGTAAAAACAGGTGATTAGGGTTTCCAGCCTGGTGCTCGGAGAGACTCCCATAAACGGAACACACGGCCTCGCGCCGTTAACATTTCTAATTAACTGGTGCCCCGGGGTGATGGGGGAGGGGCTAGCAGCAGCGGCGCGCCCCCCGTGGACGTGCGGGTCCCTGGGCGCCGCAGGACAGCGAGGAACAGCGAGGAAAATCGAGGGAGAGAGAGCGCTCCATGTCTCAGGCGCACTGAGTGAGTGCCTTCATACCTTCACATGACTGGAGCCCAGACACGCAGACATCACACTGCAACGATCAGGTATTAATCAGGTCATGAAGTCAGTGCCTGTACAACAAAGGAGCTCGAGGAAGCGCTGCTTAAATAGACACAGCGCTGTTCACCGTGGGTGTGAGAAACAGGCTGGAAGTGAAGTGGACCCGGAACACGGTCCATAGTGGGCTCTCCTGACCGCTGTGCGCATTCTTACATTTATCTAACACTTCTCCAAAGGAGCTTACAATGTTAATCTACTTACAAGTGTTCACTTATTTACACAGCTGGGTAATTTTCCTCCCTACTAGTGTAGTGGTTAGAACTGCTGCCGTTGGATCCAAAGGTCACAGGTTTGATCCCCACCTCCAGTTGTTGTACGCTTGAGCGAGGTACTTACCCTAAATTGCTCCAGTAAAATTACCCAGCTATATAAATGGGTAAATAGTTGTAACGTTACATTGCAAGTCACTTTGGAGAAAAGCATCAGCTAAATGAATCAATGTAAATGTACTTGTACCCAGCTCCTGATCCAGGATCAGAGATCTGAATCCTCTCCAGCATTCAAGAAGGATATCAAAACGCATCTCTTTCAGAGACACTTTCCTCCTGAGTTCCTAAAACCTCCACGACTTAGTCCCTCACCGCCTGCTACTTTTTCTCTTTTTTTTGGATCTATTTTCCCCACTCATTTGTCACTTCAAAAGGCGGCCGCGGTAATATGTGCACCCTGACAACAGCTGTATTGAGCAAACAAGCTGTGCTTCAATAATCATGTATATCTTTATATATAGTACTGTGCAGAAGTCTCGGGCACTTAGATGTTTCACAAAAATATTTGTTTTACACGGTTATTTAATGTCTTCTGCATTAGTGTCAGTGGGAAAGATCAGATTTTATATTTCCAAGCATTCCTTTTGCAAAAAGTTACAGTGTTACAGGAAGGGTTTTGTATGTCGTTAAGGAAAGAAAGTAAAATAGTAATAAAGCACTTTCCAAATACAGAACTTGAGGTCTTTGTACGGCACACCGATGAACTGAAGCAGAAAGAGCTGCATAAAGGCAATAAAACTGGGCGAGGGACAACCATACTGAAAGCGTGAGGTTTTGTCAGATGTGGCAGTTTAACGCTCAGATCTTACACTATGCTAAGAGCGAGTAGAGCAACAAGACACAAGGCGGTCGTCCTCGGGACAAGCGCTTGACGACGATGGATGGTTACTGAGCCTCGCAGGAAGTTTATTAATGAAGTGCATTATTTCTGGAATCATTCTCACGTTACAGCTTTTTTCCCCAAGTGCCTAAAACTTTTGCACAGTACTGTATGTTTACCCTGAGCTGTACGTCACTAAGAGAAATGTGCTTCCTAAAACAGAAACGCACAAGTCTTTGGAGAATGGGACGGAAGAGGAGGAAGCACACGAGGAGAAAATGCAAGTACACACCAACTACGCAGGATTCAAACCCAAATCTGAACCCACCGCCCAGGAGGGCGGGGCACCGGTACTACCTGCTGAGCCACCGCGCTCTCCCCATTTCTGGCCTCAGGGTAGCGATGGGGGGCTAATCTACATATAAACCAGTGTTGTTATCCCGCTGCTCCATCCGACACACCGACTACATACTTGGATGATAACGCTCACAGAAAATCAGAGTGGAGGAGGAACGGAGGTGGAATGGAGAGGGAATGGAGTCCTCCCACGGAGTCCTCCCACCTTCAGCGAACCAGAGAACCCACATGTGCTTCAGTGCTCTAAGCATGTCAATGTGCACCTCAATCCAGCAATGCAATGTGTCCCTGAGCAAAAATTAAAATTAATACATCAATATGTCCACTTTCAATTTGAAAACAGAGCTCATCTAATTTTCCCTTTAGCATCAAAGCACGCAGAGTCGGACTAATTTCCCCCATTGTTATCTGTGTTTATTACTTTCATTCTTCTTTTCTGCCAGGCGCACAAACACAGCAATAACAAAAGAGCCGAAAGCTTGCTGCAATCCCTTTGCGCTTCCAAAGGCTGGAGAAGGGGAAAAAAAAAAAAACCACGCTTTCTTCACAGGAGCATAATTACCCTCAGAAGTACGGCACTTGTGTTCCAGGTATTCGCAAATAAAGAGCTGCTGGGAATAATGTGAGGTATTTCACAGGCAGGTGAAGGCAGATTGCTGTGCGCAACTGTATGAAGTGTGCGCTAAATTCTTCCTGTCCCAACCAAAAAAGGGGGAGAAGAAATTTCACGTGACGCACATAAACGTGATCAGTGTAAAAGAAGGTACGCTGTGACCGCCACTGCTGTCCCCACAGGTGTGTATAGATAGCCTCCGACTCGCATATCGAGTCATCACAAAACTGCCTTTCAATTCTGTCAGTGTCTTTTAACATCATATTCCTCAATAACTGGAACTGCTTCGCTCTCTATCAAATGGACTTGTTCTTCAAAGAATACAGGTTCGTACATCTTGGGAAAAACGTGCCACATTCGTCAGAAACTTTCCTCCGCAGGCAGCACTGAAACTGAAGGAAAAATTAACAACAAAGAGTGACCAACTCCTGACAGACACACTGTGTGCCTCACTGCGGTGAATTACCGTGCGATCCCACACCACAGGGAAGGGGTTCGACCGATGGGGATGCCGATGGGAAAAGGAAACGACCCCCTCCACCTTTCGGTGTGTAGAAGACAACCGGTCAGGGTTGGTGAGGACCTTGCGTATAACGACAGTGCTGGCGAGGAGTCCGAAGGACACTCTGCTCGGGTTCGGCCAGGTCTGCTCACGCCCCTTCCCCTCCCTCATCATCCCCAACATGTGAGGCACAGATTGCCCTCAGCTGCTCAAATGGACCACGAGGGAGGAGAAGGAACAGGACTCCAATGGGACAATGGGGGGGGGCACCCAGCCGGAGGGGCGAGGGCCGGATGTGGGTCCTGTTGTCCGGCCGTGCCAACAGGAGACAGCCGGCGGGACGGAGGGGAGGCAGGCTGGGCACAGTGGACACCAGCACTGGACAGGTGGCTACAGTGGAGAGGGGGACAGATGGCACCTCACATCCCTGACAGAGGGAGAACCAAACCTAGCGTCAGCACAACTACTTCACAGCCCAAACTGCGTATGAACCATCGGGGGTGTTTCCTGCAATCTAAACTCACTCTTCCCACCATATGGCTTCAACTGAAAATGTTTCTGAGTAAGAGGAGGAGGAAAGAGCGGAAATTAACCCCCCAAAATGACAATTTTCATCTTGTTTTATTGGTATGCTCGCAAGGACCACAGATTGCAACCTATTAGCACTGAAAGGGGTAAATAATGGGCCATTTATGACACAAGCGAGCGACGGTTTAATTGAAAAGCCACTTCAGAGCGATGAATGGAAATTTGACTGTGAAAGCAGAGACCTGGATCCCGTCATTAGCCGAGATCCCAGCGCAAGACAGATGCGAGAGTTGCAGTTGGGCAGCTGCTGGGTGGGAGAGGCGGCAGCTAATGCGGAAAAAGCCGTGCGCTCGAACCGTCTGCACATTCGTGCGCGACTGGAAATCAGCAGCCAGACAGGTGCTTGCCGACGGCTCGGCCGCACGTGAGAGAGACGCGTCTTGGGAAACGGGCTCCGGATCGCGCCAGCCAGCTGCGGAGCCATCGGTCACGGGGAGCGCCGACGGGTGACAAGCATCCCGTTTATACCATTTCTCCCAGCATGCTTTGTTCAGGAACCTTATTCATGAAATACGCACCTACCGATTCCGCTGCAATGTGTCAGTGTGTTTTTAGAAGGCAGTGGCAACATGACTGGTTTCAATTCCATCCAGTGGCATTTTAAAAAGACACATATAAAGCCTGTTGTGTCTCTCACATTCCCTAGGACTTGTTAAAGTGATTTGTAGAGATCCTGTAAGCAAACCGTATCAAGTTCCGCAGCGAAAATGAACCTTAACTGCAATTTTCTCCAATCTTACAGAGGCTCCTTCCGGCTAGCGGCCTCTGGGATCCACCCGGTCTCATAAAAGTCTGTCATATATTTTTAAATAACCTTAAGTCATTTTTCAAGTTCACTTGATTCTACTGAAATCTAAAGTCACTCAAGTCCATTCCTGCTGCGAGACACGAAGTCCGTGTTTTTGGTACATTGCGATTCCTTGAAGGAGCAGACCTGAAAAGCAGACCAGCGACAGGACCGACGTGGTGCGGAGCGAGGGCTGTGGTGCGTACCGTGCTCCAGGATGACGAGCTGCGCGCCGGCCTGCACGTTCCCCGCGTCGTTCTCGGCCATGCACTGGTAGAAGCCCTCGTCCGACTTGACGAGGCCCAGCACCTGCAGGTTGTGCTCCTTCTGTGGAATTGAGGGTAGGAGGGCAACACGACACGGGGCCGTTATGCTTCTTTCGATCACCTGCAGCCTTCCGCCACCAGACAGATCATACTACCTGCAGGGAGAGGAGAGCCCTGCTCCCTCAGAACCACCTTGTCCAGAAGAGAGAATACAAAATTAAAACAAAACCTTCGACCTAATACGACACGTTGACTACGCGAACCTTCCCATTGCCTGTAGAAAAAACAAAGCCTGGGAGCTTCAGAGATACATCTTTGTTCTGTGTGTAATCTCAGGGTGTCCCCTCTCCTGTACGCTGGTGGTAAGGCCCAGAGGAGGACAGGAAGGGGTTACTACAAACTCATCCATCACGGGCCTGCAATGCTGCACCGTGGTAATTATCGCAATATCCGCTGAATCCGCCGGAGCCGAGAAAGGTCAAACGCGGGAGTACGCTAATTAGTCAAGCAAACCACTGACTGTCTTGTGGAAGCCGCTGCTCGATCCCTCGTGATTCCCACGTGCGTTTCACGAGTTCGCTTCAGTTCTGAGCACGGTCCAGCAGGGGGCGGTATGCTGGCTCAAGGGTACAACCTTGCTTCACACCTTAATGACTTTCACCAAAGCACCAACCTACGGAAAGGACTTACGACGATTCTGAAGTAGTCGCTGGGTATGACGGCATCTCCGTTTTTCACCCACTTGACCGTAGGGGGCGGGGAACCGGTGACCTCACACTCGAAGACGATATCCATGGATTCCCGGGCGTAAAGGTTGGATGGCTTCTTCAGGAAGCGAGGAGGGGCTGAAAGACACAGAACACGTCGTCATAGCTCTTCTGGCCTCAAAGCAATACGTCATCAGAAAGACGTGCGTGCATGAGCATGGTAACGCCTCCAAAGCTCACTTTTATTTCAGATCGCGGGGGCATCGGCCATTAAGCCGGTTAATTAGTACTGTATATTTGCTGTGTTTAACAGGCTGAGTATACTTACTAAAAAACTAGTTTTCCTATAAATCATTCAACTAACAAGTCTGATGAAGAAAAAAGGTGCCGTGTTTTTAACAACAGTTTTCTGCAGCAGTTCCCAGGGATGTAGGATACTTGTGTGCTACTTTGCTTTCACTCTTCTGTCCACTTTGTCCCACATACGTATAGCCCAATTTGTCCAGGTAGATTCACACATTTCACTGGTTCTGCAGTCTAAACAAGTCTTCGAAACAGAAAGCTGAAATATCGTGGCAATACTCGTCCACTCGACCGGCAATCCCCTCTAAGGACGGTGCCTTTGGTGTGGATTCCAACAGTTTCATTCTTTCCACATCATATCCCAACTGCAGTCTCTGCAATCGATTCTCGGCACAGACACCCAGCTTCTGAAACTGACTAATTTACATTCAGCGGACGCTTCTCTCCAAAGTGACTTGCTACCAACAATTATTTACATATTTTAGACAGAGGGTCATTTTTACTGTGTCACTTGATGGTAAGTACCTGTCTGAAGGGTACTACAGCAGGAATTGGGATCGAAAGCCGTGGCCTCCAGGCACAAAGGCAGCGTCTCCAACCCTTTGTCCCGTCACCCTTATTCTGTTCTTACGTGGTCATCTCCCATTATGGCAAAAATTGCCACCGGACACACTGGGATTCCGACTCCATCAGCACAACTCGAGTAGCACAAAATGGGGCACAAACAGGAGAAAAGTGCCCACTTGGCATCACTTCCTGCGTTTAGCTGCACTTTTGTGGCACTGAAGCTCATGGAAACCCCGCCTGCGTAACGCACTCGCACCCGGCGCTCTCCTCCGCGCCGCAGATGCAAACCCTTTCATGAATGAAGATAAGACCGGTCCAAATTATTTTCCTTCGTGTAATTACTGAAACTATTTAATCTTTAGATAAACAGCATGCTTGTGTGCCCCCCACCCCCAAGCTAGCGGTGTGGGGAATGACTAAACGCAGTAATTACTGCTCTGGGTATGAGAATGAGCCGCGACCTCCAGCAAGGGGATCACAGTGTCGTTCACTCAGAAGGGCAGCATTGTTGGTCGAGGGCGTCATCTCAGAGTTCATGTCCGCAAACCCGGGGGCCACATTTCCAGACCGGAGGGGCCCTTTGCAGTCCATCGGAGGCCCTGTTGCAAGCGTGAATGCTGCCAGAGCTCAGCCACCCTCGTACCGCAGCCACGGGAGCCGCTAGCAGGAACGCGACGGTGCTAACAGCAGCCTTCCTCCTTCTCGTGCCGGAGGTGATCCTGCTCTCTGTGCTCCCTGCGCTCCCGGTGCCGACACGCACCATTTACCCCAAATGAGTTTCAAACAATCTGAAGCCATTCGGCTGGGCAGCGGGCAGCAAAACAAAGAAAAGGGCCGGTAAACGCAGCGGAGAAGGCGACGCCCCTGGGAGCCGTGACTCCGGCCTGCCAGGACCCATGAGGCCGCGGAGGCGGAACGCGTGGGCCCGCGAGCGGCTCGACAGCACCCCAGCCTGACTTCTACAACTCGGGCCGTCATCCGGCGACGCCGAACGCGAGCTGTGCTGCGGTCCTGTCCCGTCGGGAGACGGGAGGGGCCGAAGGCAGTTAATGGCCCCCTGAGCGGCATCCAAGGAGCTGCCAGGTTCCTAGTTAAACGGGCCTGTTTACCGGATCTCATCGTAACTCGTAACGGTCCACGTGCGGGACCAGTTAAATTTTGAGCCGAGGGCCCGTTGCAAACGCAACAGCATTTTACGGAAACACCAATGAAAAGCTCAAAAACAAGCAAAGAAACCCATTATCACTCTCCTCGTGTGGACCATCGATCTATCAAGTGTGCTGCAGTCTAGACCATCCCTGCTTCGCTGGTCGTAAAAACACAACCCTTATTAAACATGGAAGCATGTCGAGAGAGACGGAGTGGACGCAAGAGGACCAGGGCAGGACAAGGGGCCGCTCAGAAGCCCTAAAACGTACACAGATGGCAATCGATTTCTTCTGTCCATTATGTCCCAAAGAAGCTGTGGAAGAGCAGGCTTTGGCTCACACCTCTCCTCCGGTCTGGTCTTATTGAGAAGGACACCGCAAGGTCGTCCATCTGGGCATCTCGAAGCGCCGAGTGCTAGCGGCAAACAGGATTGTCTTACACACTGGGGGGCGCTAAGCAAGTGGAACGCCTTGCATTTTGAATCTGGGGCAAGTGACGGCGAGCGCCAAAGCGCACCTCATCAAGGCACAGCGTGGCGCAGACCAATCCGGCGCGGGTTCAACGCCGCGAAAGAGCTGGAATTCATCAGCGGAGCGTTGAGTGGCGACCGAGCCGGCTCCCGGCGAGCCCCGCAGCGCCGGCGGCCAAATAGGAGCCCACGCCACCACCCCTCGGGGGGGCCAGCAGCCCAGTTTTGCATAATTACACTCATTATTTTTATGATAACTTACTTTTCTTTGGCTTCCCCTTGCAAGTAGGAAAGAACTCCAAAAGAGAAATTGTTTGCGATTGCTGAATTTCTCTGAACCGTGTTTTCTTCGCCAGCAACCGCAGCGAATTCCATTCTGGTGACTTCAGCACTTCAACTCTCCATCCGCTTTACGAGCCCCTCGGCAGCCTGCTCCCGAACACCCCCCCCATCCGCACTATCCCCTAGCAGCAGAATCGGGACCCTCACAAAGAGCCCCGCGTGCCTTCGCGCAGTGAGATACGCATCGCCGCCCATCTTGTTCCACACCCACCGCCCTCCGTCCCACCCAGTAACACACGCACCACCCAACTGCACACGAAACTTGCTCTCATCCCAAGCACAGCAACACGGCACTAAGGGGAAGCGTGTCTTTCAAAGGCTCCAATGCGCAGAACGACGGTACGGCAGCGCTGCGATCTGCACTGTTACCACATGAACGGGTGCACCGCCGTCGCTTTGTTGCTTTGCTGCGGAGCTCAAGCTCACGGAAGTGTCTGAAAAGGAGAAGAGACTGCTGACTTATTACTTTCTTGTACCGAGTTTCTAACGCCATCAATATCAGCAGTAGGCAGCAACACGAGGGCACGGTCACGAGGAGGGTGCGGGAAGAGCCAGGAGAACTCACTGACCACACCAGCATGTCGTGGGCCGCATCCCACCCTGCCCCTTGAGGTGGAGAGGGTCCGGTGTGGAAGCTGACGAACTGCCTCTTCTTGGAGAAGAAGAGGCCTCCTCACTACCTTATTCACCCGAAACATCCTGATCCCCAACGTTGCTTATTAATGCACCATAATTACACGCGTGTCCACTTACCTGCTCAATTGAACGTGAATTTCACGCAAAATAAATCCCCGATTACACGATGTGTGACGAAAACAAAATCGTTTACCTATTGTGTCATTAAACATTTATTTGATGCATCGGTGCAATGCGTTGTCTTGGGTGCTCGAAGCACATACTGCATTGAAACAGAATGAATGTTACATCCACGTAAGAACCGGCGACGCCGCTAATCTCAGCGCAATTTATTGGGCTCTTCCTCAGACAGTAAATAGAGGAGATTTTTTATGGAGGAAATGTGTCCCATCAGCTTGCAGGCTGGTTAACAAGGTCCTCCATTGTGCCCCTAATGTTCTGGGCCTAATAGGCAGCTTTTATGGACTGTAACTTCATTTCTCTATTTACTAAATGAAGGGCCCGGATCGTCCATTGTGTGTAATGCAGCCCTTCATAATGGGATAATTTCCTGTCCTCTGCGCCATTACTTTGACAGCCAAGAAGCGGCTTTGCTCAAGACTGTCCCCTGGTAGCTGTGCGCTTTGTTTTTCGACAAGGCGGCCTTCTGCTCCCGTTCACCGATACCAGGGAGAGAAGTAAAAGTGACCGAGAAGCCCGCTGGCACCTCGGATTACAAATGGTCAAGTCGCAAACTTTTCCACGGAAAAATACACAAAGCGGGAATATTTGTAACGGCATTTTCGGAGCATTTCTGACTTAGCAACGTACGACCCAATTGTCCGAATAATCGAGCAACATCTGTTTTATTACACTTTGACTAAGTGATTTAAGACTTTGGATTTGGGAGAATGGGGGTCAAACAGAACTCCAGTCGCCTCTGTGTTTGCACCAGAAGGAGCCAACGCGAGGCATTTCTCTGCAAAGCCTGCACCGTGATGCGGTCAAATGTTTGAGATGCCACCTTCCTGGAGGTCCAGGGCGAACGGCGGAAGCCCGCGGAGACCGATTTGCCAGCTTGTTCTCCGACAGATGGATTTACCCCGTTCGACACGAGGGGCCGGCTGGGGAGCGGGCCCTTTGGCCGAGCTCCAGACTGCCGGAGAGGGGAGCGCCGGGGGCCCCGGGCCGGAAAGGCTGGCTCGCAGGGGCTCCGTTCCGCCCGTTCACCACGAACCCTTGCTTACGGCAGCCTGGAACCCGTCAAACGCAAAGACTTGTATTTACGAACCACGCGGGAATGAAGGTGTTCCAGCATTTTAATCATCCGACTTGATTTTGCGTTGGCCTCCGGACAAAGGAACTGATGACAGCGAATGAGAGGCACCTCGGCAATGTGGTTCACATTAAACCGTGGCAAAAACCCGGGAATTTATGTAAAACAGGCACATCCTGTGCAGCAAAAAACGGAAAAAAATCCAGCTCCCAATGTTAGAAGTCTAAGTCTCACGAAGGAAAGGACTCTTAGGCAAAGTCAGACTCGCAGGTACGTTTGTTGCTCGTTGCTCAGCCAATCTCTTTGATATCTTTGCATTAGAAAAAATAAGTGTGGGAGATTAAATTTATTTTTGCAGAGGAAAAGGGGAAATCGATAGAGGTTACTGCAGTGTAAACACAAAAACAATCGATATATAATCAATATTCATACTTTAAGTGAGCTCAGGTCCATGAGATAAGGCTCTCCGCTGTCAGCCGTACAATCTGATTGCCATCCAGTCAAGCGATGCAATTAAGATTTTTGCTCCGTCGTTCTATTGGCTCTCGATATGGCGGGACGCCGTCTCATCTGTATCAGAGCTCCTGACGCATGAATAAAACAATAGGCGCTTCCGCAAAACACGGGAAGCGTGTTGGTAATCCGGCCCCTGCGTCGGCTGGCCGGCTTAGTCGGGCGTGATCTGCCAAGTCGGGCGTTGGCTGCTGTCCAGGCTGATTTGGCGCAGGTCGCTCAGCCACTCACACTTCGAACGCTCTTAAGTTATCGCCCTCGGGGTGCAAAGACGACAGGGGGAAAAAAAACAGCATGATGAATGGGTTCTCAAATCTTCACCTGCGGTCTTCGGAGGGCTGCACCAGGAACCTGCTGAGTAACACTCTGTCACGCAGCACTGGATATGGCACGGCGGCGGGGAAAGGGTGGGACTGGGGGGTTGGTGCCGGAGGCTCCGCGGCTGCGCCGCATCGCAGGGACGGAGCACGTCTTGGGGAGAACGTGGGTCTGGAGAGCAGCACGTGCCTCACACACAGACACTGGGATTAGGAGATCTGCACCGTTAGTCCACGAGGACATGCAAAGCCGCTACGTCGAGTGGAAAAAGCGCGGCTGCACATTTCATTACGGTGGAGGAGGCCGGTTCCAGCAACGTCACTCCTGGACCGGGCCGTTGGTGTTCTCCGTCCAAACCAGTCGAATCCATGTAACCCGACACACTTCTCCACAGGCTGGATCTCCCTCCATGAGGTTTTCCAGTAAACGCTCCAGGCAAATGCAAAATAGGGCTTTAAATCGCATTTAACCTCAGCACCGCGGCCCTCCCACCCAACCCGCCATCCATAAAGGCAGCGGCGAATGACCAAGGCCTCACCGAACTCATCAAAATTTCACTCTCTGGCACAGCCTGGCGATTAAACTTTTATTGGGCCCTGAGTTTCCTCCGTAGACGAGAACCACATGCATCCTTTCTGCCCACCGTACGCCACGCAGTGTTACCAGGCAGGCCTAGCGGGGTCCTGGTGTTGCAGGGGACACAAACACCACACCTCCTCCAGATGTGGACAGGCAAACCCAGCTCAGGACCGCCATCATGTAAGCCGGATCCATCTGTGACACGCTGTCTCGTCAGTCGGACAAGCAGAGAAACATTAGCGGCGCAAAAATGACAAAGCCATTTTTAATGAAACAGCGTTACTAAAAAAAGTGATATGTGCAGAAAGTCAAATTTTACATCTCTGGCCAGCGGCCGAGGTAAACGTATCGCGTCTGGTGCTGCAGTCAGGAGATACCGAGAGTGCCTTTCTAATTCATCATGAAAGAAATTCCAACAGGCTTCTGCATCTCTGCGAGAGATAAGTGGAGACGAGAAGGAAGATGTATCGCACATCAGCGGAATCATATCTGCAACGTAGCTTCTCCGACGCCACCTGCATGCCTAAAGCAGCCCGTTGCGTTAAAGAAATACGGCAAATGGGGGACAAGAGCGATAGTTATGCGGTGAGATCTAACCACTGACCACCAGTCAGAAGTTTGAGTATACTTGCTAGGCGCTGGTTTGCTTTCCATTACAAGTTTGATGAGGAATTGCGGTGCCATGTCTTCCCAGCTCTTCTACAGCAGTTCCCAGAGATGTAGGACACCTGTGTGTTGCTTTGCTGTCACTCTTCTGTCTGTTTTACATAGGTGTCAACCAGGTTGCCCAGGTGGTACTCTAACTGAACAGAGCACGTCGACAGACAAGCACCTGCAGCGGGCGATGGTTGTGGAGAAACGTTCACATCGGTCTTTGAGGGACAGCGTCCCACTGTTCGGTGTTGGATGTGAATAAAAAGGTGGATGGGAAGGAGGAGGAGGACGACCAGGGGCCACATGCTGTGAGGTGACAGAACGGGCATCTGGAGTACACAGACCCTGCCGCGATCAGACTCTCAGCGCTCTGCCGGAGACACGGTGACACCCGCTACTCCGCAATTAGCCATGTGACCCTCGAGGAGATGGAGGAGGGCGCCGCAGACACCAGCTCCATCTTTCATCCTTTTGTTACGCAGGTTCAGAGCAGCGGATTCATTTTGAGGAGACAAATACAGCGGCCGGAGCTTATTATAAAAAGCAGATGTGCGTGAAATCTGGGACTCCGGGAACACGACCCAGGTTATTTTCCTTTCTGCCAATGACACGGTTCCCCGGATCGCCGCAAAGCACCGGAGACCCTGAGTCAATGCAGCCTGACCCTTCTCCTGGAAGCCAGCTTGTAAATGCCACAGGCCAGCTACATAAACACAGCTGCAAAGCAAACAAGTGAGACACAGGAACCGTAGAGCCTAAAACAGATCTCACTGTGCCTATTAAGGGGTACGGGGAGCATGTCGGACTCAGAGGCTCCCTGCTGTAAGCAGTCACCCGCAGACAGATACGCGCGTGCAAGGAGATGCGAGTGTACAGCTTGTTTACCGAACCGTGCTGTGGCGACCGACCCACCGACGCCCTCAGGACTGCCGTTTCCATGGAGATTAAACGGGCCTCGTCTGCGGAGGGCCACAGCAGCGTAGGTGACAACTACAGTTGGGGTGCCGTTCCACCTCTTTAATCCCACCCCTGGCTGTCAGATATATGGCGGGGAGGTGCAAAGACATCTCCATGGGCCATGTCCACCTGTTCTCTTGTGATGTGCAGCGAGTGCAACGTTACACACCAAGCGGGGGGGCATCACACATCTCGACACCGTGTCACCACTGCTAGTCTCTGATCTTCTTAATGAGATGGAGGTGCAATCCATCTCACTGAGAGACCCGGGCGATGCATGGCGGGGGGGCACCCACATGTGTGTTTCTCCAAGGTGGGATGAGGAGGGTCCTGTGGGTAAACAAGGAAAACTCCAAGGGGTGGGAAGGGTATTGGCGACACCTGTCTGGGCAGTGGGCCTATTGTAAATCGGCCGACTGTAGGGGGAAGAGCTACAGATTGAGTGCGCGCGTGTGTGTGGGATTTCAAAAACATTTTGATCGCTGCTCACAGCTGCAGCCATCATTCATTACTCTGCCGATCCCCCATCAGGTTGATTTATATCGCAGGCGTCTACGGTGCTCTCCCAAACAAAGCTCTTGATGCGTTGTCTTTGTTCGAAGCTTGCGCTTCATCGGCACGGCCATCGCGGTGACAGCAGCTGTGGCGCATGCGCAGACTGGCTGCACAGAGCTACACGAAATATCTAGGACAAAAGTGGACCAGCGCCTGCTGATCCTGCTGCCCAGGTCCCAGGGGTGGGAGAGCAGAGAAGAACACAAGATGGAAATAGCACCATGGCGCCTTGCAAAAAACAGGAGGAGCACAGGGCGCTTTGGCTATAAAAGAGGTCTTCAATCAGGATGCAGTTCTGGCCATCTTTACAAAGTAGATTTTTATTACATGAACATGAAATTCCTTGTCCGTCATCCTTGCATCAAAAACAGCTGACTTCAATTTATACTGCGCACAAATACCGTGTTACGTTGCTATAAAGTCACCTTGGTGAATAAGGCGTGTGAGCCGATAACGCTACGCAGAGTTTGTTGGAATTCACTTTGGAAAAGAGTGCCTGCTAAATAAAATAAAAAAAAAAAAAAAGTAAATGTAAAGAGAGGTACGATGAAGGGCCTTGAAACTCAGGAACAGAATTGGTCATGGTGTAAAAACTGTGAACAAAGCAACAGGACCACTGGACCCGTGTGCGGCAGGTTGGCCCACAGTGCCGTGCAGCAGGGGAAACCGTTCATCTTGTTTCAAGAGAGAGCTCACTGAACTCACTAAAATTTACATTCATTCATTTAGCCGATGATTTTCTCCAAAGCAGCTTATAATGTTAAGGTACTTGCGATTATTTACCCATCTACACAGCTGGGTCATTTTTACTGGAGCAATTTAGGGAAAGTACCTTGCTCAAGGGTACTACAGCCAGAGGTGAGGCTCAAACCTGTGACCTTTGGGTCCAAAGGCAGCAGCACTAATCACTACACTGCCAGCTGTGCATAAATTTAATAATTTAATATTATTCTCATACATTCATTCAGCTGACAGTTTATCCCAAGGTAAAAATTGTTCGGTTTGCTTTGTAAACTAAGCTGGTCACAATGAATTAACTATATATAGTTACATATACTGTGTGTGAGTGAGAGTACACAGCAGGTTATTTTTACTGCGGCAGTTCAGTGCGAGACCCTTGATCAAGGGCGCTACAGCAGGAGGAAGATGCGAACCCACGGATTCCAGCTGCAAGGTGACCGTTTTCAGCACTGAGCAAGCTGCCCCCCGCCCGTGCGGTGCCTAAAGTCCCCTGCAGTGCCAGACTGTAGACTGTAGTTGTGTGTTTGAGGGTGTCGGTGAGGATTTCCCCGCCTGGGGTGGTCAGTCAGTCCCCGAAGGCCCCGAGGTGAGGTCGAACGCTTCTCCTTCCGCACTTCATGCAACAGAGCAGATCGGCACTTCCGCCCACAGAGGGAGTCCTGAAAGACTTCAGCCGATCGATACAAATCGAGGGCGAAACTCAAAGCCTGCGGGCGGTCCGAAAAAAAGGGAAACGTTTAAAAAACAAAAATGTAACGACTTACAACGGAGACCTTTCTGGCAGCATAACTGAGGAATCCCTTAACTACTGGCTCTCACCCCACAATTCGCTTATTTTTACTTTTCTGATCCTCTGAAAAAAATACAGATGCTGCGTCTAAAACCATTACAAAAGGAAATATTTCCACTGCCGTGCTACCGCGTGTTACGCCAGCCACGCTCCTGGATCGCGATGCTTTGCTGCCGTTTCTCGGCCCCCGGTGCCGCCGCAGCGAGCCGCAAGGCTGCGAGGAAACAGGCGCTCGTCGGCGCTCCTAACAAGCTGTCCCTGTTGCCGCAAAGACACGCAGGAGGAGCGCTCGCGCCGCGATTCATCTCGTGCCAATCGCATCATCCCTCGGACAAAGAAAGGCTGACAGCATTTAGTTGTGGGGGTAATTGCATGGTCATCTGCAAAAGCTGAATTGTCACAATTATTGTACATCGAAAATACTCAGTTCCTTTGGGTTAAATAAAAACTTCATCAAAATACAGGAAGACAAGAGACCAGCTGAATTTTAGAACCTCCATCACACAACAATTTCACCTGATACAATAGATTAATAACAACAACAATAATAACATCGATGCCCTGTGATAGTCTGACGTTCTACCCTGGATGTATCCTGCTTCGCACCCCACGCTTCTGGGATAGGGTGTGGACCATCGTGACCCTGCACTCAACAACTGGTTTTAAGTATTTGTCTCCGCTCTTAATGTGTTTGACAAACTTTTTTCTGTTCTTAACTTTTTAGAGAAGTATTTCATTTTTCTGAAAAAGACTTAGCATACCAGCTGAAATTCTGTGCCAAAGTTCACCTGATGTGCTGACAGACGGTGATCACAAACGGAAAATTTGCCTTACGTTTGTCAACACCCTGCTCTACTTGTGGCCACGGCATTTCGTTGCGCTTTCTTTCCTACACCCAGTCGAAGGAGGTAAAGTCAAAGATATTTGAAGTACAGTTAATTAAAACAAGTTAGCACCGCTGTGGATACCTATCCAAGGGAGTCAGAACGCACAGGCGTGAGCACGAGGCACCCCAGCTCACAAGACATAGGGGCTGTGTTCTCGACCCGGTCTCCGAGAGCTGTTCAGGGAGACGGAGAGAGTGGGAGAAAGAGGGAGAGAGAGGGACAGAGAGAGAGAGAGAGAGAGAGAGAGAGCGAAGGAAGGAGGTGGGGGGGGGGGGGAGAAAAAGAGCGCTGCTGTGTTCCCATCGCAAAGGCAGAGCTGTGAGGACATGACAGAAATGTACACTGTACACTCATTTAGAGGAAAATTTTCCATCAAGGTGACTGACAACGCAGTACATTTGACCAACAGAGAGAGAGAGAGAGCGCTCTTGGCGACAGTCGCTCAGTGCCGCGCGACCATTCATGCTGGAGCACATCAGACGAGTCCCCGTATAGAGTGAGGAACCCTGTGATACGTTCAGCTTACACACTTTGGGTGGCGAACCGGCTCTCGTTCCCACTCAAGTTCATAAGTAGGGGACCTACTGTACACCACTTTAAGGTGAATAATGCAGTAATAATTGCAGCACAAAATAAACAGTGCGAATATATTGCAGTGAACAAAATAATACAGCTTGAACAATAGCTTATTCAACAAAAATGGTTTCTAAAATTAAAAAAAAAA
The DNA here is from genome assembly GCF_900964775.1 of Scleropages formosus. Lineage (NCBI taxonomy): Eukaryota > Metazoa > Chordata > Actinopteri > Osteoglossiformes > Osteoglossidae > Scleropages > Scleropages formosus. The sequence goes on along the minus strand of NC_041816.1, from coordinate 1,359,865 downwards.
TTCCAAAACAGTGTGGTACATTTATAATTCTAAACCATCACACATGCCCCTCACATCGCTGATGGAACATCTGAATGGAACAAACCCGGGAAGCTGCTGGTTGCAATTAATAGTGTGCGGAATGTATGTGGAGCTACTTAACAACATATACATTTCTGGCACATTTGCATCACTTGTATGCAATTCATTCAATGATTGCTCATTAGAGCCAAAAAACGTCAAGCACATTCTTCTCGTGCCAGAAAATTACGGTGGGGCCCACCGCAGCTGTGCGACTCGAACGAGGTGATCGAGAAGCACAAAGAGGCCCGAGCCGACCCGAACCGAACGCGAGCCGTACCTTGGACGGTGAGCTCCGCCCGCGCCTCCGTGGTCCCGTTCTCATTGTCAGCCACGCAGCTGTATATCCCAGCATCCTTTTCAGTGAGGTTGAAAATCTGCAGACTGCCACCCCCCACCACCTCCAAGCGACCCTCGCTGTTGAAGAGAAACAGGGACAATGGTGAACGCCAATAATCATATTTCCCAAAAGGCATTCAGAAATGTGTTACATGGACTCTTGAAGAGACCCTGTGGAAGAAAAGAGTCGTCCGTTGCTCAGTGTCACACTGTGGACATACGGTATTTTTATATACATATATACAGCACTGTGTACTTGGCGGTAGCTTTTAGGCGCTTGGGGAAAAAAAAAAGGTGTAAAGTGATAATATTTCCAAAAATAATGCTCTTAATAAACTTCGTACAAAGCTTAGTAACCATCCTTCGTCAACAAACGCTTGGCGAGGCGGGCTCGGCCGGGTTCCGCTCTCTGGCGGGTCTAGGGTTCGAGTCCTTCTTGGGGTACCTTGTGATGGACTGGCATCCCATCCTCGGTGTGTGCCCCCCGCCCCCCCGAGCCTTGCTTCCTGTGTTGCTGAATTAGGCTCCCGTTCATTGTGCCCTCGCTTGGAATAAGTGGTTTCAGACGGTGTGTGTGCGCAAACTTCAACGACATAAAAAACCCTAACTTTAATACTGTAACTTTTTGCAAAAGGAATGCCTGGAAATCTAAAATATGCTCTTTCCCACTGACACCAATTCAGAACACATTAAAACAAATGAAACATCTAAGTGCCTAAGACTTTTGCACACTACTGTACATGTATACAAAAATACGATTAATGTAACACTGACAAATTGACAAAACCAATACTACAGTATTTTTAACAGCTGGATGTGAAAAAGTTGTATGATGCTGACAGGAGAACACAGTACAGTCTAACATATGTTTTCTTTCTGCAGGTATCTGCAGCGACACACAGCGCTTACGTATGAGCGCTTGACTCATACAGCAGCGGTTAATGAAAGATGGCGTCCATCTCCTTCGAGCAGTCGGCGACTGTGCAGGACAAAGTATCGAAAGAATCCACCTGATGTGACGTTAAGCTGTGGATCGGTACATTCTTTGAGAGAACAATGGCACACCACTGGTTTCCAAGGAAACGGCGGTAAACAGTAGAACTGCTTTCATGTGGTCGGCAACAAAATCAGCAGGACAAGCTTCGTGGCAGCAATAAGAGCCAAAAATTCACTGAAACTTTTCGTTTCGTTCTCCTTCCAGGCAAAACTGCTTACGATTAGCAGTGTTAACTACGACGTTGCCGCGTGGTACGATCAGGGTATTCGGCTCCGGACACCCTGTACGAGCAATCGGACGAGGCCGTTGCTGCAGAGCCGCTTCGCTGCATTTTCTCCTCCGTGCTGAAACAGGAGAGTTTGAGAGACGTTTCCCATAAGCGAAGACTACAATGAACGTGTGAGCGGATCGCGCCTCAGCTGAGAAAAAGAAATGGACGAGCAGATCGAAGTGGGAGTTGGACTAAAACAAGCGGAATGAAACATGGGTGGAAGGATCGCTGAGAACGAGAGCGGGTTTTCCGCTGGTCTGGGGCTCAGTCCAACGCACTCGGCCCTTCGCTCACCCCGTCTCGCACGCACGCAACAATCGCAGCTTTCTGTCCAGCTTATACCCCAAGCACCCTGTCTTCTTTCAATTGCTGACAGGCGCAGGCTTGGTGGAGAGGTCACAAAACCCAACAAGAGCTCAACGGAAACATGGTACAAGAGGTAAAGCTGCCCTTTTACAATGTCGCTCCCGCCCGCCGGAACCCTGACCTCTGAAGCGTCCCCCGGTGTGTCGCCAGGACTCCGGGGCGCCCCCTGTGGCTAACATCTTATCTGGACAGGATGCTGGAGCACTGAGCTCCTTCATAGCAACAGAGAGACGTTGTTGTGGGAGCAAAGCACGGGTGCGCGGAGCTAAACGGACACCACGGTACACCGAATGCGTGAGAAAGACGACGCTCAGGGACTTGGGCTTGATTCATTCCTCTCTGAGCCCTTACGTGGCCAGTAAAACATCTGGAGAACAAATGAAGAAAATACCCTGTGGTGCACCTTAAATGCAGACCTTTGAAACAAGCTTCATGGCATCAGCATTAATCCTTTATCAGAATCAGAACAAGCTTTATCGCCAGGTATGCTCACACATACAAGGAATTTGTCTTGGCGACAGAAACTTCCACAGCACAGAGAGAATGACAGTGACAAGACAGAGATGAGAAGATAGAATGTGTGAATAAAGGATCAAAAATATATAAAAAATATAAAGTACACAATATACAAAAAATAGTCACTAGACATTATATGTATGTTCTATACAAATGCAAGGGAATGTGAGTAAGACATATGATGTGATAAATAGATATAAATATAAATAGCATTGTGTATTGCACTGATTTACTCTCTAGGGGGCATTTAGCTGTTCATGAGGTAGATGGCCTGAGGAAAGAAACTTTTCTTGTGCCTGCCTGTCCTGGTGCTCAGTGCTCCTTTATATTTGTAAACACAAAGTCGAGCCACTTGGTACATTTATTATGGGGAGATGAAGGGCACAAGCTTAGAGGAATCACATTTACTCAACTACTCAAAGGAAGTTCAACAAAAAGTTGGTCTACGCTACAGCCCCAGCCTTGTTCCTGGTGACGATACAGAACCCATCTGGACCATTCTTACACATTTGCCATGAGACGGATTTTATTACTACGGTCCACACCAGGAGCTCCCTCGACAAACGTGCGGTCGACTCCAGGGTGTCATTTCCTTCCGCTAGAAAAGCGAACATTCAAAGCGCACCGTAATGCGAGTGAATTCTCGAACATCCGACCACCTTTTCAGGTGGCGCTACAACAACACCTGTTCTAAACACTGACCTTCTGCCCTGGTGCTGTACCACTTGGACGGAGTTGGCTTTTCTCAGTTTGCCGATTTTGTCTCTGTCGTCGTGACAAGGTTCTGTGTTTAAATGTAAAAACAGCGAGTGAAGCCATGGTGCTCCGTTTCGGGGAGCGGGGTGACGCGACTCGGCGACAAAGAGACCTTGATCAGTTCTCTCCATTGTTCCGCCTCCTCCTCTTCTCCCGCGCAGTGACGCGACTCGCTATGAAACCAGGCTTCCTTGGAAGGGCTGCCGTACGAAGTCTGCCGAGCAACTTCAATCCAACGTGAGCATAAAGAACAAGTGACTGTGATTCCTGGCAAAACTCCCATTATGATGTTTTGCCAGGTAAAACTCCAAGCTGAACAACAACAGCAAAACTGCCCAAATGAATGAACTGAGTTGCTCCAGATAAAACGGAATATTCCAAGCGCCTTTGTTGATAAGCTACATTTTAAAAACCCTGGGGATTTTCTGCACGCAAACGACGACACAAAGAACTTCATTCGTGAAGATAATTGAAAATTGGGATCTCGTCTCTGCAGCAACACAAACAGGTGAGTGTGAAGAGAGAGAGCTTTTAATTACATTGACCCGAAAAAGACACACAACACCCACCCTGGGCACTTTGCGTATGAGGGTGTACAAGGTTGCGGTTTTCTCGGTGCGACTCAGGACAACGCGCATCTGTGTCCGCTGTGACCGTACACGTTCACGGCGCAGGTCATTTAACAGCCGCAACGCAGGTCAGCAACCGCCGCGGCAACCAATGCGCCATCAGCAGCACGGTGGTGGGCGGCACGGTGGCACGGCAAGTACCAAGGTGGTGCAAGAGGACATGGGTTTGATCTCCACTCAGTCTGTGTGGAGTTTGCGTGTTCTCCCCGTGTCTACGTGGGTGTCCGCCGGGTGCTCCGGTTTCCTCCCACAGTCCAAAGACGTGCTGTTCGGGTTCACCCGAATGTGTGAGCGACAGAGAGATGTGTGACCTGGTGTGTTAGTTTCCACTTGAACATCGGTGCATCATCGCTCAAGAGCTTTTTTTTATAAGGTACACAAACATTTACATATAATACAGGAGTAGCGGCTGTGTAAAGGCTTATCTGGGGATGATCAAAAAGTTAGGGTGCACCTATCTATATTAGCATGTAAGCGACCCATTGTAAGGAGTGTATCTAGCAGTGTAAGTCACCGCGGTGAATAAGGTGTGTGGGCTCATAACACTACATAGAGTTCATTGGAAGTCGCTTTGGACAAAAGTGTCTGCTAAATAAATAAACGTAAATGTAATTTAAACGTAATATAAGCAGCGCAAGAGGGAAGAGGAACCGAAGCGCCAGCTGCTCAGCCATCCCACTCTGTTTCTGAAACCGGGACGGATCAGAGGTTACACGCATGCCAGATGTCGGCCTCACCTGTTGGAGTGAGGAACTCCTGGCCCGGGTTTCTGTGCGAGTGGCGCCCAAGCCTGTTCGCTTCTCTTTACAGTGTGCGTGAGTGTGTACACGCACCTATATTGTGTGGATAAACACAATGCATGTAACGCAATACCTGTAAAAACACTACAACGGTCTGTATCTGTTAGACACCTTTCCTGTGGTGTAAAAGTGCAGTAAAAACACGGAAGAGCAGCATCTGAACAGATAAAAACCAGCAGTTACCTGCTACATGCATCACAAAGCATTATGTGTCTACTCAAAGTACACATATGGGCAGCAGGGGGCGTAGTGGTTACATTCACTGCCTTGCAACTGAAGGACCTGGATTTGCACCCCTGCTGCTTTTACCATAACCCTGAGCAATGCACTTACCATAAACTGCTAAAAAAAAAAATTACCCTGCTGAAGTTTAGCATATACACTTTGTACACTGCTTTAGACAAAAGAATAAATAATAAAAAAAGATAAATATTATGTAAAAAAACAGGGTGCTCCCTTTCGAGTCCAAGCTGTTTACTGGCAACTCCTGCTCTGTCAGCAGGGTATATGGACCAAAGTAAGCGCAGCACTTCTGGATTTGTGCCGCCTTCTAGAAATGTCCTCCAGCACAGTGTCCAGCATGCCGCTGAAGTCCTGAGCTGCGAAACCCCGGTGCGGGACGACCACACTGGCAGACCGAGAAACCGCAGCCTCGCCGAAACCCTCCCAGCTCATGCGAACGGAACACAAACAGCAGCAGGGTTCAGATAAGCGCGGAAACCCAACTGCGGCGGCTGTGAAAAGGCCTCTTGTTCCTTCGGTCACTAATGGAAACTCGCGTGGGCAAGGAAGGAACGGCAGCGCGCGCAACGCCACGCCTGTTCTGCCACAGATCATATTTGGAGCGGGGCTGAACGGCACTTGCGTACGGCGAGGACCTGCGGACGGGCTCGGATCCCGAGGGGGGCAGCTCAAGGAGGCCCGTCCCGGGTCACAGGGAGATGTGCTCCGGTGAAGGAGAACAGATGCCTTGTGTGTTTTCTCTGCTCTTAGCACCGAGAGCCCACTTTATTACGATCCAACTGTACGGACAATTTCAGACCTAAATGGCAGCAGCCTGCGAGTGATTTCCATCAAAACCGACAGGTAAAAGCCCCCGTCGCCCTCCCCCATACATGCATTTATTACTAATGCTCTCGCAGATATCATCTCAAGCATCTGAAGCCCAGCAGCCGTTCCAGCCCACAGCCAAGGGAAACATTCGAAGGCTTTGCTCCCGCCCCACGGGCACCACCCTGGCCCTCTGCCCGCGGGCTGCACTCGGCGTCAGCCCGAGGCCAACAGCTGCACTCAAGCCCTTCCGTGATTCTTTAGGAGAACGCAAAGCCAGTTGCTCTACCTGTGACCACAGCACCTACCCGCATCCCAACAGTTCAAGCGACGCGATGCTGGTTGCTGCAAGGGAAGCTGGGAGCATAAGCATCACCAAGCAAAATTATGACACCCAACTGGTGTAACGTTACTGTTAATCGGCACAAAAAATGCGTTATTACAATATTTCAGTTACACCACAGTTTTTTTGCCCATGTCTTACAATATTTCCATGGTGAAAGCGGAGTAAACCATATGTTCGATAGGTCGAAACTGCGATTCACTCCGCCGCTTTCACTGTTATTTATCCATTTAGTTGATGCTTTTCTACAAGGTTAGGTTACTGTGCTAAGCAACTCACGGCAACTTACGCATTTATACAGAATGATCATTTTTACTCTACCAATTGAGGGTTAGTACCCTGATCAACGGTACCTTTCTTAAGGGTACAACAGGAGGAGGTCCCGTGACTGGAGGGAGACAGCTCTAATCACTACACCACCTGCTGCCCCTTTTTACTGCATTACTGCAGTAAAACTGGATATTAACAGTTAGCATAAAGCATCCACAACTCAAAGGGATGTGATCAGACAGAACAAACAAGATACTGTGCGTCGCCATTCAGGGGTGCCCTCGGGGTACAGTGCTCCCCTCTCTCGCTCCCCATGCCAACCGCGTGCAGGAAGAACTTCCAGGCATTCTTCAGATGAACGTCTGATTGAGCCTCGCTGCGGCCCAGCTCTCTGTGGAACGCCACCATTCCTCCTCCTTCTTCTTCAGTACCCCTCGAAAAATGAAATCTTCAGGGGGGAAAAAAAGACTATAAATTTTAAATGGGGAAACTGCGGGTTGTCTGAGGCGAGGACTCGCCATTAATCTTGTTAATACCAGTACCGCACAAAGCGCAGCAAAAATCACATGCCGTTAACGCTGATAAGGGCCTTCCGTGGATTTCTTTGAATAACTCCAGAAAAGTGCTGTCTGCCACCCGTATTTCCCCAATGGAAGATTTTTGGACCCGTTTAGACTGCATTTACTCAGAGCACGGTGGGGAAAAATAATGCGTTTAACCTGAAATTGTGCTGAGAGCGAACGCTGTGCCGTCTCCAAGCGGATCGCGCCCCGGGGGGGGCCCCGCAGCGTGGGGAAGCTGGGTAATCAGTGCCGGCTCAGGAGAGGGCAGGTGCCATGCGGGTGGGCTTGGGGTCAAAGAGGGGCGCAGAGCAGACAGAGCCCCGCTGATTGCCGCGCCCTGTGGAGGAGCCGCTTATTGCCGCAATTCCCTCTCCTGCAATTATTAGCCTCAAATGCTCAGTTCGGGGAAACGGGGATTTTAGGAACTCTGACACCTTGCTGGAAGACCACAAGCAAGCAGAGGCCAGAAACACAGCAGCGCTGGAGCATGCTGGGACACAAACTGCAATCACATATTACATTTACTCACTGAGAAGAGCCTTTCGGCCAAAGCGCTGCACAACTCAGAGAACGCGCGCGCACACACACACACACACACACACACACACACACACAGTGGTCTGAGCTTCTGCCTTTGGACTCAGAACCCAGGTTCAAGTCCCACCTCCTGCTGTAGTACCACTGAGCAAGGTACTTAGGTAAATTGTTGTAAGCAGCCAAATTCCGCTTGTCGCTTTCGATAAAAGCAACAGCAAAATGATAAATGTAAACAAAACAGCTGAAGAGCCGTAGACACACACAAACACACGTATCAAAGCACCGTTTTTTGCTGCTAGCCTGTAGAATCGAGAATCAGATACGACATACAGAAACAGCGGGGCTCCTCCTTTCTGCTAGCAAGGGGAAATAATTCACATTAAATACATACACCAGGCCAAATATTTGTGAACGGGAAGCCGCAGCTGCCACGCGAACATGCGTCTCCTGCAGAAAAGGAGCAGAGACGTATCCCTCAAAGGCAGGCAGATAAAACGGCATCATCGAGTTCACGCTAATAGAGCTGTCAGAGGAGCAGCCCTCGGAGGAGCACCTTGAGAACTAGGAGACGGAGCCGTGATCTCGCAGCCGAGCTTCCAACTCCAGGGCTGCGGCAGCAACGGCGTCACCTTTACCCTCCTCGGAACAAACCTCCCGGTGCCAGGAGGCATGAGGCCGGAGTGCATCTCCTCCACGCCGACTCCAGGAAGCACGCAGGCACCTACCGAGTCTCCCCAACATCACAAACTGTCAACAGCATGGCAGCGTTTAAACGCTGGAGAACAGAGGACAGAGAGGGATGGAGCTGCAGACTCCAGGTTGATTTACATGCGGTGCTAATTCAGCCATGTATTATTCATGCTTCTACATGACCACTGCGGAATCTCATTATGACTAATGCTCTCCGCTAGCGACTGCTCCACATTAGCGCGTGCTAATCCTGCATTTTCTAATATCGGGGATGACAAAAGAGTGGCTTATACCCGAGGACACCGTGGATGTTTCACAAATCACAAAATCAAAACAGAGCCTAGTCTAAAACCCAATAATCCTACATGGTATCGAACAATTGTAGACACTGAAACTTGCCAAGTGAAAATCAGCCATCCAATTCTCAGTGCACGATTAACATTTACGGTGTTCTAGGGCTTCAACCCAACAACACGACAGACAACAGATCGACTGGGGACTCACGACTACGTTAATTGCCTGCGCGCTTTCCGGTGACATAATGGGAGGGTGAGCTCAGGCTGTTAACATGTGCACATTAATTCATTTAGCCGCCCGCTTCCGCTTTCTCAGCTGACACACAGCGTTCCGTCTGCACACCAAGTAACTAACTATGACTGGCCCTGATCAACGGTATTACGGCAGGAGGTGGATTCGAACCCTTCTTCCAACTGCTACGGCCAAAGGCAAACATCAATGCGCCGGGCCCTCACCTTACAAACACAGCTGCCACCAGAGGTCTGACTGTAACTCGACCGGTACAAAGTCTGTTACACTGTTAAGAAGTTGTAAATCCAAAGTCCTTTTGCCACTAAATCACAGTCTCTAAAAGTTTAGGTTAAGTCCTTGCTCAATTTATTGACTGGCTAGAATAACAATTTTTGCTACAGACTCCGATTTAACGCCAGTTGTTGACCGATTCATCCCATAGACATGTATAAAATATCATTTTGAAATCATCGGTTCAAAAATATGCTGTTCAGGCAGACTGGTGACTAAGTCATCCATAGCGTAAGAGAAAGAGAGAAAAGTGTGTTTCATCGCTGTGTGGATGAGTGACCCATTGTAAGTAGTGTCTCTCTAACAGCGTAAGTCACCTTGGGTGAGTAAGGTGTGGGCTGATAGTAACACTATACAGCGTTCACTGCAAGTCTACAAGGCCTGATCAGCTGCTAGAACCCAACCAGACCGCTACGCTCCTCTACCTCTGCCCGCCTGGTGGTCCGACGCACGAAAGGTCGAAAAACAAAAGCACAAAGGTTCTCGGTTCAGGCTTCTCACTCAGAACTGCCGAATCTCTGTCCACATTTAAAAAGGGCCTGAAAACTCACTTCTCCCGTGATCCATTAAGTTCACATAATGTGTAAATGTTCACGCACCATAACTTTGAGACCATGCCTGTTAAACAATGGCTAAACCTTCATGCAGCTAATTATGTGTAACATAAATGTTTATACATATATATTTTTTTTAATTAACAGGAAGACGATTAGGAATTGTCAATATTCAGATTTTATGCAACTACTCATATGATTACATTGGCTCATTTGGTGGAAAATTAACTGTACTTTACAATCACGTCTGCATTTAAGTCTCTTTCTGCTAATGTAATGCACACACTGTACTTTCTATGAGGTGTGCGTCGCTTCGGAGAAAAGCGTCTGCTAAGCGAACACGTGTAAATGTACACGAAGTAGGAGTGAGCTGAATTAATACGGTCCCAAAAGCCCCTTTCATTTGGGTGTGTTTCGCTGCAAAAACAAGTCACTTTAAACTCACAGGCTTCACAGAAACTGAAGATACAATTAAAAATGAAACTTGGAAATACTCGCAACCTTCAAAAATGCGTAACTCAACCATTCGTAACATGAGGTTCCGGTGTATTTCTCTGAGGAGTTCTCCAGTTAATGTAAGTGCTACCTTTTGAACTCATTTATTAACCAAATCGTGATTAACCAAAAAATTTGACATCACACACATTATTTTTATGCTTTCAAAGCACCGCAGCCTCTCCACCAGTTTATTCAGCATAAAAGTACCTTCAACTTACAAGCGCAATAAAAGGACACGGTGCGCCGTAATGTTCCTCCACCACCACGTTCAAACCACAGTCTCAGTTTGTGATGACAATAGGCAGTAAACAAAGAACGTGTTACCGGGTGCACGACACATCAAAGACCCCAAGGCTGTCTCTGCAATCGAACCCACAGCCCTGCAGGCGCTCTACATTCCGGTCCTTTGAGGGGGGTCAGACCTGTCTCGTAGGGAGACACGATTCCAGGCTGTGATGAGAAAGCCCCCCGGACGGGGGGTCTCCTGTTCTCCTGCTCGGTGCTGTAGAACGAGATCTCTGGCAGGGAGAGATTGGGCTGGACGGTGCGCTCAGGAACACTGCTGCCTTCCATTAGAGGGATGCAGGGCAGGGAGATGCCAGCTGCATGGGCACCGCTCTGCTCTGAGAACACAGGTCACCGCAACAGCCAGCAAAGTGCTGAAAGACAAAGAGCTCTACGCAGAGGGCTTCCATATGAAGTCCCAGCAGAAACCCTGCTTTCATATACTTAAGTCCTTCAGCAAAATTCTAGTGTACATTTCTGCAGTAAAACATCCGGCTGTATAAGCTGGGGGGGGGGGGAACTATTTTGCCGTGGAGGAAAGCGTCAGCTAAGGAGGAACATGATAAGTAAGAGTCCATCGGAGGGAAAATTCCTTAAGCTAGTGCTTCCCAACAGACAATCCACCACGGGAGGAGAACGGAGCGCTTAACTGAAAGATGGCTTCAATAACACCGTTCTGTTTGTGAGACGCACCATCGATGGACAACCTGTCTTCCTTGTTAAGACAATATGAAACAGTTCCTCCGTTCCAAGTAGAAGTGTATGTGATGAGGCCCTCGGAGGAAACCGCGTGACCGTACGACACGCTTCGAGAGCCCGCTCTGCGTACGCAATAATCCAGAGCCCAGAGCGCCACAATTCAATTCCATTCAATTTCAGCTTTATTTACTTTTGCACTGCACCCTCCCCAACACGCTGCCTCGGGGCGCCTGACACAGGACGGCGCAAAAATACAGGATGACGTGCAAGCCAGAGCATGAGGATTAACAGAGAGAAGCGAGAAACAAAGAGCAAGCAGTAGCTCCTGGGCACCACACCGCTGCGGGTGAGCCGACTATTTCATCAACAGCCTCCAAAGCGGTGGGCAGGTGTCCCAACTCCTGCTGTCCGGTTCAATCCGTCACACTTTGCATGTCACCTTCCTCTACCTCTCCACGCGTTCACCCCTTTTTCCCACCTGGCTTCACCCCGCTCCTTCTCCAACAGCAAGTGAGCAAAAAACATGCAGAAGACCGAGGGACCGCTGCGAGTCCCCGGAGCGCACGGCCGTCCGAATGCGTCTCCATAAAAGCCATTTCCGACACGGCATCCGGGAGAGAAGCGGAGTCGTTTTGCCGCGCCGTGCTAATTAGCGTCTCCCAACAGACCTCCCCTGTCTGTCCCTCATTGCTGGTCCAATTACTGCTTGACAGATCTTGTTCTTCTGAAGGCCAACTCAGTGGGACCCAGAGCGACACAGTGCAGGCGAACAAGGACTACCTGTCCCAGTGCGCGAGCGTGTGTAGGCGGTTCCCGTTGCCAATGCGATTTACAGCACAAGAACTTCCTTTGAAATGAACGGTGCGCATGCCATTGAACTAGCACTTCAAATTATCATGGTGAAAAGAGGGTCTCTCTTTAGTTCACCAGGGCTTAATTAACTGAGTAAGCTAATAAAGAACTGACTAGAGAGATGACAGCATTCTAAGCAACTCGACAGATTCTGCCATTAATGAAAGAAAGCCAACCGAATCAAACATGAAACGAGGTATTGTCCTTAAGCGCTCGCTTACTGTTGTGTGTAAGAAGGGCTGTGTACCCGCAGGTCCGGCACCGAGGAAGTACCAACCGTAGTTACCGTAAGTCCGTACGAAGGTGTGGTTAGCGCTGCGTATGGAATGGCGAGCCGGACTGGCCGCGACACTCACCTGTCCTGTACAGGCTTGTCCCCGAGCATCCAGCGGACAGAGGGGGTAGGGTATCCCATCACCACGCAGGGCAGCAGCACGTTCTCGCCCGCCGTCCTGGTCACGGCCTGCGGCTGCCGGAGAAACACCGGCTTCCTCTCCACCACCTCCGGCTCTGTTTGCGGAATATTCCTTGATTTAGTATTGCGCCAGCAACTGTACCCATTTATACAAAGCCATGTTTTGCTGGAAAAACTCACAGTTGCAGTACAGCGCAGTCACAGCTGGATCTGAACTCGTTATGAGTGTGTCCCCTTAACCAACGCACCACATGCTGTTCTCATACATACATACACAGACACACACGCACGTTTTTTCCCCCCTCCAGTAATGACTACACTATAAATAAAGAAAAAAGGAGCACGTTTTGAAGGCTGCTTTGGGCTCTGTGTCATCAGGCTCCAAAAGAGCTGTTTTTCTATTTCATTTTCATCAAGGCCCTCTCCTCAGTACACTCCTACAGCCACCAATTCCCACAGAACCTTGAAGTCCCTGCCGATGAATAATATATTTATGTTACCGTGAACAAGTAAATATCTAATTCCTCACACTGATGTCACTAGATCACAAGAAATTGAGAAAAAAAACTGCAACCATGGTGCCTCCAACACAGTAAGGGGCAAAAAGAAACGCACAACTTTCTTTTACATATTTTTCTCAACTCTCAGGCTAAGAGCTGAACAGTTTGTGTTCATAAAAGTGCCATGGAAAATAACGGACGTTCTGGCATCCGCAGGCTGAGCCAGTGCTGAGTTAGTCTTGTCGCTACTGAATTACAGCCCAAACAAACCCAAACGGTGCCGTGTCACTAGGAGTCCAGAGCTGCTTCCTCTGATCTTGCTGGAAGGAACCAGACAAATCATTTATGCGGCGCAGCAACAGAAACCCTACGGCCCCTCTAACTCATCTATCCTTGAAGTATCATATTCAGCTTTATATGCTGCTCACACACAGCAGGATCTGTTTCAACTCATGTGAATGACAAACTAGCACATAAGTCTTGGAAGGATGCACATGCAACTCTTGGCGGGGGTCAAGAGCACAGTATAACCTTTCGGACTCTGGTTACTGCGGTGGGCTACGGAGATGATAATCCGCAGCACCTCGAGGTCTCTACCTGGTAGCACCTGGAGCTCAGCTTCCTCGCTAGCCTTCGCAGGGCCCACGTTCTCCACCACGCAGCGGTACAGTCCCGCATCCGCTTCCGTGGCGTTGCTGATGACCAGGGCGGCACCGGGCAGCTGGACGAGCCTCTCGTCTAGGATCAATGGCTCTTTGTTTCGCTCCCAGCGAGTGAAGGGCACCAGGTCAGGGTTCACCTCACAGCTCATCACGGCGCTGTCCCCCTGGTGGACCACGGACGCTGCCGGTTGGCTGGAGAACCTGGGCAGACCTGGAAGAGAAATGGCATCCGTTCCAAAACTAAGCCAATGAACACGATCGCACTCCCACAACAAGCTGTTTGCCCCCAGAAGGACTAGACACAGAGGAAAAGGCAAAGCAGGTACCAGTTCACTTTGATGAGACGTGACACTTACATCTATTCATTTTGCAGTCACTTTTCTCAAAAAAAAAAAAAAAAAAACCATACAATTCAGGGTAAACAAAAGCGCATTTCACAACAAAGTACTTCGCATACAGACACGTGATAAATGGAGCTCGTTTCTCCGATGCCACCATTTCTGCCGCAGCACATTACCCAGGTGCCTGCCCGCCTACACAATTTACAGTCAGAGAGGAAACAGAAAGGTGATCATGACAGATGTCCTCTGACTATATGGAGCTGTTTGCAGATCAGAAGGGAGGAGGGTCAAGATATGTTTAGTCCCTTCGTGACCGCTGGAAAGAATTCAGCAGTTGTGAGGAACAGACAGTCCTTATTACTCCATGTCAAAGCCCCTTATGAGTGGGACCACCAAGCTGCCAGAGGTGGAGGAGTGTAGCACTCTAGCTGGGGATCAGCGAGTGATCAGGTCCTGTAGGTATCAGGGTCCCGAACCTTTGACCATGTGACAAGCCGCAACCAGGCTCTTGAACTGGAAGCACAGAGCGACAGGAAGGCAGTGCACAGAGACAAGCTGTAATCCTCCACCACATAAGAAACGACCACTTTAATGTTTTTACTGATTGATAATGTCTCTCATTGAAATTAAAGGGGAGAGCCCAGATCACAGATCGCCAGGAAATGGCTCTACGTGGACAATCACATGGGAAATGCTGAAGGAACTGCCCTTATGCACAGGATGGGCAACCCAGACTTTGAAATGTCAGCGATGCTGCTCATTTTTTTTTTTTTTCTTTTTGTTCTATCCAATCCCATAATTACACATCTAAATGAACAATCAGGCTGAATTTACTCAGGTGGAAGAGGTGCCCTGTGATTGACTGCCAAGGAAGGAAGGAAGGAAGGAAGACCCAGGGAGCAGAGAAATGGGAAGATTACGTAGCTCCGGAAACAGGGTTGCTGCACAGAGCTGAACCCAATTATAAAACCAACAATCCGCACGATTTGATTCTGTTCTTCTAAATCTCAAGGGCACCTTACCAACACAAGACTATGTGCTGAATGTGCCAAACACTCATTATAAAAGTAAATCCTTGGGCTGCTTCACATTCTTTCTGTTCTTTCACTTCAAGGTTATTTTGTGTGTTTGTAACAGTTACTTTAACACGAGTGGGGCGGGGTGCACTCCTTCCGCAACGCACAACAAGCACACAAAAGCATGCTGTATTCGGCAGCGAGACAGGAACACGCGTCTCGTGAACGAGGCCGCGACCAACACTTCCGGAGCTCCGTCTAGCCTGGTGGGTGCAGCACGGCAGGACCCAACACCGATGTTTGGAACTGTCATCGGCAGATTGGAGGGGCACTATACACTTATTCATTTAGCAGAAGCTTTCCTTTAAAACTTGAGTAACCATTTGTGCATTTCACCCACAAGGAGCTGTGCATACAGAGGGTGTCGTGCAAATTCACACAGCTGTTGGGAGGTCAGACGAGAAGTGAGCGCAAAAGAGGAGGATGGAATGGAGAGCTTTCTTCAAACATGGATGGGATTCAGCAGTTAAGAGGGACGAGGAGAGATACAGTACCACTGGTTCACACCCCTACTCTGCACCCAAGCATCTCAAGCAGGGCTGAGGATGCGAGCAGTGGGAAAAGTTAGAGGTCCGAATCTATGGACAAGGTCCCGATTGCTCCCATGTGCACTCAGGAGCACATCACGCGTTGTAGACAGAAATCCGTCGCAACAGTGCAGCGTCAGAGAGGGGACCACAGCCAACGATAAGAGCACAGCAATGAAAAGAGTCAAGAGCAGGCAACGTAGCAGCTAGTCACAGAGACCCCAGAGTGCTGCAGAAGCCCACATGTCATGTTCAAACTGCTGAGTTACACCAGCAAATATTATCCTGCTTTGTAAACTGATGGAACCATGTGCCACTTCAGTTGTAAAGCCACTACTTGGATAAGAGGAAGGCAATCAAATAATAAGAATGGTACACAGAGTAGAAACGTCGCTTTCATTTCAGATACGTAGGGTTATGTATCGCTGCAGACGAAAGAGAATAATATCTGTAAAGAAAACAGACAGGAAGTCATGCGTGGAGACGCAGGCACTTGGGCGAGTGAGCGAAAGGACCGCCGTGGAGCATTACAAACACATGCAAAATACTGCCTGTAATCTCTATCAAATCTGACCGTGAAAACCCAATAGCCAATAAGTTGAAATGTAATTACGGAAACGTAATTAAGCGTACGAGGAGCGTGTGCAGGGAGGGGGGCCGAAGGGATGGGGACGTTCGCCGAGCTCGTCTCGCCATTTGACGACACCGAAGCGACGGCGCTCTAGTTTTT
The DNA here is from genome assembly GCF_900964775.1 of Scleropages formosus. Classification (NCBI taxonomy): domain Eukaryota; kingdom Metazoa; phylum Chordata; class Actinopteri; order Osteoglossiformes; family Osteoglossidae; genus Scleropages; species Scleropages formosus. The sequence continues at coordinate 1,343,720 of NC_041816.1, read as the reverse complement.
GCCTGATTGGCGACTGGGAGGCTGAATTCTTCATGTCATTTTATACGCGAAGCAACGTTATAAATGGGAAACACCAAGAGCCTCTGCTGATACAATTGGCTGCTGTTAATCTCCATTGGCACCTAGGTGACAGGGCAGCTCCTCATTTTCCATGTCGTCCAGAGTAATATCCATTAAGAAGCGGCGCGCTGCCAATCGTCGCTTGGCCGCATCCGAGCCGTTCGGCAAAGATGGGACGGTACCGCGTACACTGCAGCACGGCGGATAACGCCACGGCCCTGCAGCTCCTGGGACGCAACTTCGGACACGGGATCGGTTCGTGCAGAGTTTGCATCGATTTGCTCCCACAGTCCAAAGACACGGGAAACAGGAGGAGACAGTAATTCACTACAGTGCACTCGCCCAGCACGAAAAGGGAGCGAGCGAGCGACTGGTCACAGAACGGGAGTCAACGTCAACCTGACTGCACTAACCGCACCCCACTGTCATATTAGTCACACAATACTTTGCAAGGACATGCAATCAAACCCCGAGCATGTCCACCTGGGGTACAAGAATCAAAATTTGGTACCTGGGTCACTTAAGTCCCTTACTTTGGCTTACGGGGCATTTTTTTACATTTACGAGGACCGAATTTCGATATTGCACACTTCCCGAGAGCTGAGCAACGCAGGGACAGACCCGCCACGAGGCCTTCTTCGTAGTTACAGTTGGCGTGTGTTGCGTTAGGTTCTCACCCTCCGTCACACGTCGTTCAGCATCACCTGTTAGCGTCACTAATCCCGTTACCGTCCGAACGACAATAACTTGTTCGGTGAGCGCGAACCCGTTTCCTTTCTTTTCATCCGTGTCTCGTTCGCACCCTCCCGTTCGGTCTCTCCGCGTTAACGGCCGGATTCTCGCAAATAGCGTCACGTATCGAAGTAACTTCGTCCATTTCACTGGGATTTGGTGATATTTTAGCATAACTGGGTGCCAATTGTGGGGCTCAGGAATGCATACTTTTATAACCACTGAAACTAGAAGGAATTACATCTGAGTTCCCCTTACAAAGGGCTTTTCAGGAACGCATTACCAATGTGGGGGGGGGGGGGGGGGGCTGTACTTTATCGCGCAAGGCTGTTAAATCTCTGTCGTTGTGACCTGAGATTCCACTCAAAAACTAGCCCATCCGGTGCTATGCAGGTTCCCAAGCCCGGTGTGTTTCCGCCAGCGGAGCGCAGGCTGAGGCCCTTGAGCCGCAGCGTTCGGGGCCCCGCAGAGCACACTGCAGCCTTTCAAAGCTCCTCATCAAATCTCCACATCCCCGGCTTTCGGCTACGCCGCAGCTCACATGCCCTTTTCAGAGAAGCAAAAACATTTTTAAAGGTTATCCCGCCTGCTTTTCCACCGGCGAGCAGCTTCGGTTCCCCGGCTCCGTGTCAAAGAACAGCCGCAGTTCTCTGGGTTGCGGGGAGGGCACTCCCGGAGAAATAAGCAGCATTTCTCTCCGGGTGCAGGCGGTCTATTTTACCCCACTGTTAAATCCTTGGCCAGTCCGGCATCTCCCTGGCCAGGAGGATCCAACACCAACACTTTCCTACTCATTTACTGGGGGGGTGGAGATGCAAGGGGTGCAGGACCTCACACGGTTGCAGGCAGAGGAGGCCGCTCGATGACCGTTCGCACCACTGGCTCCGGACCACACCTTCGCAGAGCTCACTGGGAACCCTGGAGTTAAAACCAGTGACAGCTGAATCACAAACAGAGGAGCGTCAGGACCGCCATCTGCGAGGGGATCTGTACGTACTGCTCGCAGGTCCAACGTAAATCAACACGTTCTCCTCTAATGCGTCGAGCTGAGACCAGCAGGCAACCGGGGAAACTCCTTCTCAAAAAGAATCAAGAGGGATCTAGAAGACCCCTGCACGCAAGAAGGTCCTCGCTCTCCCAAGCAGGGCCCAGCAGGTGGGCGGCTGCGGCAGACGCACACGTTCCGCCCAAGCGCTCACACAGCTGCCCCCTTTGAAGCGGCCGAGTCCAACGGGCCCGGAGGCTCGAGCATTTACAGGGGGACTGGCGTCAGGCTGGCGATGTTTTCTTTAGAGGGACCTGACGACTCCATACAGTGATGTTATTATGCTCTGCAGGATTGGGGGAAGCAGGGAATTCTGGGACATGGAAACAACGGAAGCAGCCAATCCGAACGCGGCACCTCATCTCTAACCGTAAAACAGAAACCGGTCTACGGGGACTCCGGTTCTCTCCACCAGGGCTGGTTACCTTCACTCTAATAAATAATCCATTCCCACTGACCACGGAAAAGTGCTCAAGGTTTCGCTCTTCCCTTTACATTCTTACCGCACAAACCTAAAGAGAGCACTGTTTAAGCCTTTAACAGCAATTAATCGGCAGTGAAATTGAACAAATAACCAGATTTAAAAAAAACAAAAAAAGCCCAGTCTGTTCCATGACAGAGTTCACTGCAAAGTCAGCAAGGCAAGACCATCATGTAAACTTTCAGGAGTTGTGCATATTGTATGACTGTTACATTTGGCAATTAATACTGCATGAGGACGACGTGGGTTTTATTTTTACTCTCCTCCAATGGCCTTGAGTAAATAAGAGCGAGAGGGAAAGGTAGGTTGCTGAACATCCACAGAACGCCCTCACAGCGCACCGAGTCGCGTATGGCTCGAGGCCAAGGACTCGTAACCTCAATACTCCCGGTTCGGCCTCCTGGAGGACCCTGCCATAGCACCCTTGAGCAAGGTACTTTACTTGAATTACTTTAGTAAAAACAACTGGCGGCATTGTCTCGCAGTCGAAGGCCCCAGGTCCGAATTCCTGCTCCAGCAGGACTATTGTACAGGAACTTTACCTGAACGCACAGAGTAAAAAACCCCAGCTGTATAAACTAGGTAGTTTAGTCTATAAACCAGGTATTTCAAGTGACTTCAGAGAAGTGTCAAATATTTGAAAACGGCAACAACCTCAACAAATAAACTGGCTATGGATAAAAATCATTACAATCAATGTTATGCATAAAACATGAAATTTAATAGCAGCAGCAGCAGCAGCAGCAACACACTTCATTGCTGCGTATCCTGTGCTGCACAGGCACTCCTACCTTCCCTGCCAAAACATATTTGCACGTGTGAAAAGACGCCTTTTGTCTTCTCTGTACGAAGGAAGGGCAGCCCAGCGAGGTGCCAGCGATGAGTGTGACAAATTGCAGGATGTCTGACAAGCGGCTAAGAGCCGTGAACATCTCTCGAACCTACAGCTCCACGATGCCAGCGCATCGTCAGCGGAATGCCTCACAGAAACAGATACAGATGTGCTTCATTTGCACAGTTGTTTATGAACGTACGTGCTGCACTCGCTCGAGCTCATTTCACGACCCGACACCCAAACCCGAGAACAGCGGTCTCTGTAAATGGGAAAAGCCATTTGATGGCGGAACTGCTAACTATTTATTCGTGGTGTTGCAGCGGCGGCATAATTTCCATTATGGTGGAGCGCGGCACTTGGGGTAAACTGATAACGGGCCACTCCGACAACGAAACAAGTGAGCGATGTCAAAACGTACTCTTTTGGGAGAGTGCCGTCACCGGCTAATGGCAGCTCGGCACAAAGGCTCATTTCGTCTCCGCGTTTAGGGAAGTGATCCGACACCAGCCTTTCGTCATGCTACCTCCATCTGTTTCATGTACGCATTTTAATTGACAAGGCCTAGAAGGTGCAAGCAGAGGACCACCGGAGCGTAGCGCTACCTGTATTTTCTACTGCGATGACAAGTTCCCCGTACGTGCGTTAAACGCTACCGCTTAGCGTTTCTCTATTTTTCCCGGGGTTAGCGCACGTACGGGGTTGCTTGTCGCGACGTGGTAGCTGAAGCTGAACTGAGCGGGACTCGTTAAACAGGAATCCACATCACGACTGCAGTCTTACCGCTATTTGTGATGCTGGAAGCCAGATGTATGAACGGAGACGGACGAGCTCGAACGCCCTTCCAGTCCAGCTGCACATTCAAACAGTAATAGTGAACGGACCGTAGCGTTAATATCATCACTTCAACTACTACGCAGCGACGAAACCCCTTAAATGACGACAGGACATCCCTGGAAGATGGGGATGTATAATGTCAGACGTACGGCAGGCTCTCTAAAACAAACACAAGCTACGTGTGCTTAAAAAACAAACGTGTCGTACAGAGTCGCACGTAAGATGGATCGATAACAATGACGAGCTGAACTGCTGGAATACAGATGGTGAAAAATTCAGAGGCTTAGATCTGTTTGATTTCCCGATCATAGTCGAATGGAGGTGGGAAGAAAAGCACATAAACCTGAAATAACAACACTGTGTCTGAGGCGGACCCAGGCTAAACATCCATCGCACGTGTCTGTCACTGGAGCTCCGGCAGCGCTGCGAGACGACAAGCCTCGCGGGCCGCAGGGAACGCTGGACTTCCTTCCAGCTGAACTGGAGGAGGATGAAGAAGAGAAAAAAAAAAAAAACTGAGAAAAACATTACAAACTCAGCCACTAACGTATTCCATTGAGCAAACTGTGAATTGTGTCATTCTTTAAATCAAGAACTCGCTCAAAGCCAATTAGCAGCTCTGGTGGAACCAAAACCTGCAAAACCAAGAGGCTTGTGAGACTGGAAGCTGCCCATCCATGGGCTTTACAGTTCCGTCGCCTCTTACTGCTGCCGACGGGTCACCGCACCTAGAAGAACACTGCAAAACATGAACAACACCCATGTACATTACACTTATGTGAAGCTGCTTACAATTATTTACCCATTTATAGAGCTGGGTTGTTTCTACTGGAGCAATTTAGGGTAAGTACCTTGTTCAAGGGTACTACATCTAAAAGGTGGGATTTGAGCATGTGACTATGGGGGCAAAGGCAGGAGTTCTAACCAATATGCTTCCAGCTGCCTTGACTATTACTTGTATAATCATTAATATTACTTGTATAATGGGGAGCTTCTTGTTATACCCTGGCATCGCGTCCGTGTGTGTCTGACAGTGGCCATACCCAGGTATATTACTCACTGGTACCCTTTGGTAGGGTGAAAGAGTTTGGATGACTGATCCCAGCGGACCTCAGACGCTGACACCGACACTGGGGTCAATCCCCAGCCGAGCGCACCACAGCGACACCCAGCTCCGGACAGCTGAGACGACGTCATACTTTACCTAGGTAACGAAGGGGCTCCAGATGAGGGCCACCACAGTGCTTCAGGTGCTGCACAAATGTGGAAGGGGAACAAGTGGTAAACACTTCCAGGAATGCTGCTCAGCTCAGAGGCTCCAGAGACCGAGGCAGAAAGTATGTTTAGAAGAATATTTCGAAGAAGCTACCGTACATTATAAAAACCATTTCCGATAAACAACGAACAACTAATAACTGACGAATTCTGGGAAATGACCCAGCAAAACTGCAGCTGACCATTTTCTGAGCTATAACCGTCACGTCGGCTTGGCAGGATGAAGGAGTCAAGCTCTGGAGGGTCAATGGTAGGAAAGTCAGAATGGGACAGGAAAGCCAGAAATGTGGTTTGGCCTGCTGCCATGAAAACCATAAACTGATGAACCCAAACATCGTGACTAAAGACTACAAGATGTTGGAGAAAAATGGAATGAAACTCAGTTCTCATTTTCAAAAAGAACTCTTTAAATTGGTTTCAACCAACTCATATATTGTAAGAAGCAGCCGGGAGTATAGTGGTCAGAGCTGCTGCCTTCGGACCTGAAGGTTGCAGGTTCAGATCCCCCTTCCAGCTGCGGTAGCCTTTACACTGAACCGCTCCAGTAAAAATAAGCCAGCAGTATAAATGGGTAAATAACTAAGTTACTTAACGTTAAGTTGCTTTGGAGAACAGCACCAGGTAAATGAATAAATGTCGAGGTAAGGTACCACGGACAAAGACATCAGCTAAACGATAACAGCAATACGACCTGGCTGAACGGTTCAACATGTCCGAACAGCGGCACAAGAAGAGGACAGACGGAGACGACCGGGTGCAGAGGGTGAGAACGCGGCCGAGGGATGCCGGCGACAGGCTGACACCTCGTCGGCTCCAAAAAGAAATGTTCCGTCAGGTGAGCCGTGCCACGGTGCTCTCTAAAGTCCAAACAAAACAGAAAGGAAAGACATCGTGCTACAGCTTTCTGGAGAAATGGATGCGTGAGTCTGGAGCCAAGGCTAAGGGAGCTCCAAGATGCCGCGAGTGTCTGGATCTAACGGGAAGGCGAGTTTAGAAGAAGGAAGGAAGTGCAGGTAGGTGCCCTTCTCTAGCGAGAGCGCGACGCTGCCGTCGCAAACGCCGCGCGCTGTCCGCGTGAGGCGGCCCTCTGGGTTGCCGGTCCGCGTTCCTCCGGATCGTCTCCGGCCCCCGGCCTGCGGTTTGGACGGCCGCCTCGCGGACGCCGGTGCGGTTCAGGGCCCCCGCTGACTCTGCGCCACGTCGCATCGAGAGCCCAGAAGCGAACGAAGAGACTTTGTGTAGGAACGCCTCCGTGTTCGAATCCACCATAACCTTGGAGGACAACCCAGACAGGACTGTTTCAAAGCACAGAGCCAAAGCGAGAATAAAGTGAGTGTCTGGCATTGGGATTGTTCTGGAACTTCACTCAAAGGGCACTGACATCCTGCACGCTTAAACCAAATGTTTCTAAATACAAATGCACAACAACAGATGTATATAAGGAAGCATAAACAACATACAGAAGACATACAACTGTTTTGCTCACTCTGCACATGTAATATAGTGGGAGAACATTTTGTTAAATTCCTGAAGACATTAATTGAAATTGCTATCAGGTAGAATATTTCGCACAATTTTCAGTTAAACTGTTTCTTTTTAATGTAGTTGAAATTCACCCAAAAAAAATTAAATTTAAAAAATAAAAAACCTCCCTGACAGAACGTTCGGTTCTGTGTGAGGCCTGAACTCTGTTAGCGGAAATAAATATTTGGATATTCATACAGGCATTTCTGGTTTTCGTAATACTGATCTGTTTGGTGAACCCCCCCCAACCCAAACCAAACCAAACCAACCCACATTTCAGGAGACCGCGGGAGGAAAAAGGGACGGCTGTGTGAGGCCCAGAGAGCAAGGCCACCCAGGGTGCGACACGTAGACCACCGGGCCGCTGTCAGCCTGCGCCTCCGAGGAAATGGCCGTCTGCCTCCCCCCCCCCTTCGCTAATCGAGTTGCGTCTCAGACAACGGCGACTGCATTACACTTAATCGCATTCGCGGGGCCTTTGTTTTTTTCCGAAGAACCTAGCTCATTTTTAACCCATTTGTGCTGACCTTCCGAGCAGGGGTTGTTGCCAGGGGAGACCGCACCGCCGTGGGGGTGGGGGTGGGGGAAAGAGAGCACAATCCCTTTTAAAAGCACTGATAACTGTGTTGACAGGGCCCAATATCCCCTTATCGGGGCTCGCGAGGCAGCACCTCCAAACCCATCTGGCCTAAACCGGTCTGCTCCAGGCCGTCTGCCAATCAGACCCCCTCCACAAGGAGAAATCCTCACGAGCAGGATCTAGAACCAACGCGAGCTGGTCCGACCTCCCGCTTTCTCCAACCGGAGCTCCCCTCACCCCAGGAACACATTCCCGCCAGCTAACCAGGCAGATAAATGGGCCCTTCGGCAAAACAGATGACGGATGGCTTGATAAACGCGAGGGCTAAAGTGATTACCCACCCCTCGCGATGCTAACTTGTACATTTCCGCTGCTGCCCGCTGCGCGGTCGCCTGCTTCTTATCAGGAGCGCAACACGTCGGCACGTCCGGTCGGCCGACCGCTTTAGGCTCGGGCCGGGCCGAGAAACCGTCCGAGTATCCGGACGGCGTTAAAACGTTACGACGAAGCGGCTCACGTTATCCCGATAACGGCGCCCCTTCTCCATGGAAAGGGCTCGCGGTGCGGAGAAGGCGCTACGGCGCATCTCAGCGGGAGATGGAAAGTCGAGGATGCCGGGACACCCCGGTTCCACCTCTCGGGACCAACAGAGGAAGGTATTTATGGGTGGACTTGCTCTCCGTGCAACGATCTCCACCCAAGCGCCGGCGTTCCCCTTCACATCTGCTACTGCCTCCACGGCTCCCCCTCCGAAGAGACTAATGCCAGGACACCTCAGCTACTCGCTTCGTTCTTCCATAACTTGAATTACCGGCTGGAGTTTTCATAGACATCCCACCAAAAAGCTCGTGGAACTACAAATGGAACTAAGTATCAAAAGGGGAAACATGAAAATTTAATCAGACCCGCACTTAAATAAAAACGAAACCAACAAGACACAGACGAAGGGCGGGGGACGGTGGGGAGAGGGCCTTTCGAGTCAGCGAGCGCACCCCAAGTGTGACCGCTCGGTCGGCGCCATCTCGACCGCTGAGGCGCGGGACGGGATCAGCATCGCGGAGAGAGCGCTAAATCGCATTAAAGAGGAAGCAGGGTAAACGGCGCGTGGTGCACATGGGCCCCTGGAGGTTCGAGGATCAGGAGCGCTTCTTTAAGTACGGCCGTAAAGGGAATATAAGCATCTGGGCCGAACGAAGTAAACCCAGCGGAACGGTTAGCACGTTCAGGAAAAGAAAAAGCCCTCCTAAGTGTTGACGTTTTATTGTCGTGCTCCCGACAACAACGAGGCAGCAGATGGCGCAGTGGTTCGAGCCGTCACGCTGCAAGAGAAGGAGCAGGGATTCGTTCCCCTGCTCATACGCTCGTACCCACGAACAAGGTACCTGCGCTCAACTGTTCCGGTTAACACCACCTAGCTGTATGAAGCGCTGAATGATGGGAAGCGGTTCAGTACACAAAACTAACACTGGAAGCTGCCTTGAAAGAAAGGTCATCTGCCAAATAAGTTCTTAGTAATATACCCTTGCATGAAAGAACTAACAGAGGAATGGAGGGGTCTGTCAACTGACTGGTCATTCCAGCGTATATAATGTGTTTTTTAAATCATTTTGACAACATTTTTATAAAACCCCACATAAAATGATGAAATAAAATACATATGCCACATTGGAAGCTTGCGCAACATTTATGACACTTCTTTACTAAATCTGTATTTACAGTTAAATATTTGTTAGTATTGAAGGTTTTATGCAAGCAAATCACTTCAAATACTGACAAGTTTTTATTCTCATCCAAATTGCAGATTTTTTTTCTTTTTTTTTTTTTTTAATAAGTCTTTTATATTCCAGAATATGTTTTTTAAAAAACAAATAAAAAATGTTGTTTTGCCCTGGATTATCCGCTTACTGCAATGTCAGGTCACCCAAGGTCCATTCATGCAGGGATGAACCATAATAACGAAGTGCTTCTACTGCAGTCCAAAGCGTACAACTTAATGTAAGGCCATGAAAAAGCGGCACAATGGCAAGACGGAAATAAGGAGCAAAAAAAAAAAAAAGCCAAACAATGGGCAAGGAGAGGCAGGAAGACTAATGAATGGCTGAAGAACGGCAGACCGCTGCCAGAGAAAGAGCACCCAAAGATGCGGGCGCAGCTGCAGCGATGGGGCAGCGCCGTTGGGTCACGGGCGCGAGGGATTATACACCTCGGCAACCAACAAATAGCGCTCGCTCTCTTTGCTCGCTGTTGTAGCGCTCTCGCTCCGCGGCTAGCACCGTGTTTTACCGAACGCCTTCCTCTCAAGTCCGTCGAGTCCTGAAGCTTTAATTCTCACCCATAATTATGATGTATTTAGTTACGAAGCTCAAGACCCCGTAGGGAGCGGTGACAGTAACCCCGCGTGGGAAGTCTTTGAACAGACAGCTGACACCGTGCTCCTGGTGGGGGACCGGCAGCCCGTGTCACCTTCTGCCCTCTCCAGCAGAAACACTCGTAAAAACATCATTTCTCTGCTGTTTTTCAATACTTAGGAGCATCCAGCCACCCGGACGCTTCCACACCTGTGCAGTCGTAAAGCTGAGTCGAGAGTCGAGACTCGTGACGGAACCATGCCGTGGACCGGGGGGAACTTTCAATCATGCCTCCTTTGACCTCCTGGGGAAGAACTAGAAGCCCAATGTAAGTTCAAGCCCCTGTTCATTTACTCACATTTCCCTCATTCTTCCAAAACAGCTTACAACAACTTGCCCGTTTATACAGCTGGTCATTTTACTGAAGCCATTTCAGGGTAAGAACCTTGCCTCATGGATTGAAACCCAGGTTCTTCCATTGCAAGGCAATGGCTGTAACCACCACACCACCTGACATTACCGTTTCGGAGCACCCCGTCATTTCCGAAGTGCTCTCGGCATCGCACCGGGTTTGCTGCTTTATTCGGGCTTCGTTCCCAGTTTCCGCCAGTTCGATACCCATGAAACTGGAGACTAGAAACGAAGCACACGCGCGCACATGGGTAATACCAAAATGGGTAAATAACAGTAAATAACCTAGTATTCAAACCAAGCGGGACTATTAAGGGGAAAAGTGTGCTTAACTCAACAAAGCAAGCTGACATATTTCACCAAGACTTTATCGCACATTTAAAGGAAGAAGCAGCCCTCTCAGAGTCAGTCAGACCGCTGCGGGCTGTGAAGGGTTACTCCATTACTCCACGTTGCTCCTCGTTGCCTGGAAGATGTGAGCTCGGGGGTTGAGCCGGGGGTGAAGGCCTTCTCAGCACCTTCCTCCCCTCGCAAAGCGGAGAGGCACGTGAGCGCAAGGGCCCTCCATCTCACCCCTCGCTGCGCTGCCATCGCCGCCCCCTCCTAGCCTCCCTCCATCAGGATGACACCTTGCCCACCCGCCGCCCTTCCAACGGCGGGGCGGAGGAATTCCGACGCCCTCCCAGGGGCCCGAGCACCGAGAGTTCAGGGCGGCCCAGCGAAACGAGGACACGGATTCGGCTCCCTTTCCTCTCCGAGCGTGAGTCATCCCCCCAGCGCCTCAATTTAACGCTTTTGCAGTTCAAGGGAGGCAATTTAAACACGCCCAAGCAGGTTCTGACAGCTATGTAACAGGATAGATTTTGTATGGAAACCGCCTCAGCTGCTCATTTTATCCCTTTATTCGCTCACCGCGTCTGACGAGACAAAGAATGGCGCTTCCCCTCTTCCGGGACGCCGCCTTTTGAGCGCGCTTTACTGGCCTGCCGTGACAGCGAGTTAACTAGCCCGACTAGTCCGCTTAATCTGACCACAGAGGCAACATTTAAAAAACCCACCTTCCCACCAGTCGGAACACGAAATAGACCACCTGCGGCGTAAATGAATTTGGAGTGCTGCTGGATATAAATAAAAATATTTTAAAATTCCCCTTTCAACACATTTGTGTTATTTGCAATGGAAATGCGTTCACTGCATACATTTCTGGATGGGAAACGCATTCAGGCTTGCAATGACTCAAAGTGCAGCGAAGACAGTAAAAGCCAAGGAAGCTCTGCCCTCTTCCTCTTCGGTGCCTTCCCTCCACAGTTAGTATTAATTCATCATTTATCTGACACTTTTCTCCAAAGCAGCTCAGAACGCTAGATTTGTACACCAAGACCCTTACAGTCATTTACCCAATCACAGAGCTTCTTATGCTTTATCAGTCCAGGGTAAGTACCTTGTTCAAAGATACTATAGCGGTGACAGCAGGGATTCGAACCTTGGTCCATTCGAGTACAAGGTTCTGCAGCAACGTAGAAACGCAGGTTCTGAAGGAACTCCAAACCTCTGGCCTTCGCAGCTGCGGTGTTTCTCTGGGGTCAAACAGAGGTAGCCACACACACACACACGTGCAGACGCTCGTCTCGCTGGCGTTAAATGCGATTGAGCGGAACAATTCAGAAGACAGTAAGAGGCCTTTCCCCACACGAGCGGAGCCCAGCTTGTGCGCGGCGCCGACGCGGTCGACACACACCGACCAACTCAGGCTTCGCAGGCAAATCTTGGCCCGCAGTTTGCCTTGCTCTAGGAACACACTCCCATAAACAGTTGGGCAGACCGTCTTCTCAGCGGGGCATCTGGGCGACGTGGTGTTGTGATTAAAAGTGGATCAGCACCTGATCTGAGGAGCGCGAGGAGGATTAAAGCCTTCTGTGCTCGGAAGGACGAGAAAGGTGTCGGTGCAGAACGCGGAGAGAGCGCTGGGATTAAAAAGGGCTTACAACTGGAACATGCTTCCATTTCCATAAGTAAGGGTGATGGGTCTTCCACTGGTGCTGCTGGGACAAGCGGAACACAGTAAATGAACAGGTTGGTGATGCCAACTGGGAGCCTCTGGGCCAACAGCGCGCACGCACGCACGCACGCCGGGCAAAGAGAGCAGCTAACATCAAGTGACCCTGGACACTGGGTGTGGTTGATAGCACGGAAAGTTGGAGGTCCAGTCTTATGATCCTGGTTCAAATCCAGGGCTGTGGAGTCGGTACACAAAATCTTCGACTCCGACTCCAGTAATCCAATAATTGCTTCCAACTCCGACTCCACAGCACCGTTCGAATCCAACTCCTGCTGCAGCACCCTTGAGGAAGACTATTTGCTTGAATTAATACGGTAAGAACGACTAGAACACAGTAACTTGAAAGCATCACCTGAATCAGAAACAGAGAAAAACTCATGGCTGAGCGAAATGACGACAAAGGCCAAGAGCAGAAGAGAGAGAAAAGACGGAGGAGGTCCACCTCATCCTCAGCTCATCCCAAGAGAAACACCACCGGCTGCAGGACTGCAGAACTACATAAACACTTCTGACACATTTCTGTGCCATACTCCTGTTTACATTAATATCCACTTGCTCATCAGATCACTTAACGACGCTTTCCTCGGGGCCGCTGAGGGCATTCAAGGGCAAATCAGCCATCCTTGCCAAAAGGCACATATCTACATAGTACTTTTTTCCCCACGGCAAAACAAACTTATTTCATAAAGTTCTCAGTTCACATGAAGTGTATGTAAGAAGGATGGGTTTATAATGACAATAATTGCTTTTTAAAAGCACTGCAATGCTTTTCATTATGGACACTATAGACATCACCGCTAATTAAAATGAATATGTATTTCAAGAACCCAATGAAGACATCGTCCCGACCCTGAGGTTCAAGAGAAAGAAGAAAGTCAATTTCATATGCAATACATATAGGACGTGCGGTTACATGATCGTACCAACAGCTTGCCGTGGAGCTCAATGAATGAAGGCAGAGAACTTATCGAGGAAGCAGTTGAGCAGCGCGACCTGCAGATGAAGGCAGACCCCATTACAGGTGTGGAAGTCGCACAAAGAGAAGGCAAACTCCTTCAGAGAAGCTCCTCTTCCGGTCGCACTTTCCGAACCCCCGCTGAACGCTTTGAGGAAAACGGAAAGGAGACGAATTTCAGAGGGACGCGGCGAGAGGTGCCCAGGTGTGCGTGTCCATCCTACGGTTTGGCACGCGTGATGCCGCAGCGGGAAAGCGGCGCCGTCTCAACGTGACGCTGGAGAGGAGGGTAAACAACGTGTTTTTGAATTATCCTCCTCTTTGTTATGCAGATGGGCCAGGAAAAGGAGGACATTTCCACGTAGCACGGGGCCTGCTATCTTCTCCATCGCTGCCTCAAGGTGTTGAGCCATCTTACAGTGGAGAGCTGTGAAATGATGTGCGGCCTGCGCATCCCGCACCGATTAGACCGCAACACAGGGGTCGCTGCCGCGGAAGGCCTTTGCTATGCAAATCTCGCAAACGGGGAACAGCGATCTACAGGGGAGCGGCGCTCGCCCACCGCAGAAATCTGAATACAAAATTAGCGTCTCCGGCAATCTCGACACGCGAGACCCATCTAGTTAGCACGCCCCTGTTCGCCGCTTTGAAATAAGCTTAGGCAATGTGCACAGACATCAGCTGATAAACTGTACAAGCTTCAAAGCGACACAAAATGGCAGTGTGTCTAGCGAAATGAGACTCCGACGGAGGGATTTAACGCCAGCTGCGTACCTTTCGCCGTCCTGGCGTCCTGTCAATGTCTCCTAGGGTAATTTCTTATGCCATCACACCCACCACACATCAAGAGAATCTAGCTGAAAGTATAAATAAAGACACATAAGCCCCTCAGATCGTCAGCGCAAACCGAAAAGTGACAGAAGCAAAAACTTTAGGCGAACGATAACGGTAAGAGGGAGGGGAGCTTGGTTCGACGAGGCACACGAGACCCCAATTCCTCTGCGCTTGCATCTAGAAACTAGAGTAGAAGCGGATCAGACACAAAACTCTGACAAAGAAAAATCAATACATCACGCATTTTTTGGTGAACTGCAGCTTTGAATCAAATTACATTAGCATGACTTTCTCGCTCCGCCATGCGCTCCAGGTATGTTCTGGGCAATTGGAAACAAATGGGTTTGAGCACGTTGTAATTGTACGGGCCGAGTTAGTCGAGCATTATCGACTCGCTCAGGGCACCAGACCTTGAACTGCTGCAGATGGTCAAAGGCTACAGGGATTACAGCAGATTTTCAGCAAGCTCTCACGATGCAGCAGAGTGCAGATGAAAACCACAGGCGCCAGGTACCGCACTTCCACACAGAGCCTTTGGTCGGGTTTAGCGGAGGGCTGGAGGGACCTTGTCAATATTTATAAGTGTAATATACATCTTATTTTAAAATTTTACCCACTCAAGTGGCAGCACGGTACCGCAGCCGGTGGCGGCGGAGCCTCACATCCCCTCGGCTGCACACCAAGGTGTGGGTTCTGGCCTTTAGTCTATGTGGAACAGTCCATGTGCACGTCCTCCCCGTGTTCATGCGGGTTTCCTCCGGGTTCTCCGATTTCCTCCCACAGCTCAAACACACGTGCCTGGTGACTCCGTGCTGCCCACAGAGTGAGAATGCGAGACTCGGCCAGCGTCGTCGTCATCGTCATCATCATCATCCTCACCACCATGCAGTCAGATAGCACACTGGAACAGCCTTCAGCACCTCTGCTAAGGATCCAAGAGTGTGGTCCATGCAAGGAACTTAAAGCCACAACTTTTCAGTCACAGGAAGGCTAACCGTCTCAGTGGAGCACAGCGAAGCATCGTTGCAAAGTGCCATTTCATTTCGGCAGCCAAAAGCCACCCAAGGGCGACCGAGCACACGGAGGACAGTGATGAAGACTAATGCAGTTCTCAGGTCCCCCGTCGTCTCACTCTGTAGTCTCAATTTCAGCGCTCGAGTAAAGCCGCAGACATGGCGCGAGATCAGGATTGCCGTCATCTCTACCCAACAGTCACCATAAAGTATTATAATTCATTTCCAAAAAAATCTTTAAATTATAAATTAAGGATAGAATGTGTTATGTATTTAATAAGCGCTTGACTTCTGAATTTTGCCTGTGCTTCTTTGCATTTCCTCTCGGACTGATCCCTTCGGCACCGCCGTCACCGTAACACCAAGATCCTTAACTCTGAAGCCGCACTTGCCGCCACGCCTGAGCGGGCGGCCGTCCGCACCCAATTAAATGCAGGCAGAACGAAAAGGAAAGGGAGATAAGGGGATGCGTGGTCCATTTATTGGGAAGACCAGCTCATACAAGGGGGAAAAAACAGGAGCCTGGGGGATTGAGCCATGAGCTACTGGGATCCAACATCGGTGCGATAACTTTGAACAGCGATTAAGCGGCGTACCTGAGAAAAGGTGATAGCTGCCGTCTCCGGATTGTACTTGTGCAAATAAACAGCCAAGCAAGCCCTCACGGCACAGCCGTGGCGTCTGCGGGTGCGCCGATAACGGCATCCTCAAGATGGAGCTCGGCGTTCGTACGGAAGGCCTTTCGTAAAATAGGAGGAGAGCCAGATAAGAGGCAGGTAATATCAACTGAAAATGAAAGCGGAATGAAAAAGATCTTCAAGACAGCCGGCGGGACAGTTTAACTGTGACTTTCACTACACTGGCAGCTGGGGCATTGAAATCGCCTTCGCTAACGGGGAAAGTGTGAGCGGGGACCTCCCCTGCAGGCCATGCTCTCTGACAGGGTTCCTGGTTCGAACCCCTGCCGTGCCACAGTGCCCATCTGAGATGAGGCAACCTGCGACCCCTTAAGTGGGTGGGGCTCCATTTCCCCTCGTAGCTCGTGGCAAAACCGACGGCGAGCAGGAAGGTTTGGGCTCTCCTTGGAGCGCGTTACTCTCACCGACGAAGGCCGAAGAGCGGAAAGAAGCGACTCCGAAAGCAAAGTGCTGCCGGACATGTTCAGATTGACTGAAGGCGGAGCAGTGGAATGTCAGATTGCCCGGTGCGGAGTGCAGACATTTCATAAAACACCGGACTTTTCAACTTTCAGCTCAAAATCACCTTTTCTTGAAGTCCACAACCCATCAGGAAGGAATAGAACAACGGAAGTTGTATGAGTGGTATTGTAGAGTTGTTCCGGGATTCTTTTCACTTCCGAAGCACAGATTCTTTTGAGAGATCCGGCTCCCTGTTAAATTACTCGCACAGCAAATTAAAATGCAGAGCGCAGTTTCTTTTAGCTAATACAATCAGCCTGTTGTTGCGAGAGTCTAAACGATGGATAGTAACTAATTTATTCTGTCACTTTTTCACAATTCCAGGCCCTTAAATTGGAAGAGTAATTTAGTACAAAATTATTCCACATATAACGACACCAAAACAGAGAGTATATAATAAACCAATTATACATGTATACCCCAGGAAAAAGAATCATGACGGAGCAGAGGATCATGGGAATATTTCCAAAGCTGAGGAAACAGCAAGGAGCTCAGCAGCCTTAACCAGCTATTTTGACTTCCAGTTCTTATGGTATAATTGTTGGGGAAACTATCAGCTGGGGGGAGAGGGGGTTCAAAGAACGGTATTTAAATTGAGCTTTTCAAATCAGTCACCATTTTCGGCAAGAAGTGGCAGCGCAACACATCCGTCGCTGCCAAAGGGCAAAGGTCAAAGAGCCCAAAGCGAGCGGCGGTGCGGAGAGACAGAGTCCTCATTACCATTGTCTGGAGCGCTACCTCACATCTTGGGGCCGTGTCGTCTGAATACAAATGGCCCCACTCGGCTGAAGGGAGAGATAATCCCTTCCCCAATAAACGCATCAATCTCGGCTGCCTCCCGGGCCACACAAACCGACGCAGGCGAAGAGGGAGGGGAGCTTCGTTACGAGGCGAGGAGCTCTGCTGGTTCGCCCGTGGCGCTCGGCGAGGAGGAGACGGAGACGCAGGGGTGGTCGTCCGCGAGCCGCTGTAATGGAAACGAGGACACGAGTCTCCCTCATCTATCACAGATATTACACGGACACGTCGAGCGCGCCGGGCCGCATTATCGCCGCGCCATCTCGGGGGCTGCGGCAGCGTCGCAATTTCCCTCGCAATTGGAACGTGACGGCCGACTCCTGATGACGCCGCAATTAACCTCTTGATCACCCCTGCGAGCAGCTAGCAAAGGACTGATAACGGGCTGAGGAAGGGGCTCTCCGAAAAGCGGTCCTGCGTAAACCTGCCGACTAAAAGATGTGGCAGGTGCAGGTAGCAGTGAGACCAATCGGATTAAGAAAGGGACGTTGAGGATCATGTGATTCGGTTGATCGAAAGGTTCAAAGCAGCGAAGCAGCACATTCCGCACAGGGTCCGCTTTACTCCGAAACCCCCAGACACAGAAAAGATCGCCTCCCTCGGCTCCTCCCACAGCAAATTCAACTCCAGGCAGGAACCCTCCTGACTCAGAACACCTTATGGTCGCTGCCACTCCACTGAGCTCCCAGGCCCCAAGAGGTCCAGTTGAGAAGTTCGGAGCAAAACGCGGTAAGCGCCGCTCCTCCCAAACACTGCCTGCACGTTTAGCCTGCAGAAAAACTTCTCAAACGCTCAGAGTGGTCGAAGCCACATCTCGCACCGCTTGATGGTGACGTGTGCGATTCGGAGGTAGCTCTCTGTCCAGTCATCTATCCATCTGCTTAGAGTATACAGAATGATTGGTGGGGGGTCACCGTTGCTCACTTTGTTTCGATTTATATTTCTTTATGATCTCGTGAAGATCTGCCAATAAGACCTCATCAACATTTACACTGCAAGAGAAGCACCGGTGTTGAGTTCTCTCAGAGTTTTCAGTGTGTACCTCTGTGCCGGTGTGATTTTTGACATAGACATACACCTCCTGACATATACTGCACAAAGTGGTCCAAGATGATGTGAGAGCAAGGGTTACAGAAATGACAAGATGCAAAAGTCAGCATAAAGTACTGACCTTAGAAGATATTGTATGAGAAACTGTCCAGTTTACATGACGTTTGAGAATTCACGTACGCACGTGTGCGCGTGTGTGTGCACGTGCATGTGACGGGAGGCTCTTACTAGCCACAGTCAGGCGTGCAGTGCGGCTCATGATGATGCCCAGGCTGTCGATGGATGCCACGCATTGGTAGACACCCTCGTCTGGCTTGTTGTGCTTCGAGTGTACCACGTTGGTGATGAGCAGCGAGCCGTCAGTCAGCAGCTGCCGCCGCTCCTCCGACGCCAGGTTCAGGAAGGTTCCGTCTTTCTTCCACTCCACCCGCGCCGGCATGTCGCCCAGCACCGAGCAGTTGAGCACAGCCGGCGCACCGCGGATGGCTACGGTGTCCGCTGGCTCCACGGCAAAACCAAACGCGGCGAAGGGTCTCGGGTTCAGCCCTGCGAAGGACACGGAGGACATGGCTGTAGTTAGATAAACCCGAATTAATAGGAAACCCTGTCAACCACAAGCAGCGGAAAGACAAGACAGGACCACGCATTTTGGCCTCGTCGTCAAACTGATGTGACCAGACGCTACTGCATCCTGTAACAGAAAAAAACAACGTTCCACAAACTTCCAACAAAATCACAGTAGGCAGACTAGAAGTGTGGGGTCATTTAAGGAGTACAAGTACCTACATGGAGAGCACCAGAAGCACGCTTCACGCCTGCGTCCTTCAAGCGCAAGGTGGTGCTCTAACCCACCTGCTCTTGTTGAACAAGCTACACAACAATTAAACTGTGGCTCATTTAACAGAGCAGAAAGATAACAGGTCTTCTCCGGGAGTACAGTGTGGCACTCTTTCCAAATTAAACATATTATTTGCATATATTATTTTATACACACCCACTCCGACACTGCATCCTTGATCATGGTACTTACCATCAACTGATAGAGTAAAAACTGTTCAGCGGTATGAATGGCTAAATTATGGCATGTAGCCTTTTGCACAAATCTAACACTGGAAGCTGGTTTGAAGAAAAGCATCAGCTAAATTCATCATTCATTATCTAGACAGACATGATAAATGTCCCCTTATTGAAAAATATCTCACTTTTTTCAGACAGTACTGTAAAACACACTGACATGGGGGATTAACTAGACATCTACACCCAAAGCTAAGACTTCGCAGGACAATTTCAGCTCACGGTGCCCTCCCAGCCCAACCCCAGGTCATAGCGGAAGGTCTCCAGAACAGCACACAGTCCCGCTCAATCTGCAGTATGAAAGCAAGAGCCCGTTTACTTGCAGGAAACAATATTGTGTTTTCAAGGACAAGAAAGGGCGAAAACTGGAAAACGTCTGACTGCGTAAAAACAAATAATTCAGCACGAGGGTAAGCATAGTGTGTCAACAGTAATTACGCTAATTGTCGACGCTGCCAGAAAGGCACAAAAACAATTAAGGCGGGCAAAATTTTATGTATTATCAGACAAGCCATTAGTATAAAAATAGGCAGCAATAAAGCCCACGTGTGACCTGCAGCTGAGGACAAATCGAGCAGCGGGCCGATCGCGGAGCTGCTTGAGCGCGCCCATCACAGCCAGTTGAAGCAGGACCTCTCGGGTCAGTTATGTTCTTATCACGTAAGGGGGAAGAGCGGAAAGGAAGCCCGACTGCAGCGCTTTGAAGACGGCACACACAGGACGGAGAGGTGCAATCAGAGTCGCGTTTACCCCGAAACGGCAGGGCGCCGACCAGTAAGGCCCTTCCTATTGACCTCTGCAGTCGGTCCGGCGCAGCACAGCCTCAGCGCTCACTTCCACTTGTGACGGTGGACAGAGAAGGAAAGGATTCCATGCACTCAAGATCTGCTCCACAGGCGGACGCCACCGTCTCGCACCCGAGAGCCATTTTCACCTTCTCCAGTCACCCGGAAAAGCCCACGTCCGCTTTGCCTAGTTTTGCCGGCCGCTGTTGGCACCAGTGCCCTCTGAGGTGTGACAGAAAGTCCAGCGAGGATGACGGCGCACAGGGTGCCTTGATCTGGAGCCGATCGAGGAGCCGCAGCGGAATTCTCTACGGAATTCACCCACCCATCCGTTATCAGTAACTGTGGGGTCATGGTGGTCCACGATCTACCATCGAATAATAGGGTGTGGGCTTGCATCACCGTGGATGGCACACCAGTCCATCACAGTGCGATCACACACTTGCAGGATGGAGGAAACCGAAACAAACACAGCGATTACACGTAAACTCCACAGAGACTGAGCCAAAATGGAACCTATGTCTGAAACCACATCTCAGGTGGTGTGAGGTACCAGTGCTACTTGCTGTGCCACCAAATGCTACAGGCGTGTGGCTATTAGAAGAGCAGGGGAGGCTGGGAATGCTGCACGTGTTTACAAAGAGACCATACATAGCAAGCCAAGCAAGACACATCCCAGGGCCATCCAAGAAATGAGAAAAAAAAAAACTGAAATCAATTTAATGTATTCCACAACAAGCAAAAATGATACCCCCATTATTCTTACAGGAAGCCGGGCTCCCGCAGCCTGCCGGGATGGTAGCCTGTAGTGACCGTAACAGACAAAGACATGACACGGAACGGCTTTCGGGCGTTCCAGGGAGGGTGGTGAGCAGATGGAGAGCCGCAAGCGCCGTGCCACCGGACGGGCCATCGGCGGAATGACATACTTCATCATTAGCATCTTTAACGGCTCACCAGCAGGTCCAGCAGGAGAGGCATGGAGGCAAGCGGGCAAAGGACGCCGCTAGACCCAAAAAAAAAAAAAAAACCCACATACACACACACACACACACACACACACACACACACACTCTGGCCATCTGCTTTGCATGCCGATGGCTTCCCCCGTTGCAGGAGTCAGAGCCGAGCAGCAGGTAGAACAGTGACCGTGCCAGTGTCACTCCCCCCAGAGCAGGGCAGTTCAGCACAGTAGGGAGAGGTGTGGCCATAGCAGGAAGTCACCTCTTCATTGCTGTACTGATACATGTGAAGCAGTGCCTGAAACTAAGCACAGGGGAATGTGTGTGTGTGTGTTGTGGTACAGCTCTGCAGACAACAGCGTCCACTAAAACAGTTCAGCCTGATTCAGACACAGGTTAAATACCCAAATGAAACGTAGGGCCAGCAGGTGGCATAGTCATTAAAACTGTTGACTAAAAACCTCAAGGCTCCAGGTTAGAATCCCACTCCTGCTGTAGTACCCTTGAGCAAGGTACTAACCTTCATACAGTACAAATGGTTATATAACAAAAGCTGAAAGTGTGAGCTAGATGAACAAATCAGGGGACAGCTGGTCATGTAGTGGTCAAAGCTCCTGTATTTGGATTCAAAGGTTTGAACCCCACCTCCGGCTATAGCACCCTTGAGCAAGGTACTTACCCTGAATTGCTCCAGGAAAATTACCCAGCTGTTGAAATGGGTAAATAACTAACCTTGACTTTACAAGTCGCTTCGGAAAAGCATCAGCTAAATGTAATGTAAATAACGATAATGCGTGACGACAAACACTGACGACATTTCCCGAATCTCCTAGTCTTTGAAATGATGAACATACTTTTTGGCCACAACTTCATCAAGCTCCTTTGATCCATGCGGATTAGACAGCGCTGTGTATTTCGTTAAGGCTAATTAATAGGGCAAATTAACTTTTAAATCGCTTGCACAGTTTTGTTAAATGAAATGTATGCAGAGCCCTGAGGATTTCCACAAAAGTTGCTAATATTTATCCATTAACACAGTAGAAGTAAACTAGAAACTCTTTCTCCAAACAAACAAATAATCCAGAGCTTCAGTCTTTCAGGCTGAAGTGATTATTAAATAATTGATATGAAGTTGATTAAAAGAGTACACAAGCGCTGAAATGGAAACTGGAATATGCATTTTTCAAATGAATCAACAATAATATCAACAAAATGCTCATCCAAGACATCTTAATGTCTTACATTAATTTTTTATTTTTTTTTTAAATAATCACCATTAACCATTCTTTAACTGGCGGTGCCAGAGTAGCAGAGTAGGCAGCGCTGGTGCCTCAAATCTCATGGGCTGTGGGTTTCAATACAGATCGGTCAGTGTGGAGTCTGCCTGTCCTCCAGGAGTGTCTGGGTTTCCTCCAAGTGCTCCCGTTTCCTCCCACAATCCAGGGACATGTGCTTCTGATGAACTCGTGACCGTACGATACCCTTAATGGACGAGTGTGTGTGTGGGGGGCTACCCTGTGATGGACTGGCGTCCCATGCGGAGACCTGATGGCCACCTTCGCATCCCCCCAAAAGGAATACCAAATAGGAATTACAGACACGGAGGCCTAATCTCTCCACCCAGCTGTGACCAGGTGTCCATGGCTCATGCACCAGTCAGTGAGTATGGGAAGACGACTCACCGCGGGGATCCTAGGGGACCAGCCGTTCCACCAAAGGGGCACCTGTCTTACCTGCCCCACGGAGAGCATCCCATGTGCAGCGGGGTCCCTTTCAGCAGGACGCTAGGTCACAGGATAGCATGAAAGACCACAAAGCCACTCCCTGCTTTACAATGGTCTTGGTTTTGTCTCCCATAAGACTAATTGCTGACCCAAATGGGTGGTCTTTGGCAATCTCTCACCGCTAACTGGAAACAATGGCAACCTCCCTCCCTCCCTTTCCATTCAACTACCAGTGATACTCCATTGAGGCAAGCAGGACCCATGAGAATTAATAGTAATAATAAAAATGTTTGAAGTCCTGTAGAATATTTTGTCAAAAGGTTTTAAAATTCAGCCATTGCACTTAAGGCTTTTTGGGCAAATTATAATTTAATTTGTGGACATGAAGAGCAAATAAGCATCCTAAGGCAATGGGATGTGTACTGAGTGGGGTGCCCACAGCCAAAAGCAGGGAAAAGGTGGTCACAGGTACGGCACAGCTGTCTGGCTAAGGTACAGATGTATATTCCTGAGGCGGCAGCTTGCTCAGTAGTTACGATGAACACCTTACACTTGAGAACCCGGGTTCAAATCCCACCTCCTGCTGTTTTACTCTTGATCAAGGTACTTACCCTGAGTTGACACGGCAAAAATTAACTGGGTGAATTACTGTAAGTAGCTCAGTATACAACTCTAACGTAAGTGACTTTGGAGAAAAGCATCAGCTAAATTAATAAATAATAATAATAATAATATATTCCCAGCACGACAGCTCTCAGCCGTCTCGTCCATCACCGAGTTAAGGCTTCCAAGGGTCCGGAGCGGAAGACGTCTCCGCCTTTCATGTCTGTCCACCCCTGGCCATACCGGTCCTCTGCGGGATTGCTTTCATCTCCTGCCACAGGTTCCTTTTCATCTTATTCGTACAAATGCTACAGAATGAACGTTCTCAACAGAAGAACGGCGGAAGGCTGCCACGAGAAAACGATAACTTATCCTACCGCACCAGCTCCTTAAAACGAAGGAGCACGGTAAGCGCTGGTTTCTTTCAGATGTATTCCGTCTTCAGCCCAGGCTCCACAGGGCGCCGCACAGTCCCCGGGCCAGTGCCCAGGTGTCCAATGAAAGCCTACAGTGGCACCGAACTGCTGCGCTGGAACCTGGGCTCCATCTCAGTGCTGAAATAGGTGGGGCTGTAAAGATGCTAATGAAACAGCAACAAGTAAACAACCATTTCATTGCCTATAGCTCACTCACTGATAAGGGCAAATTGCATCCCATAAACCTGGGATAAATGGAACAGTGCAATTTTGACATAAGAGTTTTTTTTCACTTGAGCAGTGGGCTGGTGGACTCGAGTATGACATCCAACGAAAACTGGGACTTTGGAAACAAAATATCATACCGTAGTGAATTTGTCACAGAATGCATCGATGCTACTGAAACAAAGAAGTGAAGAACATGGTGAAGGACAATCACCTCGATGTCACCACAACGCTGGGCAGCAGGTGGAGTAGTGCTTCATCTATTGCCTTGTAATCAAATGAGCCAGGTTCGAATACCACTCCTGTTGTAGTACCCCTGTTCGAGGTATTTACCGTGAGCAACACAGCCCTATAAATGAATAAAATGTTTATGTAGTTTATTATGCACACCAAACACTGCAAACTATATGCAACAAAAGAGTCAGATGAATGAAGGTGAATAGCAATATTTAATGATGAGAAGAAGTTATATATGGGGTTGTTGGAGGGAAATGGGGTGAAACACTCCAGAGAACCCGTCTGGAAGAGCGCGCTGCTCCCCGTCCCTTCCCTTCCGAGCCGTGAGGCCATCCATCACGCTAAACCTGCTGATGTGTTGATTTGCTCAGCGCCCAGGGAATCCGCACAGCGTGGCATGCGCGCCGCAGCGCTCCCCCGAACCCGGGGATCCGTGTTTAGGTGGGCGCCAAGGCACTCGTTTTACAGCTGTCACAGCAAGGGGGAGGGAGGGGACACTTCGGCTCGGTGCGGACTGCCACCATCGCCACAGAGCCTCTGAGCAGAGAGGGCTGAGCGACGACCCTCCTGGGAGAACCTCGGCCGCCTAGCTACACGAGGACAAAGAAAAGGTTTTCCCCGCTATGAAGCAAAAGGAACAAACACGGAGCTGCGGAGCCACTCGTGCAACACTGCACTGCAACAACCTGCCAGGTGATCGGTAGCTGCCGGAGCCCCCCGGGAAGCCGTACATCAGGACAAAACGATGCAAATGTGCATGATGTCGTAAGGTCGGAGGTCGCAGGCCCCGGGAGCCGCCACTCTCGCCTGCCTGTCTGCGATAGCGTTTCCCCGGAGCACCCAGGCTCACATCTCCGGTAAAACCCTGAGAGCGCAGCTATCAGCCGAGAGGAGCGGGATGCCACGCTGCGCGGTACCCCTCCAATCCCCGCTATCAAAGCGTCTCCAGCAGAGAGACCCCCGCCCAACGCCACGACCCTCCTCTACCCACGCTTCATCGAAATGAGCGCACAGCAGGGGGCAAACGAGTGCGCGAGACAAAATTATAGACGACTGCAGAATTTGCTTTGAAGTCCAAATTCAGCCCACACCTAAAAAATTTCCTTTTTAAATAATGAAGCAAACACTGAATTTCAAGAATCTGTTCAAAGAGTGAAACATCCTCTAGACAAACGAGTCACTTTTTCAACAAACAATGCAGCACAAAGAAAATCACAGATTATCCGTTCCACATAATTACAGCGCATCGCGATGGCGATCGGGTAAAACTGCACCATTTAAAATTATTGACAGCGAGCAAACAAACCATGGAGGCGCAATGGGAACAAACAACTCGGAAGGAAGGCAAAAGCGCAAACGATAATTGAAATATAAGCTGTTTGCCGTCTTGCAGAAATGTACGACCGGAAGGGCCCGACCTCTGCGGCTCACGTCCATCACGATGACTGAGCTCACTCTATTCGTGCCATTAACGAATAAAGGGACATTCCCCCCAGGCCAGCGCGGTCCCGACTCTGGGGGAGGGGGGCTGACAGGCAGCAGAAATCGAACCCTTTGATTCAAGCACACCCCCCGCCACCACTGGAGACCCCTCCTCCGCTCCCCGATCGGCCTCTTTGTAGGGACTTTCAAAGGACTATCCGTCAAGCCCAACTACACCGTAGGTCCCTTAACTCTTTAATTAGCCCCACCACCCACTTTGGTCCAAACGAACAGTGTGCGAGAAGGCCGCTTGCCGAGACACACGTGTGCTTGGCCATCGCTGCAGCCGCAATGTGGAATACCGTCGAGCGCAATCACTCAGGAGGAAAACAATCGCGTTCACATTACCCAACATGTTCTGTGGGTTCCCTCATCTTCCAAAGGTGTAACCCTTACCAAAGCATGAAGAGAAAGACAGGCGAATCCAGTAATTACCCACCCACACACACAGACAAGTGAAAACACCGGGGAATAACATAAATGTAGAAGTAAAGCAGGTAATGCTGGTGTCTCAGCTCCTGGGCTGTGGTTTTGGACCTGGGTTCAAATGCAGCTCGCTCTGCGTTCTCCTCGTGCATAGAGGGGGTTTCCTCCAGGTGCTCCGATCTCCCTCCACAGTCCGAAGACATGCAGACAAAAAGGCGATGGTAAAACGCTGGCTAACACTCCCGTACACTCCATTACGATGAAAACATGCGAGCGGTCGCCATGAGTCCACTTTAACTTAAGGGCACTTCCCTTTACCTTACGTATATAAGTGTAGCTATACACATAAACACTTACTAGAAGTTAAACTCGCCTCCTTTCCTATGACCCAGAAGGCTCCGCTGACAGCGAACTCCGGCTTCAATAAGAAAGAAAGACTTAACCCCATGAACAATAGCGCAGTGCTCAAAGCCAAGGCAGCTGGGCCATGACTGAGATCATCAAGACTCCCACAGAACAGGAGAGGAGAGGAGAGAGTACAGTACGGGAGCTGCGTACAACACTGATGTCCCCCCGAAGGCTGCAAAGGAGCTGAGGGACCGCTGGGAAATGTCTCGATTCTTCACCGAATAGCACTTCGCTCAGTGGACCCGAAAATGGGCCCGTCTGCCTGTATGGCGCCGAAATACCCTCGTGCGTGTGTGTGCGTGCGTGCGTGCACGTGCATTCCGGGACCTTCAGCAAGTAATGCGAAGGCTAACATAAACCAAATGTCACATAATATAGCCTGTACCACCCGATGCATTTGACACGAGCAGGGGAATTTTTTTGTTTCAAGCGAGAGCACCGAGCGAAAACCACGTTTAACGTAACACCGATTTCCACTTTGAAAAAGCCACTGGAAGTGGCTGGAATCGGTCCCAAGACTGAAGA
This sequence comes from Scleropages formosus, assembly GCF_900964775.1. Lineage (NCBI taxonomy): Eukaryota > Metazoa > Chordata > Actinopteri > Osteoglossiformes > Osteoglossidae > Scleropages > Scleropages formosus. Next base: position 1,316,820 of record NC_041816.1, on the reverse strand, counting down.
CGCCTTGTCCTCCCGCAGCGAGACCTGCCGCACGGAAGTACTTGGTAAGACACAGGCACTTATTCTCCCAAAGGCCGCTGGCAAACAATTTGTGTAATAAGACACCCTTTGGGTTTTTTCAAAGTTGAATTTGATACTAAAAAAAAAAAAAAAAAAAAACACACACACAGAGACACCAAACAACGACAGAGGACAAAAATGTCCTACTGAAGAGCCCTATGGTGTGAACCGCATGGCAATTTCTCAGCATCGGATTTCAAAGGCTACATTTCCGCCAATTATACTCCACCATTTTTACTTACCGCACCGGCCCCACGTCGCTCAGAAATAAATACGAACGTTACCCGGAGTGCTCCAAAATGTCAGCTGCTTTAACGCTGGTATGAAGAGCCAAAGCGAAAAAAAAATCAGTGAAGTTCCGCACTGTGACTTCTTGGCTACGCATCATTTCCAGCACTACCACTCATCTCCACCGCTCCCGCTAAAGCTGACCAGTGCAGAGGAGTCCTGCCCACAACCGTGACACCAATTACCGTACACCTCAAATAAGTATAAACTCACCTTAATTAAACCCCCTTAAGAGAAATAGCAACATGTGGTTTCCAATAATCACAAAATAACATCTGCCATTCTGGCTAAAATAGGTCCTAAGAGAACAACGTTTTAAAGCCACATATATGGACATGGATGGATGGACACACACACACACACACACACACACACACACACACACAGAACGAGCGATCTTCAATTTTCTGCAATAACCCTAACCCCCAGTTCATCCATACCGGCTGCACTAGAACCTGTTTAAACTTCCTTAATTAAGAAGGTGCTCCAGCACCAATAAGGTTGGCACCGGAAAGGAACACCTGAAAGTCCTGCTGGCCGATATCATCGGCAGGTGCAGCGTCGCGAGAAATCAATACGCGACGAAGCTGCGCCATCAGCAAGATGGGAGCAGGAGAACAGTTCAGTCAAGCGAATATTGAACTGTCCTCCAAGCTGCAAGCGAGACTCTGGTGGCAGATGCCAGGGCTGAAGTGTGCTTCTCAAAAGAGGGATGCCTTCAAAAATCATCCAATAAAAATGAGCACTCTAGAAAATTTACAGAATGTTTCTACCCAACGTCACTATATGTACGATTATGGTATTATTCGTCCATCTCAACTTGCATTTGAGCGCCTTTCTCCTGCTGAAGCTGCCAATGGCAGATATACGTACGTCAAGCACTTTCTGCAACTCCTGGAAAACACATATCTTCAATGTGTACAGTAATACCAGAGGACCAGTGAGCCATTACTGGGCCCTGGCTACTACTGAACAGCAGGACAGTCTTTCGACGCGACGCCCGTTCCCTCGACGCATCGGTCGGCACAGCGAAACTCTCCACTGCAGAAAGCTTCCTGCTCATGCGATTCTCCTTTTCCAGATGCGTTGAGATGGGAATGGATGCCAGAAGAGGGGAGATACATGCCTTTGAGGAGAATAACAGCGATGTGGTCCTGAGACTCAGGCTGGCGTAAGAGAGGGCTGTTAGCAAAAGCTAATTAAAGAGCGCCAAGTTGCAGCTCGCTGCATCGAGAGACCCCGGGACAGCACAACGGGAAAGCGGGAGATCAGAGGTTCTCGGGATAATAGCACTAATTTGACCGAAAGCAGAAGCTCCCCAATCACTCGTACCAGTGGCTGCAGAACACGGTTGGTATTAATGAGATGACAACCCAACAAAGGGCATGTTCAGTGGAAATGGAGCCGCTCACCGGGCACATGCCGGACACCATACTGCAGTGCTGGCGCCCACGGTACTTTACACAATGGTCATAAGTTCAGGTACGGTCAAAGCAACGCAGCTCAAAACAACGTTGCAAAGAGTGAGGAAGAATGATTTGATCCAAATGGCATCTAAAACAAAGTTGGTGGTTCTCTACAGGAGCTCAGTGCTGCCACCTCGTTCAGGGAAGGTCTGCACAAGAAGGGATCCAAATGTGCAACCGTCAGGCTACGCTGCAGAGATAAGGCGCGGTGCAGCCGAGTGGAGCGGTCGTCATTAGTGGGAGTTATTTGCGCTGATGGTATCTCTGCCGGTTCCCGGGAACGAGGGCCAGGCCGCTGTTCCGCTGGCTTGCCCTGGTATGCTGTTCGTTCTCAGGCCATCCTCCCCCACCCTTTGTTCAGCTTTGTTCTCCTCCGGGGCGGGATGCTCTCCGTTCGCCACCACGCTCCGCACAGGAGCGGGCCGGCACGGACGCCGCGGACTCCGGCTGCAACCAAGCGTCGACGTGCCCGATGTGCTCTGCACACCTGGAAATTCGTCCTCTGGCCGCTGGATGCCGAGAGCCGCGGCTTCACTCTTTTTCAGAGCCGTTTTTGCTCTACCGAGAGTACAGGCCTCCGCTCGCCGTCTGCTCCATCCTCTCTTACGCAACGGCTCCGCTTATTTTATGAATGGCGCCGACGCGTACTGAAAAGCAGGATCTTTACTTTGGGCCACGGAGACTGGCTGAGGGAGAGTCCAAACGGACTTCAGCAGTTGGCGCAGCACAAGATAGCGAGACCCCTTTTATAACTGCTTAAAACCGGAACAGAGCCTTCATAATAAAGGACCACAGAAGAGGAAAAGAACAAAAGGGAACATTTTGGGCAGCTTATAAGCATGTGTCCGGGGTGTGTGATGACATCGGAAACCCTACAACAGGCAGCCCAGAATGCCTTTGGAGGAAAAACAACTTGTGGGACCCAACCCCCACGCTTATGCACACATCCCCCACCCTCATCACTGAGTTACTGATGCCATCTCTGCAGTGCAGAAAGTGGTGGGATAAAGCAATCTCCACACACACACACACACACACACACACACACACACACACACTTCTTCCGGGAGATTCAGTCACAGCAGGCCACAGCTCACTCTTATCTTTTAGCCAAGTCTCCTGTGTAAACACTTAACAGCTTGGGGCTCCACACAAACAAGTCTGTATACGTCTGTAATACACACACACACACACACACACACACACACACACACACACACACACACACGTGTATGTACGCGTGTCTGAGATACAGTCATACTTTTGAGAGCATCTGAATTCTTATGTTTGCACATTTGTACAATCAGCAAATCTAACTAAATGTATTCTTTCAGTGAAATTTGCAATGTCACCTTTCATTTACCTACTCCATCCCTCAACTTTCAACTTGTTTGCTTCCACCGGCCCTGAGTCACTTTCAGGATTCTATAGTTTCTTTTAGAAAAACTTTTGAAACAAAAAGTTAAACCGTTCCATCGCCGGAGCAAGTGAACAAATACACCCAAGGGATCGAATGACAGAAGCTCTGCTCTGGGTGCTCTAACATTGTTCAGGATGAATCCAACGAAGAGCAGTAAATGATAGTTGAGTGTAGCCTCCCCAAAGCACCGCACCTCCGCAGCAAGGCACCCGAACTGAACAGCACAGCAGCGTTGAACCCTTAAGCCCTTTTACAAGCCTATTTTTATGCCTCGCATACCCGCTGTCATGGCGCTCTGCCCCCTCGAACGTATAAAAGCTCGAGTGGCTGTCGTCCCCGACGCCAGGCGCGGCGAACACCAACAGCTCGCAGGAACCGAAAGGGGTTCAACAGGGAGCGGGCCGGTCGTCTCTTCTGGGACTCATTTCTTTCGGTCCCGCATTAGCAATTGTAATGAACTTTTCACAAAACAAACAACAGTTGGAGTTTTCAGTGTCACTCGACTTCAGCTATAAGGCAGAATTTAGGTTATGTTTCACAGAGATTCCAATAAGCTCTAAGAAAAAAAAATAAAAATTTAACACTTTTCTGGCGATCGCAATGCTGACGTGCACATTTCGAAAGGCAATGTTTGGAGGAGGGGGAGAACGAGTCACCTTCCGTTTTCAAGATGCTATTTTAAATTCAATACATTTAGCATGGAAATGGAATGATTGAAAAGCGCTAGAAAACCAAAATACTATTAACAGCAACAAACAATTTATACATGGGATGGCTGAAGGGTCTCTTCACAGCTCAAGTGCTTCGCTTACTGCCCCAGCATCCTCTCCATCACGATTGAGTGTGCATTTCATTTATTTACGTCTAACCGACTTCGCAGCGGGTGCGACTGAGGCCAGGTTCTCCTCTGCTGGCTCTGCTCGTGTTTACAAATTGTAGAGGAGTAAAGCAGCGTACCAGGCTCCTCGGGATGCGCCGTGCTCATATGTATACTCTCTGAGCAGAGGTGGAGCATCTTTTTTGAAAATGCATGACCTTCAGGGTTCTCTTTCAGACAACTTTGACAGTTTTGACCCATTCCTTGTAAAGACGCTCCTGGCTAAACGCTTTACGCAATGCTTGCTCAATTCCTCCCCTGAACACTGGCAACGGAGAGAAAGGGAAAACTCGGAACGCTGAAAGCACAACGAAAGCAACCAGAACGCTGGGAAACGCAGCAGCAAGGCAAGGGAATCTGTGGGATCTGGAAAGGAAACGGTTGGACAACGAAGGGGCACTGTTGGATACCATAGGGAAACACTTGGAATTGAAAAGAACCAGATGGAACACTCAGAGCACACAGAAAGCAGACGACCCACAGGATGAGCGCAAGTGTTTAAAGGCAAATCTCGGTTCATCTCTTTGTCTCACTGTAGCCACTGTAAAGGCCTAAAGCACACAGAACAGCTTCTGTTCATCCACCATTGACTATGGATGTGTAAAAGCACGCAGAAGTAGCATGTAAACGGCCTCCACGCCACCAAAAGGTTCAGGTGCATGCGACAGAACACGGCGATGCTGATTTGAAGTGACATGGACCGAAAAGGCAATCAATTCCTGCGAGAAAATGAGTACTGCCATGAATGGAAAGTGTTCTCAAGTCAATCATTTTCAGTTTACATCAGACACTGAGCCTCACAGTTCTAGTTATACAGATCCATCTTTCATCAAGCTGATGGGGAAAAAAGAAAAAGGGGGACAATGAAAAGCAAATTCTGGGGACACCTTTCCTCACGCATTCAATCAATTCTGGCAGAAATGTTCAACAGTGACAGACAGCACCCTTCGTTTCAATGTCCTCAGAGGAGCGCGAGCAGCACGAAGGGTAGCGGAAAATCTGCTTTGGGGGATTATGGTAATGCGTACAAGAGTCAGTTTGTTTCTATCCTTATTTATTTGGCACGAGGAGAAGGTAGTGGACGTGAAAGCGTGTGCTGGCAGGCCCATCTCTCAAGGCTCCGGCATGGGCAGCAGGGAAAGGTGGGGGGTGCTAATTGGTTTGGCTCCTTTGATCTGCACACTTTCCGCAGTAATCCCTTATAATCACGTTAACGCCACCTCTCTCGGCCAACCACGGCTACCTGGGCCAGCGGCGGACGCACCCTCCTCCCGGACCCCCTGCCATGCTGCGACACCCCAGCTTGCGCCGCTCTATAGTGGCTCCACCTTTACCTGCCCCTACACACCGAGACCATCGCTGCCCTTTTGAGGGATGCATAACTCCATCCATAGCTCTCTCCATAACTACACATTCAAATGACCAGCAGCAGTGAAGTAATCTGTGCCAGCTGTCTACTGGTGGAGCGAGTGTAACCTCAGGCATGCAAGTCTAAAACAGCCCCAAGAAAACAACTCTCTGCTCTATATTCGTACACAAGTAAAGGATTTCCCACCAAATCGCACCATTCTTCAAAGCCCACCTACGTGTGGCATTTAAGATTACTCAAGGAAATGCTGATGGGCCAACAATGGACACAGAACTAAAATGAAGAAATTCTATTTTACTTTCATTGAACATTTGTGCTGTTATTTTCACAGCTGTCCATATGAGCAGTTTCTTTTTCTTGGAGCGCAAGCTAAGATATTGTGCTAGAGCAAATCGATCGTGTACTAATTAAGAAAGGGATGATTTATCAATGTACATGTGGAAGGGCAACAACAGATCTAAAGTCTGTCTGCAATTCAATACAAATATTTCCAACACCAGTAGCCTGTTCTGGAGGGAGACGATATCTACCGAGGAAGAACCACACAGCATCAGCACTCAGGCTTTTGTATCTAACCTATAGTGAAATGTTACGGCCCTTTAGTGTGTCGCTCTAGAGTAGCCGCCTGTGGATTTCTACCCACAAGGCCGCTGTGAAGTCCCAAGACAAAGACTTTGCCTCCTGCGGCTGCATCGTGGCCTTGGTCTACTGACAAACATGTAAAGACATGTGTGAGAAAAGTGGTACACGGCTCATCTCACAAAGCCCATTCCCCTTCATCCATCGCTCTCTCACTCACACACTCGTGTGCTTCCGCAAACAGTCTCACTCACACACACCCAAGCCTACTTTCTCATTGTGGTACGATTGGCTCCAGTCCAACAGAGGGCCATCAATCAGAGCACAATTACACTGGAACAATCTGGCCCACACAATAATGGCCATGTAACTCCTTGTAGAGCAGTACAATAACTAGCACACACAAACACAAACACACACACACACACGCGCATCCTGTCCACCATCAAGAAAACGGCCCCTATATACACGATAGATGCAACAGTGCAAGCATGGTGCATGTGTTTTTTTTTTTTTTTTTGAGGGGTGGGGGGTGGCTTAGATCAAGCATCATGGGAATCATATACCAAATGTTTCTATGGTAACCAGCTACCAGTGACAGGCCCTTCTCAGTAACCAACATACACAATCCCTTAGGAACAAGTCCCTCCACCCCTCCTTCCTCCTTCTCCCCCTCTTTTCCTTGCCAGAGGCAGAGGGGGGGTTCCACTTGGGCTGGACACAAATCACTACTCTGTACCTCTCCCTGTTCAAAGGCCCGCTATCTCTTTGTTCCTCAGAATCTCCGCCTCACACAAAGAGCGGGACAAAAGGTAGCCCCCGCCGAATGACAGCCCACCCTGGCTCCATACTGGGAATAGGGGTCCGGTCCAGTCCATCCCCTCGAGCACAGCAACCATGTAGAGATGCCACCCCTCCTCTGCCCTCCAACTAACACAGGTGGGTATTGTGTGTGGAGCTGCACCACCCTGGCGTTCCTCCAAGCCCACTCCATCATTGCGCTCAGCCTGCTCCAACAGCACTCGGTCTCCTGGAGAAAGAAAACGCCATTCCAAAACACACTTTAACCATTCGTTGCCTGCTCCTGCCACAAATCAAAGCACAAATGAAAGAGAATACGGAAGCAGTGTGCCGAGGGCCTGGGGGATTGGGGGTGGGTCTTTAATTGGTTTTCATCTGAATTATTCCACAGAAGGAGTGTAGAAATGGATTGGGGGTGCCGAGGGGCCACACGGACGCTGTTGTGGGTTTTTCAGATGAGCCCTTTGCTGCCTCTTTTTGTCGCCCTTTGCACAGGTAGTCTCCTCTTCAGCACAACCCAGGGACTCCCTCCTGAGAGGGAGGTTCCGAAATCACCTGGCTGTCTGAGCCTTTGAGCTCTGGGATGACTGGAAGCAGAGCAACCTTTTGTTTCCACCGTGTGGAAAAACAGAGGGAAACCTCTACAGATTGGGAGGGGTGTGGGGTTCACATGACATTCAAGGAGAACCAGGGAGAAGTGCAAGACATGGCATATCCAATGGCATCTTCTCACACAGTCACCGCTGTAACACCGTGTATGATATCCGTGATGTGTGATCAAGGTCACAAGTGATACATTAGCCACATTCTCGCTCTTGGACTCTACACACTGGGGTCACCGTGCAGGGAACATTTGGAAAGGCATGGAGCAGCGCATAAATCCCACACCCCAACAGGACGAACGGGTCGACAGGTGCAATCAATCCACACGGTAGAACTCCGTCCCAATCGATGACCTGACAGGATGCGGCTGTCACCTCGATGAACGCGGAACGTACTTTTTATACCGCAAAGCTGGGAAGTAATTGGAAATTGACATCTTAGATCCCATTCAAGTGCTGTTTCTTCAGAAGGTAAGATCAGAATCAGTTTTAAAACACCTGTTTTTCTTCCTCTTAATATTCCCATCCTATTACAATGAAGACAGGCTGACCCTTCCAGCGAAAGGTAAGCAAGGTCTTAAATGCTAAGTATTTCGGAACGCACATTTATGATACTCGTTGCAATTTCCTCACTCGAGAAGAGGTCAGGGTCAGCTGGTCTGAATCAATAACCCGTTTGGCTTTTTGCAACGATGCTGACATTTCCTCATTCAGCCGCTCCTTCCTCGATTAGTTCGAGCGGACGATGCGCTGGGTTGTCCACATGGACCCTCAGCTCCAATACGCAGGTGCTGCTTCTCCTTTCACTTGCCAGCATTCCCCCGCACCTCTACTATTTGCTGCAACAGACTCCAGCACATGGCGATGGAAGTGGACTACTTTGAAGCACCGGTCGCTGTCAGAGGTCTCCCCAAGCTGCTGAATAGCCGCACACTGCAGAGGGCGTGAAAAAGAAATTCGGCAAGCTGCCTTCGCAAGCTCACAGCTTCCCGCCTTATGTTACATTCTCCCCAGCACTGCAGCCAAAAGCTGAACAAATGCACACTTCAATTTGTTTGCATCTGCTAATTTTGTCATCCACCAGGCATGCAAGAGAGGAACTACAACGCTCGCCCGTCGGCGTTGGGAAAGACCTTTCCAAAGACTCCCGGCATCGCGTACGGCAGAATCGCGGGAGAATGAATTCAGTATGATCCCGCAACAGCACATAGACTTCAGCTTGTAGTTCCCAGTTGCCATATTTTCAGATGAATAAATGACATGGAGAAGGGGGGAGGGAGCTTTTTCTACCCTTTAACTCCCTCGCCCAAGAACTCGATGACGAGTCGCATTTCAGCGTAATTACAGGCCTGCCGTCTGACAGATCCCTCTCCAAGAGCTATAAATTGGAGGGAGGTGGTTAAAGCAAGGAGTCTGGGCTACTCAATCACACACATGCGCGCACACACATATTCTAAAAGTGTCAGTCATCCCAAAGAGCTTGAGGGCTGAGGTATGGTTCTGTACGGTCTCCGTTCCAGTCCAGACCCAATGAGCACCGAGCCGGAGTCACCAAGACATTTGCCCTTCAGTGACCTGGAAACAAATTCTGTTGTCAATTGCTTTGAAGACACACACTAGACAGCAGAGAGGCAGGAGACTGACTGTACATAGGGCAGTCCTTTTCTAATGACTCCAATCTATTTTTGTTTAACGCACCCCCACCCCTCACCCCCCCCAGGATGTGCAACAGCTGCTTGAAATGCTAAAAAATATAAAACTGTTGATGATTTTTTTAAAACACTGCGGTGGTGTGAGTTAGGAAGACAATAGTGTACCTAAAGCACTGAGTAAAGACTTGGCGGGGAAAAAAATCTTTGATACACACACAAAAAAAACCACACGGAGGAATGAGAAAGATACACCTGGTCATAACTGTGTCTGTCAGGATGCCAGCTGCTATCTGCAATCGCACTTCAACTTCAAGAAAGCAGATGAATGCTAATAGCAGAACTGGGCTCTCATTCCAGCATGATTCCAAGAATAAGAATAATAATTTCCATTAGATTTTTCTTTTTTTTAAAAACAAGCCAACTCATTACCAGACATTAGAAAACCGAGCAACACTTTGGATCTGTTAGTTGGTCAGATCCAAGTGTCTCACAGTCAACCCCAAAAACTCATCTAATGAATAAAAGGGAAAAAAATACTTTCAATTCATGCTTAGTACTGACTTAAAGATTAGGCCGTCTCGGGAATTTTGTCCCTGTTATTTGACTACAACCCCCACGCACGCACCAAATGCCCCGTCAGAAAGACAGGCCTCATATGTGATTCTGCTCAGACAATTACATTATCGACTCCCCGTGGACCCCCTCTGCCCCCCGATCCCCCTGCAGGCCATGGCAGCAAGCCAACAGGTCGACAAGTGTCACGGACGCAAAAACACGGGACACGAGCACGGAGAGTCAAGTGGCCTTTCCTGAGCCATGTCCCCCAGCTATAGTCCCCAGATGTCACCAGCTGGGACATCTGACCCCCAGTCGCAGGAAGCAGGCGCTATCTGGGAAATACCGCATGAAGAAAACAAATCTCCACCCCCAACCACCGCCATGCCCTGCATAGAGATTTTGGCTGTCCCCACATTTCTCATGCACATTCATTAGCATCTCATTGCCGCACCGGGCACCTGTAGGGTTAGCCGTGGTCCTGTTGAACCAATCACCATGCGGCACCAAGAGCGCTGCGCAAAGCGAAAGGAGGTACCGGGGACGGGCAGTCTTCATCTGGCCAAGTGAGGGGACACAGCTGCAAGCACAAACTCAAAAAGACAAAAACACACTGAGCCGAAAGGACGACTGGATCCGGTCACACCGCAAAGAGCAGCACACGAAGAATGGAGTGAGAAAAATAAACACAGAAGAATTTAAATCATTAGAAAAGGAGCACAACTTAAGGGTTTGATGATGTAAGGAGTCTTGTCACGCTTTACATTTTGACATCCATTTAAAAAAATCCTATTTGGGTAGTACATGGGCTTCATGCTGTGACTTCTTGCATGTCTGTGCAGAGAGATTAAGCGCACACACGTCATTGCTTTCATAGGTGTGATGAATTAAAGAAAACAATTTTTTCTCCCCATTACTCACCCAAAAACCCCACGTTCCCTAAACCGCAAAAGGGAATTCTTTTAAAAAAAAAAAAAAAAAGTGGAACGATACATTGACAAAAAAAATTTTAAAAGAAAACGTGCAGTTAAAATAGGTAACAAAAGTTGAGTTGGTTGTAAGCAAGCGTGCGCACACAGTGGCTTCGTGAAGCTGCCGCTTCAATCAAGGTTATGACATCATTCTAGAGCTGGGCAACACAACTGGGAGCCGGCAGAAGAGTCAGAGAAAATGAAGAACAGTCTGGTGGCTGACGGATTAAGGCTCCCACCGAAACAGACAGGACGCATTTTTAGCAGCTTTGAATAACACGGTCAGCCGAATCCCTGAGCTAAGAATCTTGTACCGCCATCAGCAACCATTATTCACAGGACACACTGTCTGACAGTCAACTGGCACCATTTACCCAGTGCAGTGCACTATGTCTCAATGGAAAGAAATCATTTCAAACAACACGGTTTCATTGTTTTTAATATCAATAATGTGAAGACTTAAGGTAGGAGACAGGGGGGGAGAGGGGGAGAAAAAAAAAAAAAAAAAAAAAAAAAAATCACAGTAGGGTCTCCAGTGACAGTTTCATTAGGAAACCCTGAGCGAAATTGGGTAAAGGAAAGTGCCTGGAAGGCACTGTCTGCGTGGTAAATGACACCAGCTCCTGGCTGCTTGGCGGGCATGGGGGTGGTGGGAGACTGCAAAACCACCGCACAGTGACTTATCCTTAGTGCACTTCAATGGGGCTGAGGGATGGCCACGGCAAGGCCTCGGGTTCGGGATGAAAATGGTAGAATTCGAAGAGCGCCTTCTTTATTTCCAACCCACTGCTTCCGGGAGGCAATCTGCTGCCAGACCGTGCATTGGGCGTACGCCATCGGCTATGGCTTTGTCATAATATACATAAAATCATTTTGATGACGCAAAATGCTTTGTCTTGGACCACAGTGTATTCAGAGAAAACACTGAAGAGCAGCCCACAATATTTCCCCAGATATATTCAATAACTTGTGATAATTCATCAGCCTCACAATCTCATTCCAAGTCAACTGTATATAGACTTTATTGCAAAATCCTTACATGAACCCATTATGTATTAACAACACAGACATTATGGTGCTGACTTTTCTTCTTCCTCTAGTCTGAAATTAACAATGCCAAATTAACACTGTTACAGCCTCTGAATCACACAAAGAAATAGAAAGCTAAAAAGGTCTGCAGCTTCTCAAACATCTCAAACATTGTGTGAACACAGTTTCCTCAGCAGGTACCACCAGCGACTAATTCGCCAAAAGGGAAAACTCCTTGGTAACAGCACAAGAGACCTTTTCACATTTCCAAACACCCTCACACCACAGAATTTATTAATTAAATGTGTTCTATGGCCCACAGTGCAAACAGAATGAGCGATAAAGCACAAAAAGAGAAATGAGGGCGTGACTAATGGTTTAGAACAGAGCACTATAGCGTGAGCAACGAGTCCTCCAAAACACTAGGGAAAGCCACTACTGTGTGGCATCTCTCTTCAGCTTTCTAAATGATACTACATCTCTGAAGCCATGTTAAATGCACAGCTATACTGAGGCATGAAGCTCAGACATTCATGTTATTTAAGAAGGTACCTTATGAATTAACGATAAATATCCCGACAATCAAGTGTTTGCTACACATACAGTGCTTCGGTGTCATTACACTTGGTCTTTATTAAGCTAGCAAGGTGCCTTGTGCTTCTTAAAGTAAAAATTAAAATAAAATTAAAAAAAAAAGTTTAGTGTAGTGGAAGACACAGAAATCCCACAGTAGATTATAGTAATTCATTCAAAACGTCAAGCATTAAAACACAGCTTGAAGACCTAATACAATAAAACCATTAAATACGCAGATTGTCGGTGTCAAATTACACCAGTTGATTGTTCTCATATTCAATATCCTCTAAGTGTATTACCTCAAACATGGCTTAAAACAATCCCACTGGCTGGGGGATTAGAGAGGTTAATCTGGGTTCTGAAGTCAACGCAGGAGCAAAGTGGATACCATAGGGGATGCGCAGAAATTCTCGCTACCCGAACCTCACTGGAACTTCCGCCACCTCACGGCATCCAACTTCAGTTAGTAATACTGCACAGTAAAACTTGCCCAGGTTTGAAAATACACCCTGAGAAGGGCTTGTGTCAGCTCTGAGGAGAGAGAATTATATTCATAACAGTACACAGGGAGTTTATATATAGAGAGACTGACTGGAATGCTCTCCATGAATAGACCTAAATCATGATATAAAGGCAAGCTGTTCCAAGGTGCTGTCAGTTAGAAAGGTCCACCATACAGCTCCCTTGCTACACAACAGTTCGTAAAAATTGACAGGAACGGGAGCTGCACATGTCATACCAGATGACTGATTGATGCTTCCTACTTTTCTTTTTCCCCCAACACACAGACGCTGCCAACAATGCTGTCAAAACTTGGGCTCGGGCAACCTCAACGAGAGAAGCACTCTGCAGAGAGAGTGGCCCCCCAAGCAATGAAGTCGCTCGGGACATACGCAAGCGGCCTCTGGGTTGTTCACAAGGCTGCGCTGGCAGCAGCTCAATTCCAGAACCACTGAAGATACTTCAATGAAGGGACCCTGTCCGCTTCGCCACGGCAACCCATAAGAGTAGCGGAGACTGTCATCCCCACTTTTCAGACAAGACTGCCACCATAAATCGTGCTCCTCTTAAGAAAAGTGGATGTTCACCAGGTGACTCGAGCTTTTAACTTTACTACTTCTGACTTTGTCTTGGTGTCATGCGTTGAATTGCTGTCTATGGATCTAGATTACATTCTTCCAAGGAAGTTTCACCTGAGCTTACGTTGTTCTTTTGCCTGGCCACAACGTTGCATGGGAACATAGGAACATGCACGGGGATCACAGGACACTTCCAGAAAGAAACTGCACGGGGTCAGAGAACCCTGGGGGATTGTGCTGTCCCACATCAAAGAGGATTTATAAAACATTCAGGTCAGCCATGATTAATTTTATTTCCTTCCTTTCATGCTGAAAGGATAATTGCTGCTTTGACTAGGGTGTGCTTAATCGGACCGATAGGACACAAGCAAACTCTCCGTTGTCAGAAATGGAAAGAAGGTCACCTCAGCAGGATAGGACAAGTCTTAGGTATAACCAAATTCCAAGACAGTGCTAATAAGCGGGATGAAATTCAATAATGAGTTTAACAGGTCATTAAGACCGCAAACTTATAGCGTGACCTCAGTGTGGCCTTACTTGAATCTTGGGGCCTTGATACGACAGAAGTTACCACCATCACGCAAATTTTGCAGCCATGTCTTACATGCATTTTTTGTTAACACCTCAAGCGCTCCTACACGACTTCTTCACCTCGTGCAAGCGTTCTGAGAGGAGGAATGCAACAAGACACCCGATAACCCTTCGGACAAAGTGCCCCCCAGGGCAGAAGCGCAACACACCCACTGGATACTCCCCGGCACACCATGAATAAATCATTCCAAGGTGCCTTTGTTAAAGGGTGCAATTAGGGAAAGCTTGAGAGTAATCAAAACCAGCACTCTCCTAGCAAACCATTAGGGGAGGAATTCCTAGAGAGGCATCTGCATGTATTAAACCACCCCCCAAACACTAATAATCAGAGATGTATACACCAAGCAGAAGCGTTAACAAGAATGTAATGCCTGCCGAAGGCCGAAACCACTATCCGAAGACATCGAGTTGAAAGGGTGGATATTTCAGGAACATGAAAAAAGTAGACACTGATATTTATGAATTTCAAGAGGTCTTTTATTATGCAAACAGAGCTATTACATCAGTACTGTGGATATCTACATGAATCTGAATGAAGGTCATGTTCAAACTTACACCAGTGCAGACATCACTGCCCAACCACATTTTCTGGTAGAGAACAGGACCGCTTGCTGTAGCCAGTCGGCAACGTTGATCTTCATCAAGATAACACTATTTCTAAGTAGTTACAAGACAATACAATGCCGTTATAGGCTTTTCTTAAACCTGGAAGGGCCCTCAAAGAATGGCCATCAATATGCGTTTGTCGATAACCACGACAAGTGTGGTGGTGCGACTTCACTCCAAACGTGAATATCCAGACCGACCAGGGATGGGCAAATCAGATCGTTTGTTCCTTCTCCATTACTCAAATTCTCACACAGAGTACATGAGTTTTGGCAAATACATACATATTTCTTTATTTAATAGCCTACATGGGCATGCCGAGCTCCATTAAAACAAAAGTAACTCCTTGTGCCATTCATATATAATGATGTTGTCAATGAGCCAGGACTCATCTAATAAAGTAGACAGGAATTCAATTTCAAGCATTTCTTCCACCCATTATCAGAAGGGGATTCAAAGCTATCCTCAAAACTGCTCTATTAGCCATCAAAAAGTAATTCTCAGGTACTATGGAAATGTAAAAAAAAAAAACACACAGCAATGAACACAAAGCTGGTTCAGTGTATTTGCGCATAGAATGTTTTTGTATTTTGTTAATTTTAAAAAAGTTTTTATTCAGGAAACCAATAACCAATGTTAAGTCATCAATTCAGGACTCAATGTCCCCCACCTCCCTCGGGACCTGGTTGAAGCTCTGTCGGAGGTGGGAGTTGAAGACCTCTCTGACAGGGGCCTCCGCCAAACGTTCCCAACAGACCCTCACTATGCGTTTGGGCCTGCCAGGTCTATCCAGCTTTTTCCCCCGCCATCGAATCCAACTCACCACCAGGTGGTGATCAGTTGACAGCTCAGCCCCTCTCTTCACCCGAGTGTCCAAGACATATGGCCGAAGGTCAGAAGAAACGACTACAAAGTCGATCATCGACCTCCGACCTAGGGTGTCCTGGTGCCAAGTGCACTGGTGGACACCCTTATGCATGAACATGGTGTTCGTTATGGATAAACCGCGACTAGCACAGAAATCCAATAACAACTCACCGCTCGGGTTCAGATCAGGGAGGCCGTTCCTCCCAATCACGCCCCTCCAGGTATCACTGTCGCTGCCCACGTGGGCGTTAAAGTCCCCCAGTAGAACGACAGAGTCCCCAGTGGGAGCGCTTTCCAGCACACCCCCCAGGGACTCTAAAAAGGCCGGGTACTCTACACTGCCGCTAGGCGCATAAGCACAAACGACAGTGAGAGACCGTTCCCTGACCCGAAGGCGTAGGGACATGACCCTCTCATTCACCAGGGTAGACTCCAACACATGGCGGCTGAACTGGGGGGCTATTAATAAGCCCACACCAGCCCGCCGCCTGGACTATGTTCCGCTCCTCCATTGTCGGTGCGGCGGTTCGGAGCTGCGGCCATAAGGTCTCCGGTGCCTGTCGCGGCGGCAATCCCCGAACACGGTGGTGGACACCGGAAGTAAGGGATGCCGTCAAGCTGAAGAAGGAGTTCTATTGGGCCTGGCTGGCTCATGGGACTCCTGAAGCAGCTGACAGGTACCGACGGGCCAAACGGAGCGCGGCTCTGGCAGTCGCCGCGGCAAAAACTCGGGCTTGGGAGGAGTTCGGTGAGGCCATGGAGGAAGACTTTCGGTCGGCCTCAAAGAGATTCTGGCAAACCGTCCGGCGACTCAGAGGGGGGAAGCGGTGTTCCACGAACACTGTTTACAGTGGAAGTGGTGCGCTGCTGACCTCAGCTGAGGATGTTCTCGGGCGGTGGAAGGAGTACTTTGAGGATCTCCTCAATCCCTCCGACACGCCTTCCGTAGAGGAAGCTGAGGCTGGGGACTCGGAGGGGGACTCGTCCATTACCCTGGCTGAAGTTGCTGAGGTAGTCAAAAAACTCCTCGGTGGCAAGGCTCCGGGGGTGGATGAGATCCGCCCCGAGTTTCTCAAGTCTCTGGATGTTGTGGGGCTGTCTTGGCTGACACGCCTCTGCAGCATCGCGTGGAGTTCGGGAACGGTGCCTCTGGACTGGCAGACCGGGGTGGTGGTCCCTCTTTTTAAGAAGGGGGACCGGAGATTGTGTTCCAACTACAGGGGGATCACACTCCTTAGCCTCCCTGGGAAAGTCTATGCCAGGGTACTGGAAAGGAGAATCCGACCGATAGTCGAACCTCGGATCCAGGAGGAGCAATGCGGTTTTCGTCCTGGCCGTGGAACACTGGACCAGCTCTATACCCTCACTAGGGTGCTGGAGGGTTCGTGGGAGTTTGCCCAACCAGTCCATATGTGTTTTGTGGACCTGGAGAAGGCATTCGACCGTGTCCCTCGTGGCATCCTGTGGGGGGTGCTTCGGGATTATGGGGTTCGGGGCTCGTTGCTACGGGCTGTTCGTTCCCTGTATGACCGGAGCAGGAGCTTGGTTCGCATTGCCGGCAGTAAGTCAGACCTTTTCCCGGTGCATGTTGGACTCCGCCAGGGCTGCCCTTTGTCACCGATTCTGTTCATTATCTTTATGGACAGAATTTCTAGGCGCAGTCAGGGAACGGAGGGTGTCTGCTTTGGTGGCCGCGAGATCTCGTCTCTGCTTTTTGCGGACGATGTGGTCCTGTTGGCTTCATCGAATCAAGACTTGCAGCGTGCACTGGGGAGGTTTGCAGCCGAGTGCGAAGCGGCGGGGATGAGAATCAGCACCTCCAAATCCGAGGCCATGGTTCTCAGTCGGAAAAAGGTGGATTGCTCCCTCCGGGTTAGGGGGGAGTTGCTCCCTCAAGTGGAGGAGTTTAAGTATCTCGGGGTCTTGTTCACGAGTGAGGGAAAAATGGAGCGGCAGGTTGACAGGCAGATCGGTGCGGCGTCCGCAGTAATGCGGTCATTGTACCGGTCTGTTGTGGTGAAGAGGGAGCTGAGTTGTAAGGCGAAGCTCTCAATTTACCGGTCGATCTACGTTCCTACCCTCACCTATGGTCATGAACTCTGGATCATGACCGAAAGAATGAGATCGCGGATACAAGCGGCAGAAATGAGTTTCCTCCGCAGAGTGGCTGGGCGCACCCTTAGGGATAGGGTGAGGAGCTCAGTCACCCGGGAGGAGCTCGGAGTAGAGCCGCTGCTCCTCCGCATCGAGAGGAGCCAGTTGAGGTGGCTCGGGCATCTGTTCCGGATGCCTCCTGGACGCCTCCCTGGGGAGGTGTTCCGGGCTTGTCCCACTGGGAGGAGGCCTCGGGGCAGACCCAGGACACGTTGGAGAGACTACATCTCCCAGCTGGCCTGGGAACGCCTTGGGGTTCCCCCAGAGGAACTGGAGGAGGTGTGCGGGGAGAGGGAAGTCTGGAGTACTCTGCTCGGACTGCTGCCCCCGCGACCCGGCCCCGGATAAAGCGGAGGAAGATGGATGGATGAAGTCATCAATTCAATATTTTTTATACTGCAATGACCAGCATTACTGAGTGTCATGTTCAAGCAGGAGAAAGTGTTTGCTGTAAATAGTTGGGAACTGTGGGGAAAAAATGTAGAATTGTTCAACAGCAGTGGGTTTTGACAAGGATTATAAGGGGCTGAGTGTCTGCTGGACAGTGGGGAAGGTGAAGAAAGCCTGAGGAAGGCTAAGCAGACTGGGAAGGATGGCTTGAGCTGCGGGTCCTCGAACTGGGAGCATTATTTCTGTTGGGTCAGACCGGTACTTTTCGCTGTGTGCCGGTGTTCCAATAAACGTTTGTAACAAATGCTGTCTGTGCACCCTTTTCTGCCCCCATCAGTTCCCGGAGCACAGAGCGATACAATACTATTTCGGTGTCCATGACACCACACTATTAGTATTAAATCACTGTGACACTATTACTAGTGCACTACCTGGAGTATGGCTGATTTCTCATGAATGAAATGCGATGACAAACAGAAAGGCACACAAATTAATCTAAATTAATAAAAAATATACAGTGAGCTAAGGGGAAATGGTTAAATCAGAGTTCGTAGCATGGTATATTAGAGGAAATCTGAGCCACGTTTACCACCTGCTGCAGTATTCCTTAAACGATTAACTGCATCGTAGGCCGAGTCCAAAGAGGCAAGAAGGGAAAGAAAATTAGTTGATTAATTATTTGACATTTGTTGATTAATCTTCCGATTAACTGCTGTCGTAAAATAATTAAGTGTTCCATACAGACAGTTGAGACTTATAATTGAATGTAGTGACACCATGAGCTCTAATTGTCCTCTGTCTGCTCCCAGTACCAATTTATACCGCTGACATTGTGATTCTGCATTAGTGTGCCACAACCAGCTCATTCAAATTCTTCCAGGGGAGAGAAGGAAGAGGGAAAAAAAAAAAAAAAAAAAAAAAAAAAATTCAGACACTCGTATGAAGCGTCAGCTTTCATCTTCCCAGATTGTCATGTCAATTACTCAAAATATTAAGCAGAATTAAGTAACTTAAAGCTATAAGATGGTGAACTCACAGGACTGACTTAACTCCAACATTTCAAGCTTCTGAACCTAACTACTACTCATGTCACACAAAGGAAAGCAAGAACACTGCCTGTAATTTAGGGACAATATTGACAACAGCAGTAATTTTTTTTTGTTTAGGTAATCAAACTCTACCCCGGAGCTCCAAAAGCAAAATGAAAACTTTGAAGAGCCGATAGATTCTTGATTCGTGAAGCTCTAATGACCTACTACAAGTCTCATAGCTTTGCTGCTGCCACCAGGGCTTCCAGACATTTGAGCAGATTTAAAATCAACATCTTGTTTCCATACTATGGTTCTCTTTACCTTTGCCAGCTCGTCTTTCATGGCAAGATCCCTTCTCCAAAGCCTGGAGCACGCTTGGGGCTCCCTGTCCCCTAGAAAAGACGGCCAACCCTCATCATGATCACATCCTCCGTCTTACCCTCCCGACACGATGTGCTCAGCACAAACGCACGACGGTGGCTGAACCACATGCAAGAGAGACCCAGCAGGCATCTCAGGTTCTCGACGGCATTCATCCTTCCTGGAAAATCTGCGCTGGAAAGGATGAGTCGACAGCATCCTCCTAAACCAAGACTCAGCACTATCCCATATTAGAGGGCCAGAAAAGCTGGTTCTTTCATTTAATTGGAAAAAATCCTTCACCAAAGACCTACTGCTATCATTGCAGCCTCGGGGGTGATTGACACTAATAACCAAGGCAGCCATCAACAAATCCCTTGGAAGACAGACTTCTGAAGGTGGTGTCGGTTAGCGAAGGCCACACACCCCTGCTCTCTAAATGATCTACTCCACACAGCTGAAGCACCAAGGCTGGTTGATAACTGAAGAAAGCAGCAGATTTTTGACCACACAAGTATCTTAAACAGGTGGGTTCTCAGCTGTGCATCTTGCAACTCAAGCCAAATAAATAAATAAAGCAACCAACCAAACACAACGATGTGCAGAGGCCCATCTTCCAGTGTGAATCTCTGAACAGGAATACTGGCCATAGGATGAATTATTAATCTCAGCCCTTAGCTTCATGTCAGGGTCTCGGCAGGAGTGACATTATATTTATGGAGCCCCTTGGTGGGGATGGAATCAAGGAGAGAAGTACGAATGCAAGGCAAGTTTGGCCTGGCTCCAAGGAGAGGAAATGAGCTATGGATGGAGCAGCACAGCTCAGTAAGATGACAGGAGTATAACACCTGCAGAGACAAATGGGAATGTCCATAAAATGAAAGGAGAAATGCATTTGGTTTGGTGGGTTTCAATGGGGGAGGGTGTTGGCAGGTCTATCCCTGCAAATTACATGTTTCGTTGAGCTGGAGATGGTCTGAACACATTCACGCTAGCGATAGATGGCGGCCATGCCGGGCTTTTCGAGGGAACGGTGAAAGCTCAGCGCCACAGGGACGCATTCCAGCAATGACGCTGTAAACCTCGGGCACTGGGCCGGCGTTCAGGCCTCCTGTCCATGGGGACGTCCTGCAGACTCAGTGTGTTCCAGTCGACAGACAGCGACGTCTCAAATTGCAGAGTGACTTTGAAAAGTTTCAAATTAACCGTTTAAAAATATCCAAACCACACCAACTCAACCTAATTAGAGACAACACGGAGTATAAATAACTTAAGATATTTCTCCCACGCAGCAAATATGTTTTCATGTCAGTTAAAAGCCAGGCCTAGTAAACACTTAACAGAAACAGAAAAAAGGTTAATGATCTTCCACACAAAGGGAAAGTATAATATTACAGCAAACACAGCAGTGAGTGTGCAGAAACTGTCCTCAGTTCGGGTTGCGATCCAGCAGGTGTTCAGCAAGTCAGCTCAACGTGGATAAGGATCCGGCAATGTGTAACGGGAAACAGTTGAAGGAAGCGTCACATATCAGCCGGCGGAAGAAAAGTCCTCGCATCCAGCTCCTGCACGGTGATAGCGGGGTTTCCTACAGGGCGGAGCGGGAGGGGCCGGGAAAAAGATGCGGCGCCCCCGCCAGCGCTCCTCATCTCCGGCTGGCTGCACATCCACAGCCAGTGAGCCAAGGCAGGCAGCAGGCAGGGCCCGGGGTAGGTGGGGGGCCTCTCTCCATTTTGTTTTGCACTGACAGCTCAGATGATTGCATGGGGATTACTGTGTCATTAGAATGCAAATAGATTTCAGGATGGTCTGCCTCTATGAGTACAGCATACCGCACAGTTACATTTTGGAGCCAACGGGATTTTTGGTAATGATAAAAAAAAAAAAAAAAAAAATTAATTGAACCCAGGAGCTATTGTGAAACAAAAAGGCTGTGTAGAAACAATTCTTCTGAGATGCCGCCGGTGCGCCATCTCGCCCGCAAAACCCAAGCTAAACAAATTTGCAAAATGAAACCACAAAAAAGGAAACACCTGGTGCAAAAGAGCTTTTCATTTATGAGCAAAAGTAACAGCGTCAGCAGATCACAGGTCCAAGCACAGAGAGGGGAAACCAGAGCTTGTGAAATCATTTAAGAAAAACAAACAAAAAAAAGAAGTTAAATCACTACATCAAAAGGAGGTACAGATCACAAAACACCAAAACCGTATACACAGTTCACACAATATAAATGGGATATTTCATATGCTTCTAGAACTAACCATTCCTCAATTATTCAGGATCCACTTCCATTGTGTCCAGCAAATGGCCGGCAGCTCAGAGGAGGCCTTGCAGAGGGAGGAGGACCACAGCGCCTCTGTTCTCCTGGACACATCCTTGGACAGAGAGCCAGCACTGGTTGGCTTAGATGTGGCTACTCACAGCGATGTTGATGGAAAAGCACATTCTAGGTCTTTCTCCAAACACCAATAGTTGTGGCGTCGACTCCGATGGGGCTAGCGCTGCTGTACCCAGATCACACATGGCTGAAGCTAATGAGGCCTCCTGTCCCTGGGTGCTCCCCCTGATCCCTGGTCTGATCGGCAGGGTTGGCAGCTGCAGTCCTGGGCTATGGATGTAAAACCGGATGGCAGCGGAGGGGCTGCCCATCACAGCACACTGGGAGAGCTGTCTTTCAAAGGCACACCATGGGGGGAGAGAAGGAGAGGAGAGGAGAAAGAGGAAAAAAAAAAAAAAAAAAAAAAGAAAGGAGAAAAAGGGCGCAGTGGCCTCCGATTCAATTACGGAGCCAATAACGTCTTCCGCATATTTATTTTGTTGCTGGACTCAAGGCAGGGCTGGGGGAGGGGCAGTCTGGCAGGAACGAAGGCTGAAGTGCAGCAGAACTGTCCGGTTGCGTTCTGTAATGAGAGCACTTGTAGTGTTCCTAATGGCTCAAATACTACTTTGCGTGCCAGTTCTAAAGGGGGACCAAACAAGTTCACGCACAGGACAGGGGCCCTGAGCCGCGACTCCCCGCTGCACTCGCTCGCATTCCACCAGGTCTGCTGTCACGCCACCACCCTGCGACAAGTTATGGCATCTTAGTGGCAAATTTGATCAGGTGCTCAATTCTCCACATGCAACGAGACAAAGGCACCGCGGATGGAGATTTTATTAGCGGGACTCTCGGCCCCAGCAGACGCGCACCGCGTTCCCAGGACACAATTAGCTGCCAGCACCGCGGTTATTAATTAGAGGAAGATTGGCCGCTAATGGCTGTCTGCGCTGGCCTCCCCTCAATCATGGCACGTTGCCATGGTGACCCATAGCTTACTGGCCAGACCTATAAGGAAGTGTATCCAGTAAGAGGGGGTGGGATCACACTATTCTAAAACACTTACCCACAAGGTACACACATGCACGCACGCTATGTCAGCGAAGACCACAATGGGTGCCAGGGAGAGTCCTGATTAACTTATATAAGAAACAGCAGAGCTCTGTTCCTCGGCAGCAACACACCCCTAACTTCCGTGCGCTCCTGCCATGGAGGGAAAAACGCTGACAAGATTCACATGCATGACCCTTAACAGAAAAACGATACCAAGGCAAGTCTTCCTAAAACAGAGTTTGCATCATCATACAATAAACAAAACTTATTTGAATCTCAGACATGTTTGGTCAGGACCCACCTTCAGCATAGAAATTAGAACATAATTGAGGGTACAATATAGCTTGAAAGTGGACAGCGTGTGTGTGCGTGCACACAAAGGAGGATTCAGCTGTTATAAACACCATCCGGTATCACTGCCCCCACAAAAACAATAAAGGACACACAATGACACATATGCACAGCCTGTGTCAGAACATGGTACACACAGCCAGTACGAATACATGTTAAGTGGGAGGGTGGGGTAATTGGGGGAAATTTAAGACGCAGAATCCCCTGGGTGAGTGTGCCTACATCACAGCCCATGTGGTTTCAAGGCGCTCCGGCTGTTACATCAATGTACTGAGCGAAACAAAGGACCGGGGAGTGGCCGACAGCGGGGGCGGGGGCAGCATCCAGCAGAACGGATGTGTGATCGGATCAGGCTGTCTGGGTTCAGTCTGCGGGAGTGCGGCGGGAACGCGGCAATGCCAGGGGCCAAAGAACGGGCCGGAGCCGCACACGGACGAGTGACGGGTCTCAGCCAGCATCGTGCGGTCGAAGCGGCAGACGGGCGCCACGAACGCCGGCCGCGTCATACCCTGTGGAAGCAGGGCTTCGCTGTCTGGAGTACATCGCACCAGGCTTCGGCCCGTCTGGTGTGGTAATAAAAACCTCTGCCGGGCGCTCCTCCGTTCAGATGGGAAATGCTGACAGTCAGTAAGAAGATACCAAGAAAGGCTGAAAGGAGCGGTACATCAGGGGCACATTTTGAGCAACAAGAGAGGAGCAGCTGCAGCTCCTATATATTTTGGGTTTATTTACTTATCCATTAACAGTGGCGTTTCTCCAAAAGGACTCAGTGTAACATTTGTGCACAAAACAATTATTCACCCACTTAGACTGTGCTGTGCCACTTTCACTCTGCCTATTCAGGTTATGTACTTTGATCAGAACTACAAAAGGAGGAACAGGGATTTGACGTGGCTCTCAAGTGCGAGGTGGCAGCTCTAACCACTACCCCACCTGCTGCCCTACAAGGTACAATACAAACCCCAGTTTAAAAAAAAATTTAAAAAGTTCCCACTCGGTATCTATGTTACGCATGAAACACCTTCCCATATTCCCAAACCCAACGAGGTGCCGGGGAGAGCGGTAGGTTCCCAAATGGTGGCGGGGCTGGTGTGTGTCAGTGCAGCACAGCCCTGGTTACAGCACCCTTGGACAGAGAGGCCTGGTTGCTGGGCAAGCTGAGCTCACGCTATGCCAGGAGCCATTTAGAAAAGGTCAACACCTTTCCAGCATCTGGAAAATAAAATGTTGCCTGAAGTCCAACAGTTCACCCCACCCTCTCGGCCTCGAAGGAGGGGAGCCGTTTAGGGCCAAGATTCGACAGCAGGGCTCAGCTCGATAAGCGAACGGAGTCAAACTGTCCCCCTTTCGCCACACAGCTATGTCTCGGGGCACCTGGGTCACATGCCTGAACGAGATACTTGAGCCACAGCGAGGGGAACGACGGATCACAGACTCCCTCCGCATGCGGCGCAATCCCAGCTCTGGGCAAAGTCCCGTTCGATGTACGCAGCAGGACATGAAAAATCTGGCCCAATAATCCATTCTGAGACTACCCAAGACATTTGGGCAGCCTAGAGCCTTGCACCTGCCGTCAGGTACAGGCACACGCCAGACGAACAAGAGCCAACTGGTCCCCTTGACCCGCTCAGCAGCCTGTGTGCGACATGCATTACCCCCCCGCTGCACCTACAGCGCAGCTGGGTTTTCCACACATTCTGGTGTGGCCCGGTGCTGAACGTTTGGAGGTGTCTGAACAGCTCTGCAGGGAATCCCCGCATCACGCTCAATCATCATCATCATCATCATCATCGTCGTCGCTCATTTAGCTGATGCTCCTCTCCAAAATAACCTGGAATGCTCATTTGCTATAGGCAATGATTTACGCATTTCTACAGCTGTATCAACTCAGGACAAGCACCGTGATCTGGAGTACTGCTACAGGAGTGGGGAATTGAACCCAGGTCCTTTGGTTTCCAGATGACAGCTTTAACCACTGCACTACCCAAATCTGATGCGGTAACATCAATTCTGCGTGCTCACACCACCACGCCGCTATCTTTACACACGGCAGCAGGAACGGGGTGAAGGTGGACAGTTCACGGCGGGAAAAGCGGCGAGAAAGAGAAAGCAACACCAATCGATAGGGATGGGGTTATAAATAAAAGTACACAACTCCAGCACGCTGCTCTTTCATCCCCACACACGCATTACGAAACGGTCCTCGCATTGACAGCGTGAGGCTGCGTCTTTCGTTATAGGTATTTTTTACCGTGGCGCGACACTAACCTGGCAGCAACACTCATTTACTGCAGTGTGTGCAGATGACTACAGCTGTATGGTAATGCTCAATACTGGCAACGCTGCTACCCTCAACACCCATTATATAGTACATTTCAGCCACCGCGCACACGTACACGGCTCTGCACGGGGCACCTGCTACAGTAAATGGGATGTAAATGTCACACTCCAGGGCTCGGATGCTGGTCTCTCCTCTCCTCGTCGGAAGACAGGAACACCGGGAGTCCGTACCGTAGAGCAAAGGCAAGGGGCCAGAGCCATGATCTCGCCCCGATACACACATCCGCTTTCCTTCAGTACAACAAAAACATCGGCAAACAACTCCAGCTTTTTCCATAGGATGTTTTTTTTTTCCCCTCATTCATTTTGCTGACACTTTTCTTCTTACTTACAATGTTAGGACTGTACACTAAGGTACTCCAGAATATCCATTTGTAGAGCAGGGTATTCTTACTGTATCAATTCAAGGTAAGTACTTTGATTAGACTACTATAGCAGGAGAAGGGATTTGAACCTGGTAATAACTTCATTTTAAAATGCAGTCTGTTCCAGCTCTGAGAGGAGAAAAGTGCTTCATTCCCAGCTGCCCCGTGCGTAGAGTGTTGTGTGCGAAAGTAACCCGATGATCGCTGAGCACACCTGCCGGGCGGGCCAGGTGCACAAAACCTTTAATCCTCAGTCGCCCCATGGCGAACACATCTGGCCTTGGTGTGCTCTGGGTGTACGGCAGCACATCTGGCACCCTCAAAACGATTCCTGCTACAGTAAGAACTGACAGTGAAAACACCTCGCTGTATTAAGTCCTGGAAATCATTTCAAGGAGCTTCGTGCACAACTGTATAAACACACACACGGTAAGCCACGTGGGACAAAGGTGTCAGCTACGTTAATAAAACCCCCAGCCTCACACCCTTTGATTCCAGGACAGAAAAAGTGTTCAATGAAAGCAAGTGAGGCACCCGTGTGTGTGTGCGCGCGTGCATACAGTATGTAAAAACACTGAGTTTCAGAGGACACAGGACTTCAGCTGGTTCAGTCAGAGAAGCTTTGTAAGCAGGATGGACACCGATCTAGAAAATCTCTGCATCACAAACACTGAGGAGGAAGAGGAGAAACAGCGGAGCGCTGATCCATCACTGCGGCAGGCCTCGTTCTCCTCCTCATGATTGTTTACTCATGGTTCACATGAACACACACAAGCAAACAAAACAGGTGTGCGAGACCCAGGGTGTGTGGCGGGGTTCCGCTCATACGCGAGTGCAGCGAATCCCAGGAGACACAGTTCTGGCCCCGGAGAGAGGCAGGAACCCATTACAGCAGAGCTCATTTGTCCAGTGCAGGACACCAGCTCCACCTCGGCCTCATCCCGAGGGCGATGTGGTCAAGAAGAGGGGGAGGTGCCATGAGGGGCTGCCATAAGCGGGAGACCCCCATACATTATTAATTCCCGCGCCATGTAGGATGTAACACAGCTGTCTAGGCAGCGGATAGCTAACAAAAGGGAGCCTAACCACATTTTCATCCCATTTTCCATCTTGTCGCTCGCCTTTATCCATTGCCGCCGCCCCACCCCCCCCCACTCCCACACGGGCTCAACATCAGTCAGCCTCCTGCCATCTCTGGACCACGTCACACGACTTGCAGGCATAGCGCTTGGAGCCCAAGGAGACGCCATCAAACGCTCCCCGCTCCTCCTCCAGGGAGAGAAAAGGGAGGAATTCCAGCCTGGATTCCAGACTGAAGACTCACAGACACACACACAATCTCCAACAACAATCCCAGAGCAGTGGATTCCAGCAGCTTCATCCGCAGTTCTGCTTCAAATAATCTTGCGCAGAACAAACATTTGATGAAATACAAGCAAGCCACACAACACCTGAAGGGGGCAGATAGAGAAGTGCGATATTTCAGAATATTGCTGAATGAAAAAGCCCAATTCACAGCATCCTCAGAAAGTCTCATTTGTGTTTTATTCATTAATTATTACTTATTCATTTAGCTGATGCCTCTCTCAAAGGTGACTTGCAACATTAGGTCTGACAGCCAATCTTTTCAATGATTTACTCATTCATACAGCTGACTGATTTTTACTGTATTGATTTAGGGTAGGTACCTTGGATCAAGAGTCCTACAGCAGGCAGTAGGATTCAAACCCGACTCCTTTCATCACGAGATGATGGCACTAACCACAATACCACTTGCTGTCCTGGAATCTCCGAGCGACTGCATGCAAGAGCACACATTACAGTGCAGGCAACCAAGGGGTAATTCCACAGTAAACACACTGTGCACAGGGTCACACGCAGCGAAGCAGAGGAAACGCACACACTCCCGATGACAACCCGTGCTGTAACGTAACACAATGCAAAACAGTGCAGAACGGAAGCTATATTAGGCACTCTATTGGGGGGGCTGGAACGGCCGCTGAAGAACGTGCAGTCAGTGCAGGGAGCCCGGCGAGGTGAAGACATCAGTGTGCAGAGGGACCGCCCCCTGCAGGTCCCGAGCCGTGCCGCCCCTCCCACCAGCATGCACAATGTAATATCATTAGACAAACAGAAGTGTCGGCGACAGTGAGGGATGAAGTGATGCAGAACGCTAACGTGACACACACACACACACACACACACACTCAGGAAGGGTAGCTGAGCACAGAGAGCAGCACACCGGGGGGAGACCAGCCACATTATTGATTATAGTAGAGACGGTGCTCGGAGACCGGTGGGGGGGAGGGGGAAGCGGCCACACTGGAGGGGGAGAGCACTGGGTAAAGAATGGAGTGTCTAGGCCCCACGGGCAGCAGTTAAAGACGTACCCCCTGGGAGCCGAGAGCACACAAACTAGCCTTAAATGAGCCACCATCGGTCACGGTGAATATTTCTCACAAGCCCCCACACACACCCCGCCCACACAAAAACACACTGCCAACAATGCATCCAAGGTGGATAGAAACTCAGACGGGGGATGAGGCAAGAACCCAGAGAGAAGCTGCACAAATCACACACCTTAAATCACTTAGGCGCTCTTTAATTAGGGAGCATAATTGTCGAGTCGTTCGTGGGACTCGGATGATGGGTGACAAACAGCAGCGCGGTCACAGGTCATCGCTGCCGTTCACTGTGTTCCTCCATAAAAAACAGCAATTTTTTGGAGGGGGGTGGGATCTGAGCTGTTAAGTCTGTATATCATTAAGTATTTTTACTTATACGCACCATACCTGTTTATTCGTCTAGCTGATTTTCTTTAGCAAAACAAACAATTCTAAGCATCTTACATTGATTTAACAGTTTACAGAGCTGAGTTTTTTTTAAGAACTGCACCCATTCAGGACAAGTACTTCAATTTACACTACTCGGGTTTTGGCGGGTATTCAGAGTCTGGAGCATCGCCACCTGCCATTATTAAAACGTGTTTTTATATAATATTTATTTAAAAAAACCCACAGGACTTTAATTTGTAGGATGTTGAGCCTGTGAACAAGTACTTTTCCTTGTCAATCAAAAACAGAAGCAGGAGGAGGAGGGGTAACAGCATGGCAAAGGCGTAAGACACATTTCAGCACTTTTCCTGCTTTCTCATTCTGATGAGCCAGTGCTCAGCTGTAAGGCAACATAATCAATTTACCACAGACACAACGTGCGGTGCTGACACTGCTCCGGCGCGTCGCCACATGGGGGAGGGGCCCAGGTGAGCGCAAACGCGCTGTTGAGAGGGCACGCTGGAACGCAAACGGAAGCAGACAGCTTCCTTTCCTGCTCCCGGACGCCCATCTCCAATGCGCCAGGGCACCTTGATGTGACACTGCTGACAGTTGGCTGCGGGCAGAATAGCAATGGGTCAGTCGCAGCTGGGCACCAGAACAACGGGCTGCTTGGGCTGAGCGGGCAGGTTCCAGTGCGGCCGTCACACTGCTTTAGAGGCGGTCGCTGCGTTACGCTCACATTATATCGAAACATGACTGACCCAGCGCCGTTTAATAGGCCCAGATTGTGGTAATGATCTATTGATCAAAGCCAAAATAATCTATCATCACAGCTGATAACCAATCGCTGAGATCACGGTGGCAGATGGGGCCATGGGCAGAGGAGCAAGGCATGGTTACATCCCAGACATTCTCCCTTATGGAGCCTGACACACCCCTAGGAAAGGGACGTCAGCAGAATCCACACACACACACACCTCAAGCACAAGTGCTTCAGGAAGCACTTTCTCCTCTCCTGGAACGGAGCGAGGGATGGATGGAAACGTTCCATGAATAACAGCCGGCAGCAGACTCGGTCTTCTCCATCTGCTAACACCGATGGACTCTGCGAACACACGAGAGTCGTCCCTTTCGCCGGAGATGATTACCGGCCCATCAGTTGGCAGAGGTGGGAGACCCAGCGGGCCCAGCTTCCTCTGCGGGTTTTACGACTAGAACCACCTGGCTCATTCAGACAGGCCGAACCAACCCAGGGGGTGGGGGGTGTTTACTTAGCAAAAGGCATGAGGTCTCCGCTTCCTAATGGCTTCCTACTTTGAACACAATTATTTCCCCTCAGGAAACAATATCAACTGAGGCCAAGGCAACACAGAGCATAAGTCACCCAGAGACACAGGCTGCAAGTCCAAGGGAGGGAGAGTGAGACAGAGAGCGGATCCCTCAAGACCAAGAGCATCTCCCTGCCCAGACACTGATACGGCACAGAAACGCAGCCTCAAAATACACAACACACTTGTGTAGTGGTACCAAACAATAAGCTATGTTCTCATTAACTATTATTTATATTATGTTCTTGTCCAAACTCATTTAGAGTGTCAGGTTTGTATATTAAGCTGCTGACAATTATTTACCCATTTATACAGATGGGTAATTTTGAGCGTATCGGATCAGGGTAACTACCTCAACTGGGGGTATGACAGCGGGAGCAGGGATTCAAACCTGGGTCATCCGACTGAAAGGAGACAGCTCAAATCACTGTGCCACCTGCTGTCCCCATTTATAATTAATTTGGCATTCAGCCAATACCCTTATGCGAAACCGTTTACAAGCATTTACGCATTTATACAGCAGTGTATTTAGAGAGAAAACACCTTGTTCCGGGGTACATGGTGATGGCTGGAGCAGGATCCCAACAGTAGACCTTCAAGTCACTTATCTTTGACTGCGACACTACTCACCTCCTACTGCTTGACCAACTGCTTCGGACTCAGAGTCAGGCACTGGACATTGGGCACTGGGACGATGCTCTACCACATCGCCGGGTACAAGTAGAAAAAGTTGAAAGGAACCCCTCAACCAAAACACAATTAGTGATCAGTCTCCATAGCGAAAGACAACGAAGGATATGAACAGACAAGGAGTGTACCAAGGGTAAGGGGAAGTGGCGACCAAAGACCCTTTCCTCTGAACGTGCTGTGTAACCCCCCCAGGAAATACCTTTACTCCCAAAATGATCAGCGTGAAACAACCAGTTCCTTCACCACTGTCATTGCTCAGGAGATGAGAAACAAGGTAATAATTACAACAATAATTACACCATTACATTTACATTTATTTATTTAGGACACGCCTAGGAGTCGCGGTGGCGCAGTGGGTTGGACCGGGTCCTGCTCTCGGGTGGGTCTGGGGTTCGAGTCCCTCTTGGGGTGCCTTGCGGCGGACTGGCATCCCGTCCTGGGTGTGTCCCCTCCCCTTCTGGCCTTACGCCCTGTGTTACCGGGTAGGCTCCAGTTCCCCATGACCCCGTATGGGATAAGCAGTTCCGAAAATGTGTGTGTGTGTGTGCGTGTGTATTTAGGAGACGCTTTTCTCCAAAGCGACTTCCAATGAACTGTATGTAGTGTTATTAGCCCACACTACTTACACTGGGTTACTCATCCATACATCAGTGGAACACACACACACACACACACACACACACACACACTCTCTGTCACTCACACACTATGGGACAGACTGAGCCATGAGACTTGTAGTTTATAACAGCCCTGGCTAGATTTGTTGTCCTCTCATTATTTTTATGATCTATTCAATTGTTTTGCTGTTGCTTTTACACTGAAGTGTTTTTTTTTTTTTTATTAATCCACTGCTTTAGCAACATGAGGTGACCCAGCATGCAAATAAAGCACACAGCGTTTCAGGGTTGAGGGCAGTTAACATGCACCTCATGCTGGAGGACCTGTTATTCTACCCATCAAACTTTGACTCAAAAACACCACACAACAAAGTTCAGTTCTACATACAGTAAACAGTGACAGCAGGTATTGCTGTTGCCCCACTTTTACTAAGCTATTGGTTTGGACATGGGTTCAAATCCAGCTTAGACTGGGTATACTTTTTTTGCCTTTGTTCGTGTGGGGTTCCGCCAAATGCTCTGGTTTCCTCCCACAGTCTACAGACATGTTTCAGGTGAAGTGAACACTATATGACCTGTCCCGTGTGTGCGTGCGTGCGTGCATGCACGTGTGGGGTGGGGCTCTTTTGCATCTTCTCTAGCATTGTTGGTCATTCTGGACAAAGGCATCCGTTAAATTCAAATTTATGATAATTACTGCTATCGGTGCGGATTCTGCAGCATTTCCAGTGTCTTAAAGATGGGAATCAATGTTCTTGGCTCATCAGTCCTGCGCCATGGCCACATGAGGAAGGCCAGACGAAGCGGCTCCTTCTCCTTATAAGTTAATTACCTCCACTGGTAGCGTGAACCCCTGATCCTGAAGCTATGTATAAATGCGAGACATCACCCCAGGGAGCACTTGAACCCATGACCCTGATC
This sequence comes from Scleropages formosus, assembly GCF_900964775.1. Classification (NCBI taxonomy): domain Eukaryota; kingdom Metazoa; phylum Chordata; class Actinopteri; order Osteoglossiformes; family Osteoglossidae; genus Scleropages; species Scleropages formosus. The sequence goes on along the minus strand of NC_041816.1, from coordinate 1,284,738 downwards.
TACAATAGTGCCCTGCTACAGAGCTGGAGTCCTGGCAACAGTTCCATGGGGTCTGAATGGAGGAGAGCTCTGTTACCAAGTCTACTGTCACTGCCATAACAAATAACCCCTGCCCCCTTCTCCTCAGCACCCCCTGTAGAACCAGCACCAGCTGTTACCCCAGGCCACCACAAACCACAGGGGGCATTTCATTAACGCCTTAAACCACAGGACCTCTCACTAAAAGGACCGACTCATCTGCCAAGCACTGTACCAGAGGAGCCTCCATTGAGGAAATTGTGTGTGTACCTGCCACACCCCCTCGGGGGGGGGGTTTGCCCTCTGCCCTAAAACACACACTTTCAGAATGCATGTCCAACTTCTGCTGCGTGGAGGTGTTCTCTCAGGTAACCACCACACTTCCCCACACTTCTTGGCCTGCACGCACGCTAAACACAGCAGCTGCGTTCAAACACGAGGACTAACCAAGAGCGGAGCCTCTGCACAAGCGGGACTGAGCACGACCCTGCCCTGGCACGAGGGGCCCTCGGGGGAGCGAAGATAGCGAGGACCATTCAGAGCACGGAAACTCACACTCCTCTTTGGAAGTACAACATTAATCATCTGCCTGGGAAAAAACACCCCGCCTCCCTCGAAACGTGTTTGCTGAGAAGAGCAGAGTTCTGCATACAGTGCAAAGGAAGCACATTACATCTCAGTATCCCTCTACATTCTCTGTCTACAGAGATAGACCGTTTCACGAAACGCGCAAGGCATCCTACTGACAGACGGCTTACTAACCGCATACAAATGTGTCATCTTCCTTCTTCATACTCCCTCATGCAAGGAAATGCGTCCTCCTCTTAGTCAGCTTCTACTTTCTATCCATTATCGACAACCCCAAATCCAGTGCAGCGTCACTGTGATACAGAGTCTACCCGTGAAGCACAAAGCATGAGGCAGAGGACCCCCTGGACAGGAATGGAGTCCACTGCAGGGCACAAACACCCAACCATTTACTCACGCGCACAGTCACCAGTTCACTGGAAACACGTCCTGGAACCGTGGAAGGAAACAAGAGCACCTGGACAAAACCCACGCAAACTCCACAGAGAATGAGCCAGATTTAAGCTCATGTTCCATCAGACCAACTCACCATGCTTCATGCATAGTCATTAAGTCCAAGCTGCATGAATTTGTCATGGAAGACCAACTGGACATCCTTCAGCGCGTGGTCAGTAAAACCCAGGACTCCCTGGGTGACATTAACCACTAATTTAGCAGATGATTCATTGAAGATCACACAAATAAAAATGCCAAAACACTCTTCAGGCTCCTCCATTTACATGAGAAAGCAACGGTTTTGTTCTGCAGAACTGACACCAAAGGCCCTTCAGCAACGACTACTCCACTTTTACTAATGAGCAGTAATATGTGGCCATTAATGTCCATAATGAGGGTGTATGAACTATGGTCATTGAAGTATTAGCATAATATGGCTCTGCTCTCCAACTCCGGGGGAAACCATCACAGTGCGCAGCAGTTAAGGTCAGCTGTTGAGGAACACAGGGTGTGCGTGCGTGTGTATGCGAGAGACACGCACACAGACAGACAGAGCAGGCCTATAGCCGAGCATCTCTTCTACTCTGGGCTCCAAGCGAGAAGCTCCACTAGCATTCCAGTACACAGCGCAACAGCCTGCGGCCCCATCGCACCCCTTCGTACTCCACCTCCTCCCCGGAAAGAACCAGAGTCCAGCAGCCCAGCACTGGGATGCCAGATCATTTCCATTCATAAGGGGGGGTCAAAGGTCACAGTTCAGGGGTCAGGAGTCTGCGGCGACTGCTTTCCATCACTCGCTGCCAGGCAGCTTCCTGAGACGAGAAACCGTATCTCCTCAGGTTTGGGAGGTGTACTGACCCGCCTCACCCCCCCATTCCAATCACTGGCAGCTGTGCTGGAGGACGGCTGATGGCTCCAGGCCTCAACCACAGGAAACTAAGTTGTCAGCGCACACACTGCACTGAGGCATGATGGGAGATGTCACTCACACAGACACACAGAGCCAACAGAGGGGAGAGAGAAGGGGAAGAGGAAAGAAAAACCCACACATACACAAATTTCTCCTAGCATGGGACCATCTAAAAGGCCATAAATATTCATAACAGTTTATCAATTCACAACATAACTTTACTATATTAGGAAAAGCTAATATCCAACTTTCCGAAACAAACAAGTTATATGACCTGCCATGAATAAACACATAAAACAAGGCTGTTTCATGAAGGCCACAGTAAGCAAATATTTGCAATACTATAAATATCATAACAAGAAAGTCAAATAAATGCTTACGACCTTTTTGTCCTTATGGCCGTTTCATGTTTTTGAAGCTGTTATGGTGACAGAGGAACCTGGGGATGTTCAACGCTGACAACAAACAGGGTACGCACAGGAACCCGGGAAGAGACACTGAGGCTCTCGCTCAGGAGGTCTCGGGCCGGCATCAATCGCCAACAGCGCAGGTTTTAGGGCTTTCGCCTTGCAGTGGGACGGTCCTGGGTCCAAAACCCCCTGGCTACAGCAACCTCGATCAAGGCACTTACCCTGAACTGATCCAGCAAGAATACTGTGTTGCACGAATGGGTAAATCACTGTAAAGTTGATTAATATAGCAGGCTATAATGGACAAACGTGTTATATAAACACGGTTAATATCACAGGGTATGCAGCTGTGAATGAGGGACTGGGCTTTCTCTCAGCTCTACAACACAATCGGATGACGGAGCGGGGGAAGTCAGCACAGCAACGGGACCGGGGACGATATTTCCAGGTAGGAAATGAGACACAGACTCATCCGCATTGTGGCGTGGAGGGCTAACGGTGACCGAGCGGAATGAACACGTCCGGTCCTGCTACGGAAAAAAACAGTCGGGCAAATGTTACCGTGTTCTGTAAAGGGCGAGCCGTTTCATTTGAGCAACGCTGTTATATCACGGCTGCGTGTTACCCAGGCGGTAATTGGCTGCCTCTGTACACATCTCTGACCTCTTAATACAGCAAAGCAGAGCTGAGTGAACGGAGGGGAGGGAAACAACCGCGGCCACGGCTGCTCTGTGCTGGAGGAGCCGAGTGCGAATCTCCTCCCTCCCGACGGCCTCCCTTCTACTCAACTCGGAGATGGACTTGGGCTGGAAAGAAGTCTCCTCCACACTCGGATGCACCGGAGGTTATAAACTGATTACCAAGACACTCGGGTTTCCACAGCACAGGGACATTTTAGTTTTCGGTATTCAGAGTGCTGTATTCCTCAATGTACCTCAAGTCACGATGTTGTCGAAAAGTTCCCCCAACACTACACACATGGATGACAACTGTCTTTTCTCTCTTGAAGGTATTTCAAATATCATAGCGCTGATTTGGGGGGGGGGGAATCGAATTCCGAAGAGGAAAAATTTACATTGTGCTTGAAGCATGTTTTGGTCCCTACAAGTCTTGTTCATCACACATAAATTGCTCATTAGCAACTCAGAATGAGCTGGAATTAAAACATCCAACAACCGCAACAAGAATGTCACAGGGTTACCTCAAAGGAATTTTGCTTTCTGTATCTGCTCCTTCAGCAGGTGCAATTTATTAAAAAAAAAAACCACAGAACGAGAGAAAACAAGACCAGTAAGTGATCTTTCTCAGAAATTAATTAACTGACTAAGCCAAAGCTTCCAAAACTAACACGAGCCGTGCTGCGGGGCCCCGTGTGATTAGGAAATTAGTCATCTTTTTAATGAGCGCAACAAAGTCAATGTGCCCCAAAACCACTAAAAATAAATCTCACATTCTCTTTGAAAAGAAATTAACGTTATGGTTTAATCATAATATCAGTCCCTATCCCTGGAGGGGCCGCAATAGGTTGAGTGACCAACATAGTGCTAGAAGTGGGATGAACTCCTCTTCGATTCGAACAAACTACCTGCCGCCCCTCCCCCACCTTTTTTATTTAAAAGAGTCATCGCCTTTAAACACCCAGAATGGATATGACATATGTACATCATCTGAAAATCTGAGTTCACTAGGATTCAGTTCACAGGTTTCAAGAGGGATGTCAACCAACATGCGTTTGCAGCCATTCTACAGTAACGCTCAGAGATGGACACTCATGGGTTGCTCTGGTTTCACTCTTCTGTCCAGTTAATCCCACTCAAGTACTGTCCAGCCTCACCCGGAACACTCAAATTGTTGACGAGTAATGCAGGATGGAGAGCATAGGGAAGGGTCAAAGGTGGAGGGCCCTACAAGGGTAGAACTCAACTGCCAGCTCATCAAGTGGGAAGAACACGATGGCCAGGACCATTTGGAGAAGGAAGTAGGTCAGACAACTCTCATATTGTTGAGATACAGTAGAATGCCAAGACCCTATCAAAAGCGGTCCTATTCACAAAGTGGGTCAGCAAGGGGGAAAAATGGGTTCAAATTACAGCCTGTCCCATTTGGAACTCAAGAACTCCTTAGAACCAAGCAGTCAAAAAGCATTTATATTGCTTTTTCAAACACATACACACATTCGTAAATATTTCCCTCACTTCCCAGGTCTGCTTTGCACGCTAACTGAACCCCAGCACACAGCAATCTGTGGATGGAAATAATCCAAGGAACGCCGAAGAACAACCCAGGGCTCTGTGCTGTAGGTGGAGAAGGTACGGCAAAAAGTAAAGCAAAGCAATTAATTAGGAGTTCCGTAAGGACAGCTCTTGTTTCATTTTAATAACTTTGGTGGGGCACCTTGTCAAGTTTTACACTCAGTTTACAGAGTTACTAAAGTGCACCAGTTGCATTTTAAACTGAAAGAGTCAAGGCAGAGGAAACATCTGCATCAATAATTCCACAAGTCCCTGCGAATTTAAACAGGAACAGCACGCTGACAATGTCGGGAGAAGACAAAACCTCAGCCCAATATCGAGGCCTCCTGTTCTTGAAGAAAGGCTGTTTACACATATATGATTACCTACACGTTAAATAAATACCATGAATGCCCAAACCTAAACAACCAATCAAAGCTCATCCTGTCCACAACCGCAGCGTTCAGTTTCAGACACCAATGTTTTTCCAAATTATGGACGTGTGCATTTTTAAATGTAGGAGAGGACAGATGGTGTTTATCCAGGAAACCCTGGCCTCGGGCATCCGCTGCTCTTCTGTTTCACGTTTATTCTCTTGCTGAGAAGAAAGTTTGGCAAAGTCCACATGAAATGTATGTAGGGTGGAAAATTAATTTCAGTGTTCTTTTCAGTGTTAGACCTCGCTGCACCACTTAACATTCCTCACAAAAACTGCAGTTGCTGTGGACAAAAGGGTCTCAACCTCAGTCTAGCACAGCTACCTCTCACAAATGGCCATTTTAACAATCTCAATAGTCTTAATGCTGGACGACGAGATCGCTACATTAGTCAAAATCAAGAAATCATTGTTTTCACCATGCCCTGCTGAAGGAGAAGAGGAACGCACGCACGCACGCAGCTTGCTTTCCCAGGGCAAACTTCAAGTTCCTCATGCATTCTGACACAGGCACAACACGTGCCAACCTTCCCAGCTGCCAGGGTTAGTAGGTGCCGCTCGCCCCTCCCTGCAAGCCCTCGAGCAGAAAGAAACCACAGCTCAAAGCTCTTCACAGATCTTCTAAAAACACAGGGGAAGCACCTCCACAGACACAGAACCCTTTCACTGGACGGATTCCTACATAACATTGGGAGGCAAAGCAAATTAAATCTTTATTCTTCTCCTCGATCTGTCCCTTCTCATACAACTCTAGATTTACCGCTTCATTTTCCAAACGCTCAGTAAAGGTGAACTTCCTCAAACACTGTTTAGCGTATTAGCAAGGCTATAGTTGCAAAAAAAAATGACAGTATTATTTCATAACAGCGCTCAAAAATGACAGGGAGCAATTCCACAGCATAAAAGATGGGTGTTCTTGCAAGACTTCCTTTAGTCAACAAAGCCGGCCCCTTTCAAAAATCATAATTACAAATTACTGCCATCAAACTGACAACTCAGTTTGGCACTTCAGCTTGCAGCTCGTGACGCCGTCAGCGCAGCGAGCGCAAGAAACACTCAGACGCTCATGCCATGGCGCCACCGACATGGAAATCCATGTTGACAAAGGCTCTGCAAAACACCCCCACTTATGGTGGAGCTCTTGGCACAAAATTACTGGAAAATAAAATTACTTTTGCTTAGCAAAGTTCCAGCAGAACACCAGCATTTGTCATATCCCCCATTTACATAATACTAACGCCAACGAGCTATCGGAAAACTACAGCCATATGCTGGGTACGATGCGTTTGGCTGGCGCAGCGCAACCGTGGTCGAGGGACACGTCGACCCCCATTCTGCCACCTTGACAAGGCATGGAAGGGCCAAGACTTGCAAATGCTTGAGGAATAATTACCACATTCTCCAACAAGCCAGAGCAATCAGCAGCCAGTTTCAAACAACCTTGATAATCCATCCGTTTTTAATTGCCCAACTTGCCTTCTAAACGCTCTTCATTCCGGTACTGCTGACAACGGTCAGTCCTGATGTCTTTTTAATGCTATTCCCAGGGAGCAGTGAGAGCAAAGCTCCACTTTCTCCTCCTCCCCGCCAAGTGGGCAACAATCCCACTGCCCAAAGCTCTAACCGACAGTGCTTCCAAAGAGCTCCAAGCATAACCATTTTTAGCCCACACACCTGTTCACCTGGACCCACTCGTGCCTTGAGGTCAACTAGCGACCTAGAAGTCACCTAATATATGAGGATCTTTGGATGCAAAGTGCGGCTTTGCACCTTGCGGCGCTCCACCACCCCGATGGATCAGAGAGTGACAACGGCTTTTCACTTTAACACTGCGGGGCAGAAGATGACCACTGGGTCAGAGAGCTGCCCAAGCCAGTCTCCCAACAATTACTTCTTCATGGACAACTAGCAAGCTCCCACTTCTACCTTTAAGAAGAGGAAGACAGATTTATAAGGGAAAGGACAAAAGACAGGGGGGTACCAAAAGTGGTTCCAAAACAATCAAATCAAATCTTTATTGTCACATCATAGAGAAACTTCTTTGGTGTAATCCACTTTGTCATCCAGAAGGCATCTCGCGAGTCTTGTACCACGGGGCAAAAAAACACTATGCAGTAGTAAGGCTAATGACTAAAACAGGTTGCTTTGTACTCATAACAGATGAAAACTGTGCAGAGCAGGGGAGGAGACAGACTGCTGTTGATCGCCAGCGCCAGTGAATCCCAGCACGGAGCTCTATAAACTGGAGAGGCCAGCAAGAGGGCCCAGCGAAAGCATCCAGAGAACTCGGCACTGAAATCAGAGCGCTGACTTTCCACATGTGCCCAGCAGCCCAGCTGGGTTGCCTTGCATTTGGCATGTTTCCCCTTCTCCCTTGCATTGAGGAACCGGAGTCCACCTAATCGCTTTCCCCTACTTTCCGCGCTGGGAGCGACAGCCTGAAGAACAAGCACATGTATCACATGTGGACAGAGCCCTGAGGACTTTTGTTTTTTTAATGAATCCCACGTGTCAGGGAAAACAATCTCCATTTTGACAAGTGCTCAATAACACTCACATTATTCATTATCGTGGCGGGAGCTAAACGGATAATCTAACCTCTGACAGTTTGGGTGTCGCTTTGTGTCTGGTATCAGTCAGTCACCATACGCATTCACATTCTCACCCAGCTCTATTCGGAAGTCTTTATTTGCACATTAGACAATTACCAAAGGATAAAATACGCTGAGAATTAATAAACTGACAAGCAAAGGCCGAGTCTCTGACAGCTGCTACTCTATAGTCACCCCCTTACGATGAAAGGAGTGAGTGGCAGGTGAACTGATTTGTTTGTTCAGCGGACCACCCCCCCATCCACCCAACAAAGGAGACTGGAAGACAGCGTAACGCAAAGAATTAGGTATAATAAAATCATAATTACAATGCCTTTTATAAAGTAGGTTTTTCCATAACCAGAGTTATTACGGCCGGGGGCAGCCGCTGAGGTGTAATGGAAATTTGAAGCAGCAGCCAAGATCCTACAGACCACACAGGAAGTGAGACCATCGGTTAATCTCCCCATTAGTAATAGGTCTCATGTTTTCTACCTTTCTTCCCATTTACACCCTACTAGTCTTCACATTCTCCAGCAGTAAGATACTACAAATGAGTGTTAACCTGGGGATTTTAATTACCCAACCTAATGAACCAATCGCTTGGCTACACATGCAATTATCACCCTCTAACTGGCAGGGGGATCATTTTGCCATTATGAGTGGACTCGACACATAAATCAATCATTAGTAAACAGTGAGATACGCAGCAGAGAGCAGCGAACAAGGAAGGCCTTGGTGGCCAGCAGAACATGGGCATGCTCAAGTCATTGGTACAATGGGGGAGGTAACCCTCTAGAGTCAACAACAGACACATGGTGAGTACACTTCCACCAACCCAAGGCTTCTTTCTTAACATGTACTTCATTCATCATAATAAAGCATGATAAACCCTTTTACAAATGACCAACGCACCCTTTCTCAAAAGCAAACATCCAGGATCATCACGGCATGGTAGCACACTTGTTTGGTGAAAGCACACTGGCTGCAGAAAATGCAAAACATAGCAAAGTTCCAAGAGCAAAGCCATTTCTGAGAGTGGTCTGGTCATATCAGTGATACTCTGATTGTTCAAGGAAACCAGAAAGGATAAATATCTTAGAATGGGGGTGCTTGGATCATTCTAAGAAACAAGAGACTTTATGGAACTGAACTATACCTGGTGGTCAACTCCATCGACATCCTCAACTACAACCCAATAGTGGCCCTCTGAACGTAAACACAGCACCCTGGTGATAAGATGTTACATTACATATTGCATGAAACCAGGAGGATAAGTAGAGCGGAGTGCAAACAAGAAAAAGCAAAAGAGTCATTATGCCAGACACACCACTAAGCTAGCTAGCATCTCGGAGACCGGGAATATATCACCACAAACAGGACCAGTTCTACTGTTAAGAAAATCTGAGAAATGATTGATAGTTGAAAATAGTGCAAGTGATCTAAAAACAGAAGAACTTGATGTTCGTTGCCGTTCATCCGAACCAAATGGTAGATTGCCCTAAATTGACATTTATTCATTTGATGCTTTTCTGCAAAACAAATTACAATGTTAAGTTACTTACAATTATTTACCCATTTACACAGCTGGGAAGTGTGATGGGAGTAATTTAGGTTAAGTACCTTGCTCAAGGGTACTAAAGGTGGGATACAAACCTGAAACCTCTGGGTCCAAAGGCAACAGCTCTAACCACCACTATGCTACCGCCTACCCAGCATGAACGTTAAACTAGTACGAGTTCAAAAAGTTACTCAAGAATCACGTCTCTATTTAAACGTTGATATAATGCATTTTTTGTATTGTTCTCCGAGATGTGCATCGCATGGGGGGGGGGTGAAAGGTGTCTGAAGTGAATAAATAGAAAGTATATTGTTATTTTCTATGAGTAATTCCTAGCTTTTGCCTGATGGAAATTTTAGGTGGGGCTTGGGTAGAGAGAAGTTTTGAAAAAATGTGTTTCAAATAAACAGGCATTTTCAGAAGGGGACCCTACAATTAGTAACTTGAGACGCAGTCCTGCGCACGTAGATCCCGCTGCTGCAGCTCTCTGGAATCCTTCTCCCGGAGGAACGGCCCCGTCCCCCCTAATCTCCTGGTTTTATTAGTTTCCAGGCCGAGTCTGTCCATTCCACACCCTACCCCCATCCTTCTCTTTGTACTATTCTCCAGCAATGCCTGCCTGCCTGCCTGCCTGCCCGCGTGCATTTTCCGTACCACTGCCAACCCCTTTTCATGCCGTAATGGGAGCCTCGGCTTCTCCCACTCAAGTCCCTCCGTTTGGGGAAATCCAGTTCCAACCATCTTCATGATGCACTTGACGACCAAGCAAAAAAAGAAAAAAAAAAAAGTCATGGCTGCCAGCAACATAAGTAGTTTGCAACAGGAGAATTTGCCAAATTTGCATATGCTTACAGAAAACCTCTGCGTTTAATTTGTGGAAAGTGACATTTTCCAAAGATACACATAGGAGGAGACGTAGAACACCACAGAACATTCTAGAAATTTTCCACTTGATGATGTGGTAACTGGTTGCAGTCACACTATCCAAGTAAAAATGGAGAACAAAACAGAAAACATGCCAACAGATAGCATAATTCTGAGGTATGTTATCAAATATTACAATATTTACCAAGCGGGATTTAATGCAGCTCTCAGATAAATCCGTGTGTTTGGTAAAAGAAACTTTTGGAAGAGCTCTGCACTTCAATTGTCTATATAAACTATATAACTACTACTTTAGTTTCGTGCGTTTTTACAACTGAGACACCACATGAAATGGTTAATTAGTGCAGTAGTTTGTTTGGCCTTTAACCAAGAGGTATAACACAATAACAGTCGTGTAAACATTTAAGAGGTGTGTGTGTGTGTGTGTGTTGGCCAGACAGCATCTCCCTGCAGACAGGAGCTCCACACTGAGGGAATATGTAATAATTCGCTATGATTTCCTTTTAGCCCCTAGAAAAGAAGTTATTGCAGCTTTACTATTACATTTACACATGAGCTACTACCTGTATGTATAAAAACGGGGTATGGGCTCAAGTCATAACCTCCTAAATAAAACTCTTCAGCTCTTTTTTTTGCCACACACTAAATGAATCATCGTGTCTCCTGTTAAATAAATGTGAAGCCGCAAACGAAACGGGCCACAATTTTATGTAACTGCATTTTTTCATGTCTTAGTCTAGAAAACAAAACCTTCGCACGATGATGTATTCATTTTTCTTGTTTCTAAAAACTGTTCGCAAGCCACATTTTAAGAACCATTTTTCACAAATCGCACAGGTAAGTGTGTGTGTGTGTGTGTGTGTGTGAGAGAGAGAGACGATCATTCCTCCTCCTGTCGCGCGTGCACCGACTGCAAAGAAGAAGCCGGGGCTCGAGACACAGCCCGAGTTTCGATGCAACGGAGAGAAGCCCGTGACGAAGCAGCAATGAATAATCGGGAAAAAATGCACTACCGCTAAGTGTGGTTTAAACGCAATTATAAAGAGCGAAAACAAATGAGACGCGCCGAAAAGCGCCATTTTCGCACCTTCTTCCCCCATGAAGAAATTAAGTGCTTCGTGAATGCGGCCAGGTGTCGTGTCGGGTCGGGTCCGCGCAACTGACCACCACTAGGGTTAGCTCACCGCGCGCGCGCGCACGCGCACACACACACACCTGAACCTTAGTCTACCGTAGCGACGGCGCAAAAAGTGGGAGAAGAAACGGGAAGCCACCGTTCATGCGGCTCTTCTCAATTTTTCCTCCACAAACTAACTTTGCGGGTTCGAGCGCGTGCGGGTAAGGAGCGCGGGAGCCCACCTGTGTGCGCGTGCTTGGTGCCGGTGGTCGAGCGCAGGAAGGTGAGGAGAGCGAGGAAGAGGAGCAGCCGGACCCGCCGCTCCGCCATCTCTCTCTGCGCTTTATCTGCTCTCTATAAAAATGCTAGTAGTAAAAGGAGAAATAATATATAATAAAGCGAGAGAAATCCGAGTTTAGATCCTGCTGGGCTGAAGCCGCCGGTGGTCCCCGGGTGGAGAGCGGCGGTGGAGGGTGAGCGTTTCCCCGCGGTGATGGTAACAGGAACCCGCAGGAGGACACATGGAGATGGTGGGACAGCGGGAGTGGGAGTTTGCGCAGAGATAGCACGCGCGCCGCCGCGGGTCGGTTCACGCACGAGGGCTCTGACGACCGTGGTCTTCACTTCAGCGCGGGGGAGGAGGAGGAGGAGGAGGAGGGGTGGGGGGGGTCGAAGGAGCCTCAAGTCAATCCATGGCCGGAGAAATCATTGCGGCCAACGTTGGGCGCAGAATGATTCGCCCACAGCCGCAGTCCGGAGCGGAGGGGCAGAAGGAAGATCCAGGAAAGCTCCGGGCACGAGGCGAGCTGAGGTGGCGCTAAAGGAGGACTCGGACCCCGCAGCGTCTCCTGCTTCTCCAGAACCCAACTGCTCGCTAAGGCTCAGCGGAGAGACTGGAATCTGCCGCGGACTCATGGAAAACCAGGAGCTGGAATTCCGGAGCGGCGGGAGAGTGGAAGTCCCGGAATGGGCATGCGCCACACCGGAATGGCACCTTCTCATGGAAACAAACGGCGAATTGTGTGTGTGGAAGTGCCCCGTATCGGCTATTAACTTATTGATCAGCTTTTGTCCGCAGGAATGTGGCGGGTAGACCACACTGTTGGCACTGGTTAGATATAATAGCAATCAGTTTCAGAACCGCTTGTCCCATACGGGGTCACGGGGAACCGGAGCCTACCCGGCAACACAGGGCGTAAGGCCGGAGGGGGAGGGGACACACCCAGGACGGGACGCCAGTCCGCCGCAAGGCACCCCCAGCAGGACTCGAACCCCAGACCCACCAGAGAGCAGGACCCGGTCCAACCCACTGCGCCCCATAATAGCAATCCAAAACTAGGTAATGACGTGACTAATGAGGATTTGTTGCTTTCATCCTCTCATCTGCATACACAAGTTAAAATCAGGCCTGGAGTAATGTCTGAAAATATGAATCATGTGATGTTCCAAGTTCTCATATCATATCATTCAGCACACCTAGAACCTTATATTTTTTTCTTCTTCCTTATAACACTGATCAGTGGTAATTATCGCAGGAAAGTGAGAAAAACTTTAGTCCCAAATTTATAGCTCAAGTGTGAGTAACAAAGACAATAAATTGAATGTCTCACCAATAAAGTGTTCAAATAATAAGTCAATCAGTTAAAATATAAATCAAATAGCACTTATAGCAGTTCCTACAATGCAGACAATCAACTTAAAGGTGCTGAGGTCCAGTATTGCCTTTACAGTCTTATTCTGACTGATCATCACCCTCCCACTTTATTTTTTTTTTTCCCTTAGGCTTCAACCCGATAATTAAATCCATAAAGCAAAATATTTGGAGAGCTGTGCAGCCAAAGGAATTATCTAGTTTGACCCTTTTTAAATAGATTCACATTTTACCTTTCTCTAGCCAACTTGCAGTGCTGTATTTCTAAAGTCCCATTAGACTTACAACTGTCCCCAATAAGATGGCCTTAATACTTATTTAATTCAGTGCATCCATTTCCTTTATTGGGGAAACACAGGAATTGATTTCCGCCACAGTGAAACAAAAAGGCATGGTTTCATCCTTTGTACTCATAATAATAGTACAAAATCACGACTCATCAGTACAGGTTATTTTCTAAAGTTTGAGAGATTTGACAGTCCTGCAAATCCATCTGTCTGTCCCCTTTATTTTTTTTTATTTTTTACTTGCACATTTTTTGAAGCCTTGATGGTCTGATGGAATCTTCCAATTATTTGAGAAGAAAAAAACTTCTACTGTTCACATTAAACAATGGGTAATTTCTTAAAACCCATTAGGTGAACATCAGTACAGTGGGCAAAACCTGAGGTTGAAAAACCAACACAAATTCTGCCCCAGATATTCGTAGTGATCCTTCCCGAAAGCCCCACTAAACAGCACGAGCACTCAGGACTGGACTGACACTGGAAATATTGTCCCGTTTTAGAAATTATTATAACGTCAAGCACTCTTTGCACAAATCTGGCATACGGACGGGCACTTTATGTAGTCTGTGTCGGTAACCATGTTCTGTAGCACCACGGTCCTGGAGGAACATTATTTTGTTTCACTGTGTACTGTACCAGCTGTACATGGTCGAAATGACAAAGCCTCTCGACTCTCGAGCCCCTTCAGTAGGCTGTAGGGAAGAGCGCCACCCACTGGAGGCTGTGTTTAGAGCTTTACCATTATTGTCAGCGTACAGTAAATACTGTATGTTCATCATTACTGGGAAGACCTTACTGATGTACAGCGGTCAGTACATTTGTTCAATTAGTCATTTCATGTTTTGATATTTTAAAATGCACATTGTAAGTCTGATTATACTATTTTAACTATTTCTTAAACCCACTGTCAGCTGTCAAAAATATGAGATTTGCCTTCAGTAATCGTGAATTCTCACCGAATGACTTTTTCAAGTCTGTTTTTAATGCTGTTATGAAAGATTCAAAATATTGTAGATGCTCTGAAATCCTCCTCCGTGAACCGCCACCTTATCGTGGTGGAGGGGTTTGAGTGCCTGAATGAGTCCAGGAGCTATGTTGTCTGGGGCTACATGCCCCTGGTAGGGTCTCCCATGGCAGACAGGTCCTGGATGACAGACGAGACAAAGCGCGGTTCAAAAACCCCTTATGACAAAAAAATCAAGGCGTCCGTTTACCCCGCCCGGTATGGGGTCACCGGGGCCCCACCCTGGAGCCAGGCCTGGGGGGGGGGCTCGCATGCGAGCGCCTGGTGGCCAGGTCTATGCCCACGGGGCCTGGCCGGGCTCAGCCCGAAGCCACAACGTGGAGCCGCTCTTCGGTGGGCTCACCACCTGCCGGAGAAACCATAAGGGGCCGGTGCGTTGTGATTTGGGCGGTGGTCGGGGCCGAGTGCCCGGCCGACCCAAACCTCGGGCGCCAACTCTGGTTTTTGGGACTTGGAATGTCACCTCACTGGCGGGGAAGGAGCCTGAGCTGGTGCGGGAAGTTGAGAGATACCGTCTAGATATAGTCGGGCTCACTTCCACTCACAGCTTGGGTTCTGGAACCACTCTACTCGACCGGGGGTGGACTCTCCACTATTCTGGCGTTGCCCAAGGTGAGAGGCGGCGGGCTGGTGTGGGCTTATTAATAGCCCCCCAGTTCAGCCGCCATGTGTTGGAGTCTACCCCGGTGAATGAGAGGGTCATCTCCCTACGCCTTCGGGTCAGGGAACGGTCTCTCACTGTCGTTTGTGCTTATGCGCCTAGCGGCAGTGTAGAGTACCCGGCCTTTTTAGAGTCCCTGGGGGGCGTGCTGGAAAGCGCTCCCACTGGGGACTCTGTCGTTCTACTGGGGGACTTTAACGCCCACGTGGGCAGCGACAGTGATACCTGGAGGGGCGTGATTGGGAGGAACGGCCTCCCTGATCTGAACCCGAGCGGTGAGTTATTGGATTTCTGTGCTAGTCGCGGTTTATCCATAACGAACACCATGTTCATGCATAAGGGTGTCCACCAGTGCACTTGGCACCAGGACACCCTAGGTCGGAGGTCGATGATCGACTTTGTAGTCGTTTCTTCTGACCTTCGGCCATATGTCTTGGACACTCGGGTGAAGAGAGGGGCTGAGCTGTCAACTGATCACCACCTGGTGGTGAGTTGGATTCGATGGCGGGGGAAAAAGCTGGACAGACCTGGCAGGCCCAAACGCATAGTGAGGGTCTGTTGGGAACGTTTGGCGGAGGCCCCTGTCAGAGAGGTCTTCAACTCCCACCTCCGACAGAGCTTCAACCAGGTCCCGAGGGAGGTGGGGGACATTGAGTCTGAATGGACTATGTTCCGCTCCTCCATTGTCGGTGCGGCTGTTCGGAGCTGCGGCCATAAGGTCTCCGGTGCCTGTCGCGGCGGCAATCCCCGAACACGGTGGTGGACACCGGAAGTAAGGGATGCCGTCAAGCTGAAGAAGGAGTTCTATCGGGCCTGGCTGGCTCATGGGACTCCTGAAGCAGCTGACGGGTACCGACGGGCCAAACGGAGCGCGGCTCTGGCAGTCGCCGCGGCAAAAACTCGGGCTTGGGAGGAGTTCGGTGAGGCCATGGAGGAAGACTTTCGGTCGGCCTCAAAGAGATTCTGGCAAACCGTCCGGCGACTCAGAGGGGGGAAGCGGTGTTCCACGAACACTGTTTACAGTGGAAGTGGTGCGCTGCTGACCTCAGCTGAGGATGTTCTCGGGCGGTGGAAGGAGTACTTTGAGGATCTCCTCAATCCCTCCGACACGCCTTCCGTAGAGGAAGCTGAGGCTGGGGACTCGGAGGGGGACTCGTCCATTACCCTGGCTGAAGTTGCTGAGGTAGTCAAAAAACTCCTCGGTGGCAAGGCTCCGGGGGTGGATGAGATCCGCCCCGAGTTTCTCAAGTCTCTGGATGTTGTGGGGCTGTCTTGGCTGACACGCCTCTGCAGCATCGCGTGGAGTTCGGGAACGGTGCCTCTGGACTGGCAGACCGGGGTGGTGGTCCCTCTTTTTAAGAAGGGGGACCGGAGATTGTGTTCCAACTACAGGGGGATCACACTCCTTAGCCTCCCTGGGAAAGTCTATGCCAGGGTACTGGAAAGGAGAATCCGACCGATAGTCGAACCTCGGATTCAGGAGGAGCAATGCGGTTTTCGCCCTGGCCGTGGAACACTGGACCAGCTCTATACCCTCACTAGGGTGTTGGAGGGTTCATGGGAGTTTGCCCAACCAGTCCATATGTGTTTTGTGGACCTGGAGAAGGCATTCGACCGTGTCCCTCGTGGCATCCTGTGGGGGGTGCTTCGGGATTATGGGGTTCGGGGCTCGTTGCTACGGGCTGTTCGTTCCCTGTATGACCGGAGCAGGAGCTTGGTTCGCATTGCCGGCAGTAAGTCAGACCTGTTCCCGGTGCATGTTGGACTCCGCCAGGGCTGCCCTTTGTCACCGATTCTGTTCATTATTTTTATGGACAGAATTTCTAGGCGCAGTCAGGGAACGGAGGGTGTCTGTTTTGGTGGCCGCGAGATCTCGTCTCTGCTTTTTGCGGACGATGTGGTCCTGTTGGCTTCATCAAGTCAAGACTTGCAGCGTGCACTGGGGAGGTTTGCAGCCGAGTGCGAAGCGGCGGGGATGAGAATCAGCACCTCCAAATCCGAGGCCATGGTTCTCAGTCGGAAAAAGGTGGATTGCTCCCTCCGGGTTAGGGGGGAGTTGCTCCCTCAAGTGGAGGAGTTTAAGTATCTTGGGGTCTTGTTCACGAGTGAGGGAAAAATGGAGCGGCAGGTCGACAGACGGATCGGTGCGGCGTCTGCAGTAATGCGGTCATTGTACCGGTCTGTTGTGGTGAAGAGGGAGCTGAGTCGTAAGGCGAAGCTCTCAATTTACCGGTCGATCTACGTTCCTACCCTCACCTATGGTCATGAACTCTGGATCATGACCGAAAGAATGAGATCGCGGATACAAGCGGCAGAAATGAGTTTCCTCCGCAGAGTGGCTGGGCGCACCCTTAGGGATAGGGTGAGGAGCTCAGTCACCCGGGAGGAGCTCGGAGTAGAGCCGCTGCTCCTCCGCATCGAGAGGAGCCAGTTGAGGTGGCTCGGGCATCTGTTCCGGATGCCTCCTGGACGCCTCCCTGGGGAGGTGCTCCGGGCTTGTCCCACTGGGAGGAGGCCTCGGGGCAGACCCAGGACACGTTGGAGAGACTATGTCTCCCGGCTGGCCTGGGAACGCCTTGGGGTTCCCCCAGAGGAACTGGAGGAGGTGTGCGGGGAGAGGGAGGTCTGGAGTACTCTGCTCGGACTGCTGCCCCCGCGACCCGGTCCCGGATAAAAGCGGAGGAAGATGGATGGATGGATGGATGCTCTGAAATCAAAAACTAATTACTGTTGTTGAGTGAAAACATAGAGGAACACCGAACCATTGTGATCACGGAATGGGCTGCCGACTCGGGTTCTGCGGTTAACTCCTGGAGGCCCTCGGCAGAGGAAAGACAGAATGGAGCTCAAGTCTGATCTTCAGGTTTGTTTGTTCCAGCCTGTCTTTGCAACTGAGTGTTGACTGTAACTCAGAAGCTGGAGGAGACCATACCACCCCGCTATACAATATCGGCTACCTGGTGCTTTAACACGATTAAGTGAATAAAATGGCACAGTAGTCACGTTTTACCAAATCTGATGAACTTTACAAATGAAAACATGCTTTTCTCCACAAAATTGTAAGAATCATAAAGTAGAAAAAGATCCCCCAGCATCGGGACATCGACATTTATTCATTTAGCAGACACTTTTGTCTATGAGTGGTTTACATTTAGTATGCATCATATAGAGTATAAGTACTATTACTATAGTACTATTATTTAGCTGACTCTTTTGTCCAAAGCAACTTACAATGTTAGGTTTGTACACGAAGCTATTTACAACAATTTGCCCACTTTCCTACTGCTGCAATTCAGGATAGGTACAGTGTGTAAGGAGATCCCAGAAAGAGCAGGGACTCGAACCTGCAGCTCTATCTGCTATGCCACCAGCTACCCCAAGCTTGTACGTCCTCAAAGAGATTCAGCACAATGAATACATGTAGTGTGTGTTTTAACACTATCACAAGCTGAAAGGCATATGGCTGGCACTACAAACCTCATCTGTATGGGATAACTGACTAGGGTGTTTAAACTTATGCTTTACACGAGAACCCAGGAGCAAACAGTGGATAAAACACTAATACGTTCATTCATTTTTATTTCTGTATTTGAAGACTTTTCTGACCACCACAAGCGAGACAGGTCGTCCGTCAAATTTGTCTCTAAACATTTAGCCAAAGCTCCATTTCCAAATGGTTTTGAGTCATTCATACGGATGCACTTTAGTGCTCTCTGGAAAGACACTAATGACCACGTTAATGAGAACGTTCGCAGTCCACAGTTTGAGATGCACTGCAAAGTCTTTTGCCTGAGGAATAAAAGCAAGCCCAGAATTAGCGATGGAGATACAGTTTGCATACATAATAAACGCAGCAAGATTTTTCAGTGTTCCATCTGAACATCTGGTGATAAAATATTTGGCTTTACCCCATAGTTATTCCTCATAGAACATAAATGTTGGATACTTTGAATAACTTATGGAAAAGACATTTCCATCTCGTAATTACTCTTGGCTCGCTGCCTACGAGGGCCATATCAGCGACAGAGATTAATAGTCTTTGAGTCAGCTCTTCAAACACTCCAAGAATATCCCAGTTGGCGTTTACATTGCTGGCCCAAAGTATTAGTCATTCATGTAATGTCCCACCTCCTCAATGCGATGTAAGAAGCTGAATTTTGCATGAGGAGTAAATATTGGCTTTAGGTTTGCAGTCTGAGAACAAACAGCCAGCCGTCTTACGGAGGATATCATAATAGTCTCGTAAGTGCCGTGCGGCTCTCCAGTGTACTGTCTCAGCAATGTTGTGCTTTTTTCCCCCCCTCTAAACTATGTGTTCATATCATTTCAATAATTCATGGAATTTATTGAATCTGACTGTTTGTCCACAACTGCCTGTTTCCATAGCGACACTGGTAACTACAGCCAGTCATAACTGGAAAGGTGGACATCTGCAAGTTGTCCAAGTTCTATATGTGGTGCTTACGCAGGAGCGAGAGGCACGATGGTTAAGAAGTCAAACATGTGGCTGAAATACTTCCAGCAAAAGGAACTGATGCTGGAACCCTTGAGAAAGATGCAAAACAATGCACCCATGACCTTGCAAAGCCCATCTAATCACCAGTTGCTTTAAATAGGTAAACGGTCACTTCTTAATTGATTTCTGCTGGTTATTTCCTACTATGACAAACTGATTTAGTGGGTATTTTAAACCACCTGCTTGCGGAGGAACAATGTAAATTATGCTGAGTGGATCTCACTGCTCAGGTACATGTTGGTGCTGGGTAGCATAGCTCCACCTGTGTGCTGATAAGCTCCAGCACTCGCGGAGCCGCTGGGAAACCCTTCTGCGCCAGTATTGCAAATCTAAGTACAGCCTTCCCTTTTTACTGTAGACACAATGGAACGGTTAAAGAGAAAAGAAAATCTTCATGGCGCAGGTTATTAAATTATAATTAAATTAATTTTGCCTTTCAATACTAAAAGCTAATTATCGGAGAGGCTGAAAGGCTGGAAATAAAGGCCTCGGAGAGGGAGGGCCATGGCGACAAAGACTCTGCTTTGTGAAACTCTGCTTTACTCTGACAGGGTTTAGCTGCAGCTTTTTCGCCGCAGGGGAAGCACCTCTGAGAGGCATACAGTGGAGAGTGCTGGAAAAAGTGGGTTTTCCAGGGAAAGGAGGACAGCAGGAGAGCCAGGTGCTGTGCGCACATGTGCTCACTAAATACGTCTACCTGAGCAGTTAACTGCACCTCGGGCAGCGCTCAGCATGTTCTGCTGTGCTGGAAAGGGGCATTTTTGTGCTCATTCCTGTAGCGGTGAAAAACATACTGATCTGCACCTTCATCTCTCTGCTAAATACATGTGGTGTAGCCGTGCGATGGACTGGCGCCCCGTCCGTGGTGTGCCCTGCTTTACATCATAAGTCACTTTTACTCAATTTACTTTTTTTAATATAAACTGTTGGTTGTTGATTTTCCTTGTAGACTCCCTTTATGATGGTAATTAAAGTCACAACTCCTGACGGGATCTCGGGAGAGGTCCACTGTAGTGTATTTGAACAAAATACTGAATTGGTCTGTAAAATATTCATCTGTATAAATGGGCAAAATCTGAAACAGTGGGTAAAGGCATGCTACCCACTTAGCTAGGAAAGCAAAAACAGCATAATTCTGTCAGCAGACAACCGCTTTTGGCAAAAATACAAAGCAAACAAACATTTCAATAGATATATTTTGAGTGTACATGCAAAAAAATTACTACAGTATAGAGTGTTACAAAGTCAACATAATTAACTGCGGCTCATCATTCCTCTGGGTAGTGTGTACCATGCTTGTGTGTGCCAGCTTTGGGATGGGAATAAAAACTTCCATCTCTATATTTCACTGAAGGACCCTTTTCCACTTTTTTCACTTGCGCTGCAGGGTTAGGGAGCTTTTCTACTGCCTACAGAAAGGCTGCCTTGACGAGGCATCACGACCAAGGTCTTCGCTGGGTCTAATTTCAGGAATCGCGGAACCACACTGCAAAGTGAAGTAGAACTCAAAGGGAAACCTCCAGCAGATCTACAGCACAAGGGGAGACTTCCACCGCCCAAGACGAGATTCCACACCTAGAACAGAACTCGACAGTCGTTCACGTACAAATTCCTACTGCGCTGAGGGGAAGATGTATCAAAAATGGAACTAAAAACAGTGCTCCTCTTGTTCTTGAGCAAACAAATATTTACAATAACTATCTAATTCACAGAACTGTACACCTAAAGGGCTGTATATTGACACTTTTTTAAAAAAAAAAAAAAAAAAGGGTTCTGCAACTTTCTGATTTCAGCCATAAACAGCTATGGGTGTAAGTCAGAGCAAAACACAGTTTTACATGTATGTTATAAAAAGGACAAAGATATTATAGCACTGAGAAATGCCCTGGTGCAAGTCCAAGAAAAGTGAGCTGTGAGGAAAGAACCTGGGAATGCACTGAAATACTCAACGATGGCTGAAAGAATACACTACTGTGTACTAATAATACTTGACGGGCCATAATGGGTACAGCAATATTTCTCATTGGCATTTTATCTTATGTCACTGGCAGTCTGGCAGCAGTGCTGGTACAGTATATGCTGTGCATTCCCACACACAATGAGATCTGCCAAAATCAAAGTGCACAAATGGCACAGAGTACCAAGCTACGTGGGGAAATAGCAGGGGCAAGGGATATTGTGCTATAGAGCAGACAGAAGCGTTCACCTGATTCAGCTCAGCCTCTTTACTAAAGTACAACATCAGAATGCTATAGGTACTTGAAAAATCCTTCTCAAACAGACTGGCTGCTCAAAGTACGAATGCAACTGGGATCGGAAATCTTTTCGGACCTCTGTTTGTTCCAAAATTCAACCCAGACATCACAATCGATGATAATATGGACTTCCTTCAATTCATTCATGAGTAAGGTTCTGAAAAAAACCCCAGATAAATTTGTAAAAAAGTAAAAATTCATTGCAAGACTTTATTCCATTTCCGTGAAGTGCTCATCTTGTGCAGGGTCACTGAGTTTCAGAGGCTATCATGAAAATCCTGCGTGTGGGGCAGGGAACACCGCGGATGGGATGCCAGTCGGTCGCAGCACTTTTACTACCTCTAATTTTAATTGCTACAAGTTAATAAGATATCCACGACCTATTATTATTCAGTGCCTACTAGTTCATCACATGTGCATGTGTTGCATTTATCAGCGTATCACCACTTTTAGTTTGCTTCAGATTGTCTACAGCCAAAAAGTGTCATCCAGCAGACACACCTCTATTTGCTGGGCAGGTTCTGTAAAGCTTTTAGATTAGATATTTAAAACACATACCGTAAGGCTTTAATTTTGTCTTTACTTTGTGCTACCTTAAAATGAAAAATAGTAACTGAAATTAATGCTTTGTCAACAAATTTTGATTCAGTGTTAATTTTTGACAGATTTTTCCCATAAATAAGCAACTGTTCATCATTTTCATATTGGTCACCAGTGCTCACTAATACCGGACACTGTAGAAATTAGTTTTCAATCCAGTTGTCCAGTGCCGCATCAGGACTCTGTGTGGGTGTGTTGTATGGTCAATTAATGACTCGCGGAAACGGAGGTGAATTTTGCTTTGCGACAAACTACATTTTTCAAATACATACTGTATATGAAAAAATAAATGGGGAAAAAAAACAATCTTTGAAAAGTTTAAGTTTGAACAGTCATAACACCAGTAATGTACACTTGTTCCAAAGGAGATGGCAGCATTACTGTAGTGTATTTAGGTGTGCACACAACTATGTATGAGGCTGAACATAAAGTATATAAATCCGTTCTATGTGCAAAATTTAAGCACTAATTTAAAAGCCCCTCATATCCCTGATTTGGTTCTCCTTAATCTAATATTACTCACACTGAAATGAGGTCTGACTGCTTTGTTCTCACATCGTGTATCTCCATCAGCGAGGACAGCTTAAATATTGAGTGGGAGGCAAAATAAGATCGGCTCCCGGCTCCCATCTGAGGTCCAAACACACTGTAATTTCTTTAAGCTTTACAGCTCCAAACTATGACATCACACATGGTGCAGGAAATCATAAGAGAATCGCATTGACCTTGGTGTCCTCAAAGAGATATGACTTTATGGAGGAAAAAAAAAATGATAAAATGTTTGTAAAGAGCAGGGGGTGCGGTGGCGCAGTGGGTTGGACCGGGTCCTGCTCTCCAGTAGGTCTGGGGTTCGAGTCCCGCTTGGGCTGCCTTGTGACGAACTGGCGTCCCGTCCTGGGTGTGTCCCCTCCCCATCCGGCCTTACGCCCTGAGTTGCCGGGTAGGCTCCGGTTCCCCGCGACCCCCTATGGGACAAGCGGTTCAGAAAATGTGTGTGTGCATTTGTAAAGATATTCTGTTCCTGTGAGCACACCAATAGTGATGGGAAAAAGAAATGATGAAAAGCATATATTGCAAAAGGAAATGCCCCATGGTTATGCAGCTGATGAATTATAGCACAGCCACAATATGAACCATTGGTACTGACAAGGACTCACCTTATGCTCCGCAACAGGTTTAGTGCAGTGCAGGAAAAGTCACAGGCATACTCTTAAAAAGCATGTGGCAAACCTGGTTCTTCTCTTCGTGACATTTTTGTCCCTGTAAAAACATCATATACAGTGGTAAGTATACAAAAAAAAAAATTCTCAAAATCAAACACATCTGGAACAGTGCCAATGCTGGAAAACCGTTACACTTATTAATTTAGCTAAGCACCTTCTTTATGGTGATTTCATAATATGCTCTTAGAAAAAATTCTGAAAATATGGCTTCATTGCAAAAACCATATTTTTCATGCTTTCTAAGAGTGTCCTGTCATATTGAAGGAGGTTAAGAAAAAGAAGCAACAGTAAAAAGATGCTCTGCTGTAAATAAGTCATTTTTGAAAAACATGTTAAATGGCAGAGGTTTGCTGGAACACAAAGTGTGTGGTAAAAATGCAATTGCCAATGTGCACATCACACACGATGGATAATGTGGAGGTTGCCCAAGTCTGTCTGGCACAGATTTCATTACAGGAATCTTGATGGAATTTCTTCCAGCAAAACTGAATACCGAGAGCTGTAGAGATACGAGCCCTCGGACTCTGTAAGGAGCCCCATGTTACCGAGAGCAAAACACACGGTCTGCAGAGCGCATTTGATTCAGAAGTGAATTCCGCACGGGGAGAGACAGATGGAGGGCTGTGAAAAGGGGGACTGTGAGTGGCCGGGCAGCTGGGGGGGAAACAAGGCCTCCTCTGTTCCTGCGGAAAAGCCCACCCCAGCAGGAGAGGGGCCGACTCCAAAGCGGCAGCCCAACAGGATCCCTTTGAGAGCGGCTCAGCGCGTTTCAACACGTGTCCCGTCTACCACACAACCATCTGACAACTCCTCCTGCGGACGAGCAGCGACCACCGGCAGAACTGATCTGAGCCGCAGCTCGCCGACGAGCTGAGAGGATGTGGCCGAACGACTGCCTGCCCGAGCGGAATAGGAGCAGCGGGATGCGGCTCGCAGTTTTCCAGCCTCTCCGTTTCTCACTGGTGACTACAGGATTAAAGATATCACGAGCCAGGCTTTGGGGATTACAGGGAACACGCCTGCATTAGAACACACCGGGGAATTTATATGATTGGGGTAAGCAGCAAATCCTGAGACGAGAAGAAAGATTAAGATTCGGGTGGATTATGCTTTCGTATGATAGTTGGCGCTCTTCTTGGTATCATGGATAAGACCATCAGCGAAGGCCCTTTAGCATGATGGCTGACCTCTATCGATTGCCCACCGCATCGTAGCCGCACACAAAGACATCCCAGACTGAGCACTAGCATGAACACAGATGTTTATTTGTTCAGCTGACACTTCCCTCTTTGAACCCAGGGCCTTCGTGCTGCAATGCTACCAGCTGCCCCCGCTATACAGCAGGATGCGAGTCCTGCATCTCAAACTGCTGTTTGCACAACATCCAACAAGCAACAGGGACTGTGCCGCTGCTGTCGGCATCCAGCTCCTGAAGTGGGTCATGGGCACTGCTCTGGCAGACTGTCACCATCTACTACTGCCCACGGGAACGCTCCCTTAATGGGAAAGGTGATGCAAGACTGCGATTCGGACTGATAGTTTGACAGCGTTATGGGCGCAAGCTGATCTGACATTCGTTTTCATGATGTGAAAAGCAATAAATTAATCAACTGTCATTTTCTGTTCCACACAGAAAAGGAGGGGAAAAAATATTTCAGTTAATACATTGTGGATTCCTTTTTAAATTTCATTTTAAATTTGTATTAGTTATTTATATATTTATTGGTTATTTTAAAAAAGATTCTTTGTATTTTTTCCAAGGGTTTTATTCCACTTTTTTGAAGCAATAAATTATTTTGTAAAATTAAGATGTTTCTCAATAATTCTACTTCATTATTGAGAGAAACAGAAAGTCCTAACATTAGTATGCAAGTATTGCAAACATAATGATTTATAAATCAAGTAATACTTCATCTTGACAAATTGATAAAAATATCATTCAAGGCCAGACTCTACGTGGGCCTTTTATTCGCATTTTATATGGAAATTCTTTACACGTACTGACACGGGTGCATTTCAGGTCTAAACTTTGTGGGTTTTTTTTTTAATGCTCAACATTGAGTAAAATAAAAACATCCATAAATGTGATAAGTGAAAACCAAACCACAAATTGGAGATGAATGAACTGTACCCATACTTTAGGCTACAGGAAATTAATTTTGGTACATTTTTTGAGTGCATATTCATGTTTCAAAGCAAAAGATTGTGAAACTAATTGTTTAACCACAATAATCTTGATGTCACTCTTCCAAGAACACTTAAGCATTTTCCAGTCATTTCTCTCAGGACCCATTAAGCATCCTTGGCGTGTGTCGCTTTCTCATCTGCCAGGAATTATGAAGCTTCCCTATAATAAGGGTGACCTTGATGTCTTGGAGCCACAGACCCGTTTGCACAGTCATGAAGGTGATCAGAGCTTTTCCTGAAGGACCCACATGCAGTGCAACATGTTTTAAAAACTATCCACTCAGAAAATGCAAAGAGCCCTATGCAATTTACCCAACAACTCAATATCGATGCAAATCTGCACCATTCTTCCTCCATGCATTTAATTTCCTTGGACTCTGGGAGACTGAAATGAGATCATTTTTTAGAAAGTCAAGTTAAGTATCCTCAGAGAGCTGGTATTAAAATGGAATGCTCTAATTGTCCTACAGCACGGCAAGATGGAGACAGTGTCCAAGCTCAGCCAGCTCTTCAAGTCTCCTGCTGAACTCTGACAAGGCCCCACACCACCTCCAGTGAGCATGTTGGGCTTCACTGCTGAGCCACTACCCCGCTGAGCAGAAGGGGGTGTTTCCCAGACTGATCCCCCACATCCATGACAGTACATCTACAGCTGCCTGTAGCTGGCACTCTGCATGTGCAGACACGAGCACGGCTTAAAATTTGGCACGCCTTGCTTTGCATTCTACTTCATCTACAGGGCTCGGAGGCTTTTGTTCCAGCCTTCATCAAGGGATTGCTTGTGCTAGATCACGCAGATAAGCCTTCATCTGAAATATAATAATAAAAACTGCATGTGTTTCAGATCACGCATGAAAGGCACAGCCATGACACTTACAGACGCTTATATAGTCGGGAACCTTATACAGTACTTCCCTAAATCATGGAAACGTCTGATAGTATCTAAGGAGGTAGACAAGGGTAGAAAAGCCTGTACAGTATGTGTTTTATATTAATGTATTGAGGTCATTTATATAAGCAACACAGTTGCTAATATGCACTAGATGAAGGGCAATGGCTGGATATATTTCGTGCAGCTGAAGAGGAACTAACCCTTTTTAACTTCAGCGACGGTGTAATCCAGAACTGCTATCTCATGTGCATCTAATCAATGGCCAAGGGCATCAACAAGGCAAGAAATAACATCGCAGAGAATACAAGGTACTCTCAAAGTAAGCAGAATCAGAAGATTCAACGCCATCGACGGCCAACTGCAGGCTGTCTCCGAAGTTTGTCTGAGCACATCTTTAAAAAAACTCTCAATCGAATGTTAAAATCCCTAGTGCATGGAGAGCCTTTGAACTCTCTCCATCCTTCGGTAGCACTCAACCGCTCTCGGTAGCGGTGCTATGGCAGCACGCTCCCAGACAGAAAGCTTTCGGAGAGGAGGGACGAGTTGGTCGAGAGACCCGGACAGCCTCATTAAGTGACTTTTCTCACAAATCCACTCCAGAGGGGTCTGCGTGAAGATGAAAAGAGCAGCTTCATGTACTGACTTGCAGCTTTACTTGGAAAAACAAGAGCTGTTGCTTAATTTTATGTCTTAAAGATTTTAGCGAAGTTCTAACTGTCTGACATCCAAATATAGAAGTCTTTAGTGTGTGAATGCATTAAACTATCTGCACCTTAAAATATCACTTGTAATTTACACTGGTTCACTAACCAATACTGTGGTTTTCATAACTGTGTAATGATGCACAGACTGGAGTCAGGGGAGAGTTGTTGTGTTTCACACCACGCCCATTGTGTTTCTGTGACAAGTTTGGCCATGCACAGAGCTGAAGAGCCAAGTCCGTGTAATGTCTGGGTGCTCTGGTTTCCTCTCCAGTACAAAAACAAGTTTCAGGTGAACTGGTGACTAAAACTTCCCATTTATCATTGCATTCAGCAATGAAATTAACTATTCATCATATTTTATTAAGTCTAACAGAATAACACACTTAACATTTGATATTCAACAAGGGTACTCATTGTTTACCATTACATTCGAATATTAGCTGCAAAATTAGTTTGTCTGCTCTCACCAGCCACTTTTCAAATGTATTCTTAATAGTGCTATGTAATGAACTCACATTCCCATCATTCTTTCTGCTCCACCTCATTATGGTGATCATGCTGCCACTTTACCTGCAACTCCAGTACTTACATGTTTTCCTCAAACTAATACCCAACAAATTTTTGTTTAAAAAAAAAAAAAAAATTCACAGGCACTTACTGGCAGACAGTGCATTATCATATTCTTTTAAGAAATATTTGTGCAGGGCAGGACTAACCTTTTAAGCTTTTCTTAATCTTTTCTTGTTGCAAGGTTTATTTTTTGTCTGTTTCTGACAAAAGCAGGGATCATGTGCAAATTAGGCAAATGTGGTGCAGTTTATATTTCACAGCACTTTTTAGGGTTTATGCTTTAACTTATAAATGTTAGAAAATAAAGCAGAGAAGCCCTGGGTTAGGTTTAAACAGGAAACAGGTAAATACCTTCACTTTGGCCCAGACTCAGCTTTACAAGAGTTAACATTAAGAATGAATTATTTTGCCTGTACTTAATTTAAAAGACAGGTCTAACCTTTAGCTCTGTAAGCAGTGAGGGGAAAAAAAAGCAGAGTTTTGAAGGAACAAAGAACAAATGTTTGCTTTCATTTCAAATAGCCAGTTTCAGTTTCAATGATCCTCAGGAAAATTAATGGCCCCAACAATGTCACAGAGAGCAGAATTTATACTGTGGTTCATGGACTTAAGCAGCTTCATGAATTAGGCAGGGAGCGATCCAACTCAAACACCAAGTGACACATGACCAGGAAATCCCTTCCCGCACTCCATCCTGTCTGGGGAGGTAGATGGCCAGTCACACAGAATCACAGAAGGCATTTAGCTGGAGCTACTCAGCCCAAGTAGCAACGATGCTGGACTACAACATCCAGAGAAAACATAGAACGATACATTTACATTTATTTATTTAGGAGACGCTTTTCTCCAAAGCGACTTCCAATGAACTCTATGTAGTGTTATGAGCCCACACACCTTATTCACTGTGGTGACTTACACTGCTAGATACACTACTTGCACTGGGTCACTCATCCATACATCAGTGGAACACACACTAATACATCACCATACATTCCTAGACAGCTTAACGGGAACTCCATCCTCAGACCACATTCAGTTTTTATCCCAAACTCAGTAGTGGAATGACATATGATCCAGAATATAGTTTTTATTTTAATGCTGTAAAGGAAGGGGAAGGGTAGGGCACTGCTACTAACTGCCACTGCTCCCAATTGGGGACAGGGATCTCACAGAATTCAGAGGAGAAGGTCCCGTGTCCCAAAATCCCCTGTATAAATTGATAATATGCAGCATTATTGTTTTTCCACCAAGGAATAGGCCAAAAGATCCTGCCCTAAGAAATTAGTCATTCTGTGGAAGAGTACAGCAGATTGACTGGGAAACCGAATCCGTCATTTGTGGCGAAGGAAGGGGAAGACGGAAAAGAAGGGTTTGGTTCTTGCAGGCAAGCCAGATTCTGCAATCTGGTCGGGTAGAACAGACTGAAACAATTATTCCCTTTTTTGCTTTTGCTCTGTCACATCTCTACTGTGCTAACAGCTATTGAGAGCAAAAGCTTGTTCCATTTACTATGACGGCAAGGATCTCAGTGGTTTCATGTCCTACCAGAGTAGAGCTGGTTCACAAAGCAGACAGTCCAACACAGAGCCACTCTTGTGCCAAAGCTAGTGCTCATAATGCAGCCTATTTACTGCCCACCTGTGTCCTTCCAGCAGAGAAAGTACGAGATCATGTGCTCCTATATCATGTCAGAAGCACAGCCTCATTACAAAGAGCTTGACACACTGAGAATTTAGGGAGGATTTATGGTGGATGGGGATCCTTATCTTAGATGATCGTGACACTCCTGTGACACCTGAAATATTTCTGTTTTGACAAATTAGATACAATGTGTGTTCACATTTGCTTCAGTTTTGTTTACTTGCAAAATTTAGAAAGACAATTCTACACAAAATTCACAGTATTAAGATTATTTTTAACTATTTCTGAAGGCCATCTTATTTACCACTTACTTTCTTAGAGGCAAATACATAGAACAGTGAGAAAGAAAAAAGGTATACTTTACGAGTGTCCATTATCAGTGAATCATTATCTTGGGCACTGAGAAAATGCATGCTTTGTAGGCATCAAGGCATATTAGGCTAAAATGGGACCGGGGGGGGGGAACATATATACCTACATATACACAAACATCTTGTAAAAAGAGATTAAAAAAACCTGAAGAGTATTTAGAACACCACAGTGTCTCCCAAATGTTTTCCTTTCAAAGCTTACTGCATGACAAGACATTCGCTCTTTTAGATAGATGGTGTGCTCTCCGTCGTCATGGTAATGAGGCCATGTGCTTCAGAACACCATTCATAAAGAAGTAATCCCATTTCCCCCTACCCCTCCACTCTGCCCATCAAACATGCAGAAATTGGCAAAAAAAAAAGTCTGCAGTGACAGAGGTAATACCTAAATCTTGTCTCTAAATTGCTATAGGTCATACAGAATATTGATTAGCTGGCTCGGTGACAAGTCTTTTTATGTTTTTCCCTCCAATATAGTTTTTTCCCGCACTGAAAGCACAATAAAAACATGTTAAGGCACTCTCACTGCACAACAGAGCAATGAAAGCAGGCTGCTGCAGTCTCAGCGGACACTTCCAGGAGAAATTTTACTCATAAATATGTTTATGCCCACATTCTGCTGCCACAGCCACTGCTCAGACAGGAGCGTAGAGGATGCCAGAACGGTAAGCAGGGGACAAAGACGCACAAACAGGCATATTGACCCAGCAAACCTCCACACTGCAGCAAGGCTGTATTCCTGCAGAGCACCAGAGCCGCTGGCTCCAAAGCTCCAGCAGAGCATCACATATCGTGGGTGAATCCCGGTGAATAGGCGACAGAAACAGGCCTTCCAGACTACACCTCACGCTGACTGAGCAAAGGTCACGGTGACATTTGCTGTCCACCAGAGCCACTGGACCAAATGCGGAAGGTTCGGAGCATCTGAAAGGAGGGTGGGGAACCTGACTGGAAACAAGGTGCAGCACCAGCGACCGTGAGATGTTTTTGTCTTCACAGCAAACCCATCTATGGTGAGACTCTAAATAAGAGTATCTGCTCTAGCAGAAGGACAGCACAGCATTAGAGTGCAGTTTTTAAACAGTACGAAGAGTTCCTCCTCTGCAAGGAGACGAAGTCTACGAACGCATTCGCGTGTTAACAGAAGATGCATTTTTTTACGTCTAAAACCTGCGGAAGCCACGGCACCTGTGAGCTCCTCTCCCCCTGAAGGCTCACGAAGAGCTCATCGGGTCATGATTTTCTAGCAATATCATGATGATCATGTTCCTCCAAACAGCCCTACTACTGTTTCAGCCTCGAGCAAATAAGTACAGTCACTGTACCACACAGAGCATGAAGCTGGGACCAGGCCATGTGGCCCATGATGCATCACACTCTACATTTAAACTCACACGGGTAAAGCTATCATCATGGAGTTTTGAAAGTTTTGGTCCCACACAGTAGTGTCACCCGCCCCCGACCATATAGAATCCTAATGTTTTCTGTAGATGTTACTCGTAAATCATAATTCCTGTAGTGTATAGTAGTATACCACTACTGAATGTAATGGAGTGACACAAACAATTAGCAAAATTAAATAAACCCGCGACCCCGTATGGGACAAGCGGTTCTGAAAATGTGTGTGTGTGTGAAAATTACACCTTTAAATCACAATATCAGTCTAATAAAATGTCTAGTTTACATGATTTACACTAGGCTAGTAGTGACTAGTCTAGACTCTAGTAATGACTAGTTGTTTCCGCCCCGGCACCGGCGGTTCAATCTTTTCAAGACTTCACGTGGAATTCTATCGTTTTCTTACCAAATTCGACGTAAAAACGTCAAGAACTACGTCAAAATTATGTTCAACGTTATTGATATAGGTTCACAAATACTACTTACCACAATAGTAGCTAAAAAAGGAGAAAATGCGAGAAAATCAGCGACTAAAAACACCTGCAGCGACGAAAACAAGAGCGCGCGCTTGTAGCCGTTGCAAACAAAACCACGTGATTGGAAGCGTCACTGTAATTGGGTAATAATGAGAGCTCTGAGCGAAGCGGATTGGACGATTCAGAAAGTCGATTAGCATAGAGTTTTAGCCTTGTAGCTATATTGATACAAGTCAGCTGGGCTTTATTACAAAAAATGTTTCCGTTCTTATAACAAACTACCGGGATATTTTTCTAAAAAAAAATACATTTTTTGCTGAAACACTGCACAAAAATATTACAGTCATTTTGGTGTCACCCGGTGCCGTCCGCACCCCCCAGCGACGCCACTGGTGGCACCTGGACCTGCAGTGTTAAAAAGTAACACAGAGAAAAATGTTTAATTTAAAACAAGCCGTCTCCATAAGAAATGGTGATTATTATGTTGTATACAGTGTTTCCATTGTCTTCCCCTTACATGTCAGATTTTTCATCTTCATGCTTTTTCCCTCCCAAAACCAACTGGTGCTGCTGCAGTGGAGCAGCCGCAAGTTTTAGGTGTGAGGGTCTGACATGATTTTGTCGACAGGCGACAGCGGCTCTTCGCCCTGGAACGGGAGCACCTGCACCGTGAGCGCCAACAACCTGCTCATCAGAACAAAGGCAACAGCCTGAGATGAACAACATCCATTTTTCAGAGGTTTTCTTCTGCACTTTCGTGCGGAGGGGGAAGAAGTGAAAAAGAGGGCCGAGAATCCCTGCTGTTGACAGCCCCGGCGGTGCGAAGTCACACGTCGGCGAGGCGTCTTCGCGGCAGCTTCGCCTCCGTCGCCACTGTCACTTGTTAGCGCCGCGGCGAGCGGCGACGCGCGGCCTCCGCACCTCCACCCGTGGGGCCGTCGCAGGGGGACCGAGTGACACCGAGCTGAGGAAGACCCATCATCTGCAGATCAGCGCGCTGAGCGGAGCGGCGCAGCGCAGAGGGACGCAGCTCAAAGGCCGCCATGAAGCAATTAGAGCACGGCCATTTATAAAGGTGTAAAAAGCGTTCGTTTTGCACGGAATGGTGCAAATGATGCTGGAGACACGCTGCTGTCAGCTCTCGCTAGAGATGCTGGATTACAGTTCGCAGAGACATGATTCTCTGTCGCGTATTGCGAGGCTCGCTCTTTCAGATGAGCTCTCGCCTGGCTTTCCTGGATGGAACCTAAGAGAAGATAAAAAGGCCCTGGGTTCCTTTGGAGCACCATTAAGCCGTGTGCGGTAGCGTAAAAACTGATTGACTGTGATTGAATGCACCCATTATTAACCTTGTTTGTGCTCACATTCACACTGAGGCAGGAACAAAGAGCGCAGCCAGTGCCAGAATGTAGGGAAAGGCTGCCGTTTCGGTAGGAAAAGGGAAATGTGCGGCACAGGTCTCCAAAAGCGTTTGCGAGACACTTTTATTTAACTACTTTGTCCCATTGTTCTTTGGATGGCTCTCCTTCCGTGTGTCAGCATCCCCCTTTGTCTAACACTGCTGTGTTTCCACTGGTCTGATCATGACAAAACCGTTCCAGACATCACTATTGCAGTTCCACGAATGCTAGTGTAGAAACCACATATACTGCGTGTGTTCGCGAGTGACTAAAATAGCTGATAACATGCATAATTTAGGTTAATGCAATAAAGAAGCATAAAGATCAAATCAAGTCCAACTCTCACAAAGGACTCAGTGATGGGATGGTAACTGTGGTTACAGTTATAAATCTGTTCGCAGGTGATCAAATGGCACATACAGTGGGGGATTATTTGAAAAGCTGCATGTTTTATTTTTGGATGAGAATCTAAACAGAAAATCTGAGTCTAAAGGCTGACTTGCTTATAAAATTTAGGGGAACTCAGCTGTACAGTTGCAGAGAAATGCCAGAACGCAGCATGAACTCTCTGCTAAAACACAAATAGCGAACGAACAAACATGTGAAGAAACAAACAAATAACAACAACAACCCACTTTGCTGGTAACACATTACTGAGTCTATCCTCTGGTTGTCACTGGGGGATTCCGAGCACTTCTTTCAACTCGGCAATCTTGTTTTCTCTTTCTTCCAAATAAAAACACAAGTGAAAACACATCTTGCAAACAAAAACATATTCACACCATAGGTAGAGGTTGGAGCTGTCTTCTTGCAACATATTGACCCGAGTTTGAGTATCCGCTCCTTCTGTGGTACCCTTGATCGGGATGCTTACCGTGAACCGATACAGTAAAAACTGCCATGCCATATAAATGAGTAAATCATTGTCAATAGCTTAGTATGTGTATATAAACAGAATATCGCATCTCGCCTTGCAGAAAGGTGCGAGATAAATAAATCGTAACGACAGTAATTCGGTCGTCATGCATTTACTCTACTTGCGCTTTGGTGCGGCTTCTCTCTAAGAACTCTTGCCTGTTCAGCCTTTTGTGGTTTTCTTCCCCCTTTACAATAGCTATCATCAATGCTTCATTTCGACTTTTTCATTTAAGTGGTGATTTTTAACGAGTCCTTCATTCTTGGTTTCCATTAAGTGGAATTTATTGGGTGACTCGATTTTTTTTGCGAAAGGTTAATATTGGATCTGATTTACTCATATACCTGGGTTAATTCACAGTTACCTCGAATGTGATTTAAACTGTATTTTTTAATCGAAATTTGGACCCATTTTAATTTCAGTGAGGCTCTTAGGTTGATATGGTGCTGATTGAAGTATGAAGATATGGTTTATATAGGCACATTACTCTCTTATGTCCCTTGGTATTTCTTTATTAACTGAAGGAAAATATTCATGAATAAAACAAGACACCAAACTGCATACTTAACCACATTAATTACATTTTTTTCTGCCCCTAGTCAGAATAATCTTATTATCTGCCCCGTTAGTAACAGTGCAATGTACTGGGACAGTGCTTAGTGCGGTTGCTTTGCAGTCTGACGTTTCAAATCCCCAGGGCTGCTGTATTTCATCATCAAGTTCTAAGTAAGGTTAATGTGACTTGTTCTCATTCATTCAGTCAGGAATTTACTCCGAGGTCTGAAAATGACCCTTTGAATGAAATCCATTTAAGTTAACATTCTGGGAGCATATGGAATGATGCGGGAGCGTGTCACAGACACGAGAACGTCGTCGTTTTTGACAAGATACAAGATTATTTTAACCACGGAGCGTGACGCTTCATGACGTGGGTCATGCTGTAATGTTCCTCATTCGCCTGTGACTAGACCTTAATTAGTGCAGCAGAGAAGAAGAGCGTGAGTACTTTACACAATCAGCATTCCAGTCACACACATTTAGGAAGAGCACAATGGGCCAGCGGTCATGTGGCGACAACGCGAGGGCGAGCGTGTTCAGGATGCATCGAGACGAGTTCTGGGATCTGCACGGCACATGGGGCGAGGGACCCGACGGGACCCGACGGGGCCCCGACCCTGCCAAAGAGATACGCGGCCAGCGCGCCGGAAGAATCGGTTTCGGCCATCGATCGAGAACCGGCAGCTTACCGGGGTCTGTCGCGCACACGGGGACCCTGCTCAACAGCACCCTCGGAGCTAGGCGACGCGAGAGAACCGAAGGCGGCGGTCAGACACATTCTGCGCTCGGTGTCCAAGCGAGAAAACCTGCTGGAAGCGCCATGGGCGTTGCTGACATTGTGCCGCACGGAAGCCACGGCACCGATGTCCCCTGTGACGGGACACTTCCATCAAGAGAAGCTTCATCCTGAATGCCAGTACCTCCTCGTGTGACTCTGAAGCACCTGTTCTTACGCTCACGTGTCCTCAGAGAGCGGCAGAGCCCTTGGGCTGCTGGGAGAGACGGCAGAAGAAGGGGAGACTGAAAGAGACCGGAGCCGAACGCGGCCCCGCTAGCTGATGATCGGAAACGCGGCGTGTCCCCGTCTGCTCTGTTCCGCACAAAAAACATCAAATATCTTTCAGCTCCTTATCGGAATGGATATAAAAACCTTGCCCTAAAGGAGTGTAATAACACGTACAGGTGATATTGTTAGATCTGCAGCGAGTCTGAAAAAGTGGATAATTCTGGAAAACTAGATGAAGCATGTATAATTTAAAGTTATGGATGAGTAGGAGTCATATATATGGAATTTCCAACCTCAGGCGAAGGGCGTTTTATCTCTATAGCTGACATTTTAAATAAAATGTGCATTACTTCACGCAACTTCATTCTGAACATCATTTATATTATAGAAATTATACACACACGCTTATTCGAAGTATCTTCTGATAACCATGTGCAGTTTTAGCTCTTTATGCCTGGGTATGTTCAGGAGCATGTACAGTATGTGCATATCTATGTATCTTGACACCAGAGATTGCATAGCTACCATGATTCCAGTACGTATGTTTTATCACAATTAAAATATGGCAGATAATTGCTCACATTTTATTGATGACTTATTATACACTTTTTTTTTTTTTTTTTAAAGAAACAATCTGGAGTCATGGCACAAATTAGGTTAAAATGGTGTTCACTTCCCCTGGTACAAATTTGAAATTTACTACATTTGAAAGGGCTCATCATCCAGATTAGGATCTAAACAATACATTTTCATCTCCATCCATTGTCAACAACCACTTATCTCGAGCGGGGTCTCGGCGAGCCGGAGCCTAACCCGGGGCACAAGGCCGAAGTGGGAGGGGACACACCCAGGACGGGACGCCAGTCCATCGCAGGGCACCCCAAGCGGGACTCGAACCCCAGACCCGCCACACAGCGGGCACCGGCAGAACCCGCTGTGCCAACGCGCCCAACCATAAATATTAATCTGAATTAAAATACTGGGCTTTAGTTTAAAATACAGAGTGAAGTTTATGGGAGAAGCAACTCAGGATTACAGGTCATTTAGAAAGGACTACGGAGCGATTAGTACGTGTTCCTTCTTCCAGTGTAATTAACTAATTTTTCATTTAAGTCCATTTGCTGATTGACCACATCGGACAGCTAAAATAAGTAGTTCAAGGAGAGCCAAGAGAAAAGCTGCTTTTTATCCATTGCACTTGACTATTTTATTCAATTTCCCCCCCCCTTTTGTGCAGATCGCTTTATTCTGAGCTTTGACTTTTATGCCTTTTATCATTCCACTATTCGCTTCTCCCTAACTACACCCTATCCATCATGTTCCTAGCAGCTTACTAAGTTGACTTCCAAATGAAGCCTCATGCAGGTAGTGACTTTAAATTATTTGCTCTCTGAAACACCTTCACGTAGATGACCTTTACATTACGCCCGATAGAAAGCCTTGGTGTATAAATACGTAGGAGGCCATTGTGGTAAAGCCGTTAACTTATCGCTCATTATCCATTCGGTATATTCTGTAGGGGGGGAAGAAAAAAAAAAAAGAAAAAGCCCGGTTTAGACTAAACTGCCTGTAGCCCAGTGCTGAGTGGTTACTGACCCATTACTGTTTCTTAATGAACCACCAGGAGACCCCATCGTCTCAATAAATCTGCTAATTATGCATTCATTAAAAAAGCATCGCCCGCTGCTCCGTCGGTAACGGAGTCCTGCCGTGGTCTCCATTGTTACTGGACAGCGTGCGCTTGCAGTGTGGACCCGAGCCCTGGCTCCTCTCCCCCAACACACACACACACACACACACACATCCTCCGGAAACAAAGGAATGTGTTACACAGCGGAAGGTAAAGTGTGAGGGGGTGATCCTTTCATCCTGCATTTCATTTTCCAGAGCTCTAATCTGGTTAACACTGTTTGCATAAGGGACAATAAAACCAATTAGCAGAGGTTAGAATACATATATTTGTTGTAATTCATTGAGCTGACACACACTGTGAGGTTTGTATGCTATTTATAATTATAATTTACTCATTTAGACCTTCGTCTGAGTGTCTTTCAGTGTTTGGTAGTATATTAAGTTACTTTCAATTATTTAACCCATTTACACAGCTGGGTTATTTTTACCGTATCCCTTCGAGTTAAGTGTTTTGCCCAGGGGTACAACGAGGGGGTGAGGATTTGCAGATGGGTCCTTTGAGTGCGAGGTGATGCCACTAATCTCTGCACCACCTGCCGCCCCACTGCGTTTACCCTAGAAAACATGCAACATACTGAATGCTGTAGACTAAGGATCATCTTGAAGGTGAGCGAGGTATCGCTACTTTTCAGAGGTGCTGTATTCACTGTGTCGTCCATGCCTGACCGATTTGGGTACATCTCCCTTCCTTTGTACCGCTGTACATTATCTTCATAATATGACTCCCTCATGTTATTCTATCCTTTGAATAATGGAATACCCTGAAACAGGAAACTTTCGTACTTTTCATTTTCTGTTCGCCGATTTATTCTGTTCATAAAGCCCTCGAATTCCCATAATGCCAGAGATGAAAAGCCATTACGGTTAGCCCAGCGCCCATTGCGCAGCCCCCACCGTCCCTCAGTATGCCGAGGGATGGCTGGGAGGGAGCGGGATGAGTCCCTATCATGCGCCGTTCGTCGCTGGCGTGTCCTCGCCTGCTCCGGTCGTGCCCCCTTTCAGACGGTTCAGCCAGGCGTGCAGCTGGACAGGTGTACGGGGCACACGCACGTTCCACGAGGAGCACAAAGCGAACACATGGCATCAGACGAAGCCTTTTCCACCATCAATTTTTTTGCCTTCTGCGCACCAATTACCAATGTTTGAACATCTATTACAATTTAGGACAGCTTGCACCAAGAAAACAAGCTAAGTAGTCCTCTTTTGAAGGTCCTGAAGAACAACAACAAAGGGTAGACTCAATCAAATCCAGGTCATGATGTGCTAAAACAATTTCTCTTTCTAGTCCAACACCTGCTTCAAGGTTGCATAGCGAGAGCTTAGCGGATCAAGGTGCAGAAATAAATCTCAGAGCCTGCATAATTAATATCTCCCACTGCTTCTGCATGGAAAATACTTTGTTTATATTCCAACATAATTGATACAACATTTCAAAGAAATCACGTTAATCACTGGACCAAAGCAATGTGCTCGGCAGGGTGCTCCATCCTTGGGATAGCAGGCCTAGCGCCTGCAACCTGCTGTCTACAAAGGGGTGTTCTTACCTCGTAACCCTCCACGGTAACTGTCCACAGGGAATTTGGGGTAAATTTAGGGTTAGGGGGTTTATCAGTTATGATTAATGGAATACTTTTAACCCGTTCAACATTCCGGACTATCGACGTTCAAATACACAAAGTTGGGGGGGGCACAGCACATAGCACTGGTGCCTCACAGCTCCTGGGCTCTGTAGTGCGCGTGCGTGGGCGCATGCACGTGAGTGAATGAGTGTGTGTGATTGCCCTGTGATGGACTGCACCTTCCCTCATAACCAATGCTTCCGGTATAGGCTCTGGACAAGGTATTGATGGATGGATGGACGGACGGACGGACGGACGGCCTATAGCATTTTGTTCCTGCTAACTGGCACTTCACCCTGTTTTCCTTTAATTGGGCTGCATTCATTACTCACACTTTCATAACAGCCACATGAGAAAAAAGTGACTTCTTACCCTATGGAATGACTTTCACTTACACTTGGGCTTCTTTGACGGCCAGCAGAGGTCCTTACAAGAGACGATCTGAAAGCGAAACCTGCCGAGGGAAAGAGCAGGAGGCGGCTGGGTGCAAACGCTCTCGAACGAGCGACTCTTTCGCATCTCCATCACCTTAATGCGGCTGCTGTCCGCACAGATAGTCACGCTCAAGAAGCTCTTTATGAGGTGCTGCACAGCTGCCCCAAGGCCTCTGGGCTTCCAAAAAGCAGCACGTGGTTAAATGAGCGTTCACGGCTAGATAAATAACATCATCCAGCTACAAGTGTCTCCATCACACACCGCGTCACTTGTTCCAGCCTGACGGTTTGCGCATGTGGAGCCTGAGGAAAATTCCAGAGCCTGGTCCGTTATGTACATTATGAGCCGTGACCCAAATGGAAAGTCGGACAAATCGGGTTTCGAGAGCGGCCGGTAACCCGAGAGATTCGTTCCCGGCGCACGAGCGAGCCGCGCATCGTTCGTTGCGCTCGTGGTCGTCGTCGTTTTGCCGAGGCTCAGAACGGATGAGGAGGAGCGACCGGGGGAGCGGTGTCGGAGCTCTCCGGTCGTCATCTCCCGCGTGTCAAACCTCAGGCCTCCCAGATGTTTCCCGGGCGGCGTGTCCCACCTCCCCGTCCCGTCCGCTTACCTAACGAAAGGCCCCCGCAGCCGGATCGAGTTGCCGGCGCGCCCGGGGCGACATCCCCCCCCGCACCTTCACACGCATCGCGGCCCACGTTCCGTCTCGAGGAGACCGCAGCGGGAGCTTCGGAAGGTTCTCGACGGTTCCCCTTGAAGACGTTTCTTTTTTGTTCACCCACACGGGCTGTCGCCAGAACATTCAGCCCAAGCTGTTTCCGTTACGCACCGCAGGTCATCGTTACACCTAACACTCCCCATGGGATCCCCATCACTGGCTTTCGGCGGTCTCCTTCACCCCTCGTCCTGCTTCAGCGGAGATCTCTGGCTTTAGTCACTGGACACCGCAGGGGATTGTGGGTGACGGAATGAAGATGAATAACTAGCGCTCTTAATATAATTAGAGTGAGAAATGATCAGGACTTAGTGCACTCATTTATAAGGAAGGAAGTTGCAGTTCAAGTTGCAGGTGGGGACCAGGCGCTGTTCCCTGGCGCTGGGTGGAGTGCCCCCCCCCCCCACCCCACGAAGGGCCGCCTGATTGGGAGCAGGTGGTTGGTTCATGGAGATGGATGTCTCCGTGTGGAATAGGCCAATAAACACACCGCGGCAAACAAAAGGAGAGCAGCCCTTCCCTGATTCGAAGCGTGCGAGCGGCAATCCTCAGCCGACGCCGGTCGAATGGACTCGCTGTCATCATCTTCCTCATCATAATCATCGCCGTAATCATCATTCACCACAGGTTCAGCGAAGCAGCCCCACAGGCCTCGTGCTCACGGTGCGGCCGTGCAGAAAGACGGATCGACTGAAAGGGGCGGTCGCTTTGACCGAACGGAGGAGAAACTCGGATGAGTACTGCGACCGCACAAATGGAAAAACACAGACTTGGAGGAATCATTCAATCCCTACGTGTTAAAATAAAGTCACAGAGCAGAACGAACGCTTCTCCCAGTGTCACTTCCTCACCCCGGCAGCACAACGTGCCATAAATGATGATTTTTCCTATTTGGTGAAGACAGCACAATTTCCATCCATCCGTCCATCCGTCCGTCCGTCCGTCCGTCCATCCTTCCATCCATCCGTCCATCCATCAGCTCATAACTCATTTTCATGCCGTATTTTATAAGTAGGGACTTGTTGGCAGGTTTAAATGCAACAACAAAGGTAAAGGTCACATTCGGCGTTTACCGCAACTTTGATCGGCATCCTTCGCGCCGCCGCGACTCGGCACGTCTGCGCAGGGGCCGCAGCCTCCCGAAGGGATGCGCGGGCGATCGGGACCCCACTCGGGCAGCTGCGTCTCGCTCTGCCCGAATGACGGAGGCAGGGCGTGCGGGCCAAGCCCTGCCGAGAAGGCAGCGGCTCTCCAGCCAACTCTGCTTTCAATCGGCCGTCCGGGACAGGAGCGCGCG
The DNA here is from genome assembly GCF_900964775.1 of Scleropages formosus. NCBI lineage: Eukaryota > Metazoa > Chordata > Actinopteri > Osteoglossiformes > Osteoglossidae > Scleropages > Scleropages formosus. The sequence continues at coordinate 1,243,462 of NC_041816.1, read as the reverse complement.
GGGCCAGGGGAGGAGACGCAGATCTGCCACAGGGGAAAATCTCTCCACAGGCAGCGTGTACAAATAACAATCTGTTCCCTCAAAGAGCTCATTTCAATAAATAAATACATAAGATTATGCGAGAACGGCAGGGGAGCATTTCTATTCATTTTTTTTACGAACCCGTGTTTATCGCCTCCGACCAGGGTACGAGAGCGTACTAAACTCCGTCACAAAACAGCAATGGGCTGAGGAGACCAATTTGCATACGATTTTGTCTTAATGTTTCAACAGAGAGGCTCCCAATATTTCGCTAGAACTGACGGTTATTAGCAATCATCACGAGTCTTTTTAATAGCAGCGTTCCGTTTCCGTGTAAATCCACGAGCGAGTTTATAAGTCGGACTCATCCCGCACGATGCGCTACCGTTTCGGCGCCAGCGAGTAAATCTGCAGCCGCTGCTGTATTTCACCATATTGCACATGTCCTTCTGGGGAGGTTTTTCCATTCGGGATCACGGCGCCCGTGCGCATTTCGCACCCTAACAAGCCTGCGGCAACGGCACCGCGTGAGAGCGCGAGCCCTGCGCGTCGATGCCCGGCGCAAGCACCCTTTCAGCACGCGGCTCACGCTGCAGCGCAGCGCCATCGGCGGAAGGAGGCCTATCAAATGTGGCCGGACCCCCAGCAGGCTTTAATCGCGGGAGTCCTCCGACGACGGGCGGCCCGTTACCCAGCGTGCTCTCGGGGCGCCGGGCTGTAATTCGGGCTCTCGTTGCCGACGACGGAGGTCGAGAGAGACCGACCCTGCCGAAAGCGCGCCCCCGCACCGGCCCCGCCGGCCCGACCCCGGCGTTTTCACGTTACGCTTTCGACGCCCAAGCGTCCGTCCCGCTTCTCGTCTCCAGGAAGTCCGAGTCTGCCGCAGGCTCAGCTCTCCAGCGTGAAAAGCGCGGCGCTTAATATTACGGCAAACGTGCTCTTTTTCTCTAGGAACACGGAGCCGAGCGGAGGAGACGGCGCGGCGCGTTGCCGGCCCGAGACAGTCAAATTATAACCTCTCCGCACACGTCGAAGGTTTGTGCCCCGGGGCACCATCTGTTACGTTCTTCTCTCGAAACATCTCGAAAGAAACAGGCAAAAGTACGAGCCTCGATGAGAAAGGGCTCGGAAGGACACCTTTTAGCACCTCTGACTCACAAAGTGTTGTCACGGGGAATGCCGACTTGCCAACTACCCCCCCGTTAGGGAGGGAAAAGGCGCCGTTTAGACAGCTGTGCTCGACAGAGACGCACAAGACGAGAGATTACGGTTATTGGATGGTTACAGCTATGCGAGCGGAACCCCGCAGAGATGCAGATACGCCAGACTGCAGAACAGAGGTCGAGATGCTGGTTGCACGCCTCTTCGCTTATGAAGGTCTGTGGAGGTGAAGGCAGCTGAACGTCACAGCTTAGCGCACAGACCAAACGCCCTTCGAACCGGCTGCCGCAACCATCCTTAGCAAACGACCGACCGTCGACCGTCCCCAAGAGCTGCCGAACACCTCCGTGTTCATGCCTTTTATATTCTCGGGTCTTAGCGGCAGCAAAGCAAGCGGTCAAACGGGCAAATGGTGAAAACTGGAGCTGAAATGTTGCAGAGACGCATCCTGAGAGGCAGGGTGGTTTCTCTGAGCTGGAGTGACTACTTTGTGGTTGCCATGGAGATGACTGATTAGAACCCAGCGACGCAAGAAGGAGAGGAAAAGCTGTCGATGGCGTCAGTGCCGTATGCAAAGAGGAAAAGGCATTTCGGCTCAAGATGAAGCAATTTCCACCGAGATGCACCTCGGGCTCCGTTACGGGTTCACAGGTGTAATGTTCATAAAGTGTCCAACCAAAAAAAAAAAAAAAAAAAAATCTGTTACTTAGAAACCTCATATTACACCCCCTTCTTTCAGATCCTCAGTTTAAGCTGGTTGAGGTTGCAGGGCGTGGACAAAATAAGGGAAACGCCAAATGAAAAAGGAGTATAACTTTGAAGCAACCAAATCGGAATTACAAACACATCAGCAAAGGTGAATCATGTTAGGTTCATTGCCTATCAGCGGTGTGTGTGAGCTGTCAAGAGCTCCGGCAATTAGCACTTTGCCATGTGAGTTTTGGAAACAACGTGAGGCAACTGAGAGTTCTAAAGAGGCAACATAGTCGGTTTCATAATTACAGATACACTGCTAATAAATGCTGTAGAATTATTCATCAAAGAGAACAGTCTCAGATATAATGGCACATAAAATGATTTATGCCAAACAGGGACAAACTGCATCAGGAAAGAGGAACAGTGGTCGCAAGTTGGAGCTCACCGGAAGGATAGATTATAGATAGATGCTAAATGCCACAAAAGCAAAAGCACAGCCTCAAAAATGAGCACAAAAAGTGAATCGGCACCTCCGCGACCCAGCCGGCGTCGACAAAAGCTGCAATTTACGGCACGGCTGCCATTCGGAAACAGCTCGTCGCATCCAGGACCAGGGCACAAACATTCATTCGTTCGTTCGTTACCTGATGATGATGTCAAGAGCATAATAAGAGCTATATTAATATGGCCCAAGAGTCACCTAGGCTTTCACCCTATTTCCTACATTCACGCAGATATATAATGTGGAGAAAGACAAACTGCTGGGTGCCTTCAGGCTTCAACGCACAATATGATCTCTGTTGCCACACGACACACGGTGGGGGATCTGAAATGATTGTATGTGCAGCCGTCGTCGCAAAATTCTTTACGTTTACAGAGAACTGCAAAGGAAGATAGGAACGGTGCAGCATCCCGCTACACAGCTGAGGACTTGTACGACAGCATTCCAGCCGTTCCGCTCCCTGCTATTTACCTGATCTTTGCTATTAATATTGGTATTAAATTAATCGCGCGTCAGGCGTTTCCATTATTTAGACTCGGCACCTGTTGTCGGGACAGCGAGGAAGCGCACGAGCTCTTCTCCGTGTTCTTGCTCGGGGCTCCCGATGGGACAAACGTACTCTTTCACATTCCGCAAGTAGGCGAGAAAAAGGAAGGTCTCAGGTAAAGAATGCACTTTTAAAAAGCGTGCGCAGCAGAGTCAAGTGGTTGTTTAAGGCCGGTGCCCCGGAAGACTGTCACGTGACGCCGGTGCCAAGGAAAGGGGCAGCGGGAGTCTGCGATCCATCAAGGGACTTTGACATCAGGTCATCGAGCGAAGCCGCGCTCGGGGGTCCGAAGCTCTCGTGCCAAACCGCTCTCCGTCCGTCACGGCGCGCTTTTCGGGCCGCGTTCGGTATCGCTTCCCTCCGTCTCGGGGAACACGGATACGCCTCTCGGCGGATACGCCTCTCGGCAGACGGCTTTGACGGCGATGACCTTTTGGGCCGGGTTGCGGAACTCATTCGCGCTCGGCGAATAGAGGGAACTGCTCTTCTGGCTTACATCAACCTGTTAATGGAGGTCTTCTTCAGCTTAAACACGGTATAATCGGGGCGGATCACGGTCGAGCACGACAGGCGAACGCTTTCATCACATGCTAAAAGCACCGAAATTAATTTGCGTGTCATTTTAGAGGAGGCTTTACCCGTTGTAGGTACTGCGTACAAGAGAGGATGTTCGCTGCCTCACCAGGGATACCGCAGACCGGGTGCCGTTCCGCTCCCGATTTTCTCCACAGACGGGGAGGAGAATGTCACAGCTGTCCGGGTCCCGGCAGACGAGGGCTCCATCTGCCTTCGGCACCCCCCCCCCCGCTCCGGCGTCACCCGCGCGCGGACACCTGGAGCGCGAGAGGAAGCCGTTAGAGGCCGAACCCGGAGCCAAGGGTCTACGGCCGTCTATTCCGCCGGCCCCCCGGACAGGAAGCATCCAAATCTCCTATGAGGGAGAGCGGGGTGTTTGCACCGTTAATGCACTTCTCATCACTTCCTGGATTTGGAGAACCTAAACTCTCAAGTGCGTTTTTACTCGAATCAAAACATTTCTCCTAATTGAATTTCATTAAACCGGTGCTTACGGCGGCGGCCTTGAAAGGGCCTTCGGCGAAATATATGGGAACCGAGTGGGCGGGACCAATTTAATGGTAATGGACGGATAAGGCGCACACGCTCCGCCGACTTACGGTAACGCCTCTACTTTTATGTCGTCGGGCAAATGCATTTTGCACATTTATCTTGAAAAGCTCGGTTTTTATTCGAAGGCAATCGTCGATTGTGACGTTGACGGGCGAAGGGAGGGGAGTCTTCGCGACGCGTTCCCGCAAAAATGGTCCCGTCGGACCGAGCGACGGCGCTTCGCGATCCCGCGTCTGCTTGCGAAGCCCTTCACCTGTCCTGAAATGCACTTTTGTTCCCTGCGAGATGCGCCTCGCTTCGGAGGAAAGCGTCTGCTAAATCAGCGCATGCAAATGTCTTTAATTGGCTAAAACTCGTCGTAATTATCTGTTAGACGGAAACAACATCGGTTTATAGTAAATTCTGATTACTTAAAAAAGCTAAAGTGCTCCAGCTCTTGGCTGATGAAGAAGCTCAAGGCTGGTCTGTGATTGAAGCCTCTCTTCGGCAAAAGAGCTCATCGACGATGATGATTCGCGACGGGAATGTATGCGCCAGCTCTGCAAGCGCCCTCACCCTGTGGTTAAAGAGTGTCAGACCCCACCTGGCGAGCGGAACACCGATCATAGCGTTAAACTCCCGGTGAGGAAGGCGAAGGAGCGCATGACGCGGGGGTTAAACCGGCGAACGCGTTTGCACGACGTGAGCGGATTTAAGACTTGCAGATGCGAAGGAATTCGTTCTCAAATCGCCGCTAAGCCCTAATAATTTATATTCTTCCCGGGGAACAGAACTCTTAAAATACAAAACACAATTAAAGGGCCGCCGACGAGCCTCCTTTGTCTCGCATTCACACTGCAAGAGAAACCGCCCGAGATGCGATGAGGACACGAAGCCCCTTAGCGGGGCCTTGACATCACACGGCAGCGAAACTCCGTTGCGGACCCGCGGGAAACGGCGGCGAAAACCCGGAGCTCGAGGAGCGGAGCGCTTCCGAACGCGGCCACGTTCCGGACGAAGGACGGAACATTCGAAGCGAGCGGAACGGACGCGCGTTCGCGGCTCGGCTCACGCGGAACTCGAGGCCGATTATCCGCCCGCGGCCGGAGGACACGCCGTTTAGCCCCCCGCTTGTGTGGCGGCTCGCGGTATAGCGAATGATTACAAAAGGACAATGCGAGCGCTGAGCCGATTAATTGGGGGCCGGGAAATTAATAGAGCCGATTAAACGGGCGTATTCCCTTCGCGTGGGATCGGCGGAAAAAGGCTCATTAAAGTCGGAGCGTCGTGCGATTTCCGATTTCCGCACGCGCCGCAGCCGGTAGCCCCGACTCCGTTTAATGAGCGAAACGGCCTACGCGACGCAGAACGATGCAAACTTGTTGCGGAAACGCTGCGAGTTTGTATTCGGAAGCAGCGAAAACAAAGTAATTAAACGGCGCCGTGTCTGTTTATTAATACGTGGAGCGGGACCGTTGCGGCCCGAACGAACACAAATTAACACCCGGCAATATAAAAGGTTATTGTAAGCTGCTGTGGATAAAGACGTCAGCTTAGCGGTAGTAGTAATAGGAGTAATCATAATATAATGTTCATCGCAAGAGGAAGAAGAAGAAGAAGAAGAAGAAAATGCAAAAGCTTGTATGTAGAGGTGTCTACATTGTAATGTCTATATTATGGCCAGAAGGCAGACGGATAGAGCTGCAGTCACAGGGTCATGGGTTCAAATCCTCTCTCCTCATGGAGTAGCCTTGAGAAAGGAACATACTGAGAATTATTTCAGAAAAACTATTTAGGTGCATTTGAGTAAAAGGGTAAATTGCTGTAAGTCACTTAGTACAAATCTAACACTAAGCAGCTGTGAAGAAAGAAGTCGGCTAAATAATGGTACTTTTCTTATACTATATATGATGTATGTTATATGTAAAGCTTTTTCTTTTTTAGGTATCTATCTATCTGTATGCCATAAAATGTGGTACCGATCATTAACCAGTTTGGTACCCAGCGTCATTTTACTAAGATTGGACTGAACGTCAGCATCTGCAATCAGAAGTTTCAGGAATAAATGAAGGTCAAAAGGACAGGATGTCTCCTCTATTTCCAGGGAGACACCTGTGATCTGTGTGTGCAGTGAACTGGTACCCACCCCGAACACACACACACACAGACATGAGCTCCTTCCTTCCTTCCTTCCTTCCATCCATCCATCCCAGCGGTCTTGGAGGCAGCATCCTTCTCTGGTACGTTTGTCTCGAGAGGCACGGTTCATTACGGGCGCAAAGCGTACGATGCATTTTGACTGATCGCTCCGGGATGCTCTCCGCCAGGCCCTCGCCGTGCACTAGGTAATTGCCGGTACTATAAAGTGCTCTTGCTTTCAGACAATATCCTTCTCGAGTTTGGTCGCCTCTGTACGTTGTAGGAGACAGGTGGGTCCTGACAGGTGGTCACCTGTTTCAGTGAAACCGAAGGCCCTGCCCACCCGTAAGGGGACCAGACCAGGGAGGACGGTCGCATCCCATCCGGATGCCAGTCGCTTCCTGTCACCGATGGGGCGGCTCTGATCATCTCACAAGTTCACAGCAGACACCAGAAGGCGGACAGGACACCGGCCCACCGCGGAGCAGTCACGCACGCTTAGGACAGCACAGCGTGACCAGCTAACCCGAAACATATGTCTTCGGACTGTGGGAGGAAACCAGAGTACCAAGAGGAGCAAACACAGGAAGAATATGGAAATGTCTCACACACACACACAGAGCGGGATTTGAACCCATATCTGAAACAGCAGCCAAGGGGCTGCGAAGCCCCAGCACCGCCTGCTGCTCTATCCTTCCTCCCAGAAGAGAACACACTTAAAAATATTAAGTTTTAAACAAGAGCCGGGCGACACGACCGTATCTGACTGCGGTCTTCATTCACGCGGAAACACGTCCCCGGGGCTGAAAGAAGAGCACGGCTGCTGTGCCGAGCGGCGCTCTTCTCAGATCTCCTTTCCGTGCCGCTCAGTCTTAACAAATTTCTGCCATAATGAACTTGCCAGTCTTCTTTTCGTTCCCCCCCCCGAAACCCCCCATTCAATTAAAGCTCTCGTCAGGGAACATCCTCCTCCTTATCGTTTCCCACCTGCTGCACTCGAACACTTCTCAGGCGCCCCCCCGCAAGACAGATTTCGCCGTGCTCTTCCCCGCATCTTAATTACATGAGACTGAAGTGAGCGCGCGCCATTTACTCCCGGGCCTCATATTCACCCTTATCTTTATCGCTTCTCATTTGTTTCATTTTCGGAGCCTCGCTGCGGCAGATTAAGAGCGCGGCTCTTGCGCGCCTCGACATCGCCGCTTACGGACGACGGACGCACCTCGTTCGCCTTCCCTAGGGCCTCGTCTCCACCTTTACTTTAGTTTTGTACATCGGTTCAGGGTGCGCGCCTACCTCGACGGTCCCGCGACAGCAGCGGGGATTCGAACCCTGGTCTTTGACTGCAAAGCGATGCCTCCGAACTCTACGCCGCCCGCAGCACCCGGGCTCTCCGCGGCCCGCGTTAAACCCCGGTGCGATTCTAAGATTGGGAGCGTCGCTCGACCACCGATGCAGGTGGAGTTCGATCACGTAGCGGTGTGGCGGAACTCCTCCGCCGCTCGCTCTCACCGGGGCGCGCGGGGACGCACGGCGCTCTCCGGCCCTCCGATAGGCCGGCCTTCCCGGACCGGAGCACCTACGGTGACGCGATAAGCCCGAGGCGTGCGGAAGTGCGAAAGAGACTCCGGACGTGGGTTCCGGCTGGAGTTTGCCGTTCTGGTCTTGCAGGATGCGAACTTAAAGGACCTGGAACTCGACCTCAGACCGGAAAATCCGTGCCCGTTTTATGGCTTTCGTTCGGACTCACGGGTCACCGGGACGACGGATTCTAATTGTGGTTCGGGGGATTCATTTCACCAAAGGTCATTTCTCCATTTTTTGTGGAAGAGAGCTCTGCCGGTGAGGTAAATGTCAGGTAACGGGCTTGTAAAAAGCAGGTAAGAGGTCCAACAAGCGAAGGGACAGAACGCTTCCTGAAAATCGTGGCCATCTTCCGACGTCGTGAAGGCGCCGGCTCCGGGTTCCCCCGTCCCTACAGCGTTTGCACCGCCAAGGACTCCGTCCGCTATGCGCTCGGCTCATCGAAACGGCCGAGCGTTTCCGTGCTTCGTGCCTTGCAGACAGACTCGCCTCTGCGACGACTTCAACAGCAACTAAGGAATTTGAAGCTTTTAGCCTAAAACGGGCAGATTATACAATTATACTACGACCGTTGCCGCAATGGTTAATAGCGCAAGAGGTGAGAATACCTTGGAAGGTATTTATTTGAAACTACCTGTTCTTATTTTGTCAAGGTCATACGTGCCGACGCGTTGCACTTCCTCCATCTCCGAGAGACGCGCACAAGATCTTCGGAGGGAAGACGCCTTCATTATTAAGGAAAGACCTCACCCTCCAACGTAATTGATAAAAGGCAGTTTTTAATCGCACCTTGTAAACTGTTGCGCCGGATCTGAAAACCTTTGTTCCTCATGCAATCTCTCAGTATAAGCCCATTAATTATTGTCAACTACACCCCGAATGATGGAGCGCCCGCAGAGACTGGCGCCGCAAACAAATTAACATTTTATCAAACGGCGGCGCATACCGTCCCAGCGCCGCTGCGTTAATTAAAATAATGCAGCCGTGTAAATGTCACGGCAGAGGGGAAATATAATTTCAAACTTAGCCATTTGGCTCATTCCTGCCGTACGATGAGGCCCCTTACAGCATTTTAATTTGCCTGTTTTTATACCTGTTAGGGAGCGTAATCGCGCCCCGTGATCGGACCTCGAAGGCTATGCGGCGACGGCTCTGAGGCTCGGGACCCGTTTGCGCCGATTCGCGGGCCGGGTCGGTTCGGGCCGGTTCGGGCCGGCCACTCACCTCCAGCGCCGCTCTCCGAGTCCGGACGCGCAGACGCCCGTCCTCCACGTTCTCGCACAGGGAGCAGGAGTCGAGACGCACGCAGGCGGCGCAGACACGGTCGCCAAGTGCCCGCTCGACGCTCCAGCTGAACGTGAACGTCGAGCGGGCCCAGGGAAGGAAGGTGACAGTAACCCCGGAAGAACGGGCCAATAAAGGAGCTCTGCTGCAGGCCAGCGGGGGCAGTAATTCGGAGCCCGTTTAGATTTGCACCGGTGAGCCAGACGTTAAGGGAAGCCCGAGCAGCATTAGAGCGTCACGCCTCGGAAAGGTGGCGCCGTACGACGTCCTGAATCGCCGCTCCTGCTCGACTCGCGGAAGGAGAGGCTGTTCGGTAGCAACAAGGCAAGAAAGGAGGACTCCAATCAGTGACCAGAATGAAACGGCCCATCCGTTTGGACTTAAAGCGGCGTTTAGGACATTAAAAGCCGAATTAATAATTTCCGTCAACGGTAAAGTGCACGGGGCATTTATACAGCAGCGGTAAAAGCGGTATCATCGGGATTAATAAGCCTGTATGATGAGGCAGAGACAGTTCGGCGGCGCATTTATCTGCCGCGCAGTCGGCGTGAGCGAGCGATCCGCAACCTCCCGGTACACAACCTGCAGAGGGGAGATAGGCTTAAGAGCATTAGCGGGTAACTCTGGCTCATCTCTCTGCGTGCTTTTAAATCATCCGCTGCCTTATTTAATCACATCTACCAAAATTAGAGGAGGCAGCCCACCTTTCCGGTGTGGCGGAGTTAGAGCAGTAGAACGTGCACGCGTGCGGTCGTAACTTCTCGCCTCTCGCCCCACAGGGGCCGCGTGTCAGCGAACTAGAGGGACGCGAAGAGAGCGACGACGAGAGACGACGGCGGCGCCCGGGCCGGAGGAGGCGGTTCCCGAAGCTTCTCGAAAGAGCCTTCCTCCCCGGCGAACCCTGCGCGTTCCGTAAGAAGAGGTCGCTCGGCTTCGCGGCCCTCGCGGCGCCACATCGGGAGGTGCGAAGAATGCATAACTATCTTTCAGATTGGATTTTACACGGAGCAATCGACGGCAGGCCGCCGTCCTTAGGCTGTCCTTCCGAGAGCTCGCGTGCGACCGGAAAGAAGAGTAATTGCGTAAGCGAGCCCACGGAAGCGGAGCGATCGATCCGGAGAGCCCGTCCCCGCTTTTTAACGGGCCCGATAATTCATCGACGGGACCTCGACGCGGAGAGAATCTGGAAAAGGGAGATCAAACGAAGAAAATGACGACGCTTATTTTGCACTTTCATTAAGCCGGCGGCAAGACGAGCGTTAAGATAATAGAGAAGGAAATGGGTCCGAGACACCGGCTCGTAATTATTATTATTTCATAGTTCGGCTGCCGCTTTCATACAAGGCAGTCACACAATCTTACAGAGCTAGAATAAGTGCTTTGGTCAAGGGTACTAGAGTAGGCACTTCTTTAGACTCCTTCGAGTTACGGCTCAAAGTCCTTCACCGCCACGCGTCCGCTGCTACGATGGGATGAATCGCGCAGTGTCTGGGGCCACGGTTCCTTCCCGAAGCCTCCTCTCCAAGCCAACTGCGCTCTAAAATGATTCAGGAGATTCAATGTAAGTAAGAAAATTCTACAACGGGCTGCGTGTGCGCGAAACATGAACGTACAAATCTGCGTAGCACATGACCTTTCCATTTGGCCGCCGCCACAAGACGAGTCATCCGGCAGCAGAAAGGACCGATGTCGCCGAGAAACGGCCCGCGGTCCTTCACGACGTCACCGTCCGGCCAATGACATCAGACGCAAGGATGGAAAAAGGTGACCTGTTTCACGGGGGAGGATCCCACCCGCATGCTAAACCACCCCGTAGTAAACGGAGGAGATGAACTCAAGCACCTCTCCTCCGGTCACTAATCCGGAGATACCGTTCGTATTTTCATGTCTTACACTAGGTTTACGTGTTAAAACGATGACAGAAAGGCGAGTAAATGGGCAGGAACACGCGTGCCGCACGGTGCTTGGGTCTCGGGCTTACTTCGCCGTCGATCCCTTCCTACCTTAGTTCACTCAGGAGAGGGAACTTGCAGGGACGCACAAGGGCACGAACCTCCGGAACCTGGGGGCTTTCCTTCCTTCGTTGCTTGCGTCACGGCATGGCGAAGAGCGGCAGCGGCAGCATCGCGCTCCACGCATTCTTCCAGCTGCCTCCTTAGCTCTCGAAATCCAGCGCTCTCCTCATCGCGCCCGTCGCCCCACGCGAAGCAGCCTTTCCGTACCACTACGATGTCGTGCTCGAAGGTCGCCCGGCCGAGGGAAACCGAAGCACCCCCCCGCAAATCGGGCCACGTCCGGCGAAGCCCCGCGTACCCCCGGGAGCAGAGCTCTAACAGTTGGTTCCTGCGTGGGGCGCAGAGCTGGTGGAGCCACCTGGAAAGCACCTCGCGGACCCTTCATTTCACCGACCCTTCCTGCGCCGACGTGTCTCCGGTTCCATCTATTGCACGCTGGCACGTTGCGCGAACGCACGGATTATTTGATTTCAGCCCTGCGCAGCGGGAGGTGCGAGTGTCAGAGCCGTCGCCTTGTGCTGGAAGGACCTGGGTTTAAGTCCCACCTCCTGCTGAAGTACCACCGATGCAGGTACTTATGCACTTGTGAGTAAAAATTCCTCTGCTGTATAGATGGGCAAATCTCTCCGAGTAACTTAGTGCACAAACCTGAAAAAAAAAAAAAAGAATAAATATACTGCCAGACAGCTCCTTGCTGTGGGTATTTTATGAAATATGTGGTCTTGCGCCAGGCTTTATATCTGCTCAAACAAGAGCGGATGAGAGCAGGGGTACGAGCCGAGCTGGGGAGGGGACGATGTTTCCGGAAGTTTCCGTTCAAGCAGACAAACAAGTGATTTGCACATCCCTGATGAGAGCGCTCACTGACCGCCGACACTCGTGGAAAAGCAACGAACGTTTCGCAGACGAATGGTCTAAAGCGGGGGGCGCGGTGGCGCAGTGGGTTGGACCGGGTCCTGCTCTCCGGTGGGTCTGGGGTTCGAGTCCCGCTTGGGGTGCCTTGCGACGGACTGGCGTCCCGTCCTGGGTGTGTCCCCTCCCCCTCCGGCCTTGCGCCCTGTGTTGCCGGGTTAGGCTCCGGTTCCCCGCGACCCCGTATGGGACAAGCGGTTCTGAAAATGTGTGTGTGTGTGGTCTAAGACGCTCTTTTCTCACATACCAGCAAAACTTCTCTAGATGCAGACGGACAGAGACGGTACAAAGTACGCGGTGCACTTACTGAACACGTACATCAGCCAGAACCCACAGCACGCCCCTCCCCCACCCCGTATATTTTCAATTTTGCAACGCCCAGCATTTCGGATGACTTCAAATTAATTCCTAAAGATGAGAAGTACCGCGAACCTGAGTTCAATTATATCTTCAGTAATGAGCATTGAGCCAATCCATTTGCTTTATAAGCAAAAGCCCTTTGCGAAGCTTCGCTCCAGGAACCTATTAAAGAATCTGGCACCCGGTACCTAGAAAAGGGACAAAAATAACAAGAAAATAGGGAGCACGTTACATTCCGGCGAACACGAGCAATAAAAAGTGCCATTCGGCTGCCTCTCGGTGCTGTTCTCCCGCTCGTCCGCAGGGGGCGCTCTGACGCATCGGCGCGACGCCGGCGGAATGTTAATTTAGGCTTTACTCTCCAAGGGCGCAGAAAAGCACACGGAGGGCATCGAGGCAGAGTTCGGCGAGTCGCGCCCGCGCTCCTCGCGCGTTTCCGAAGCCTCCGAGTTCGTCGTCGCGTCTCACGGGACGGGGCCCTTCCGTACGCGTCTCGCTCACGCGACGGACTCTTTCCCCGCTTTGTCGCTTTCCAACTCCCCTCGTTGCCCCGCCTATCTGCTCACCTGCGATCGCGGTCATCGCGCCCCAGCGCCGCACTCCGCTTCCGATGCGATCGGACGACTCCAAGCTCCCGTTTCCCTCCGCCAGTTGAGCTGCATCTAGCCAGGTGAACACAGCATTTCAGAAATGTCTTCATTCCACCGCTGAAAGGACACGTGTACGCACACACACGGGGCACCACAGAGAAGCTGAGCTCCGTATCCATGGGATGCAAGTGGCGACGGGTGCGAGCGCATTTACTCTAGCTCCCTCAACTTAGGGGTGTCGTCCGCATTGGGTTTGGGCTGGAAGGGCTGTTGCTCAGGTAGGTACGTGGGTTTACGGCCGGTAATGTAGCGGTTAGAGCTACTGCCTTTGGATGCAAAGGTCGCGGGTTTGATCCCTACCTCCAGCTGTAGTACCCTTGAGCGAGGTACTTACCCTCAATTGCTCCAGTGAAATTACCCAGCTGTATAAATTGTTAAATAATTGTAACCGTAACATTGCGAGTCGCTTCGGAGGAAAGCATCAGCGCGACGAGTAAATGTAGGTACTGGGTTCACTGCTGGGTGACTGGTGGCGAGGGCCATCGGTCGGGGGGCACGTAGGCCGAGCGGGGTGCTGTCTAGGCGACGGTGACAAACTGGCTTCCGCGGCTTGGGGGCCTCATAAGAACAGCAGATTCACGCAGAGGCCGCAGTCGCACCGATTAAAGCCGACTTCCTTTTCATTCGCTTCCCGGAGTCGCGTTACCATACGGCACATCGGTCCTTTGAGTCCGACGCTGTATTTCACGCGGTGAAGATGGGAAGCGATGATGGTAGCGCTTGATCCGGCGCGGTCCTCCCTGGTCGGGGGACGGGATGCGCTTCCCTCGCAATGGACTCCATTCATCAGACCTGCTTTGTCTGCGGGTCCATTATTGCTACTCACCGAGAGTGCGTTTTGTCCTTTTCGGGGCGGATTAGCTGAGCTCTGGGGATCCTGGGGGAGGAGGGGGGGGGATGGATGCCATGGATCTAGACTGCCCTCTGCATCACTGTGGATACATAAATAAACAGGGGAATAAATCAGCGCAAGAGGGGCTGACACCACAGCTCTAATGACTGTATCTTTCATCGGAGAGCGGCTGTCAGGTTGTTATCCCCCCCACCCCCGCCCCCATCCTCAGCACCGCCGCCACCCCACCCGCACCGGAGCGGCGCGCGGCTGACACCTCGGTGAGGGGCGCAGGGAGGGGGGAGGCGAGGAGATAAAACGCCTCCGCGAAGGAGCCAGCGGGGGGTCTCGGGGCTCGGCCGGCAGAAACGGGGCGCCGGGAAACCGTCGGAGCTCGGCTCCGCCGCCGACGCACGACTCCGCGGAGCTGCGGAAACTTTGCGCCCAGTTTTCAGGCAAGCGAAGTCTTTAGGAAGCTCTTCCTGCAACTTTTCCGATTAAACGCTCGGTAAGGATGCGTGTCGCTCTTCCGTTCGGCTCAGCAGCGCGATTCTGCTTTTTACCCTTCGATGGGGAGAAGGGCTTGTCATCGGTGCGTCCGACGAGAACGACGCGACATCCGACACGCGTTCGGGGTGTCGAACGGGAAGCTTGAAATCTACGACCCGTTTGACCGACTACGGCTCTGCCGAGTCACGCCGACGCAGCCGTACGACGAATCCTCTCGGGGCCAAATTAATGCCAGCAGTAGGAAAAATCCGATTTTAGCAGCCGATGCTACTTTGCAACGCCTGCCCGGAGAGGGTCAGGAGCTACGGACGGTAAACGACAAACAAATTACGATAACGATGAAAAATGAATAAATGGAGACGAACGAAGGACAAGCAGCGAAGGTGTTTACTAAGCGTTTCTCTGGAAACCGTTTGCGGTCAGAGGAAAACGCCAGACGGGGAGCCGCTCTCCGCAACGAGAGACTCGGCCCCCTTTTACCCCGGAGGGGCCAAACGGACCGCCGCCGTGGGGTTCGCGGTCACGTCGTCGCTCGAAAACGGGCTCTCTGGGGAAGCGGGGGTCTGGCAGGGCCGTCGCTCTTATTCGGGGCGGGGCTTCCGCCACGTTGTCGCCAGTGCGCTCGGTCGCAGAGCGGCCCGTTTCGCCGGGGCTCTTCGATTCGAACCGAGAAACAGCGAGGAGCCGCCGACGGGGAAGGACCTCGCTCCCAGGACTCCGCGAAGCGACGCCAACACACCGCCGAAGGTTCTGTCGGCAGAGCCAAACAGAACGGGGATTCATAGCGCTGCTCGCGGACTACGTGGAGAAAGCGGGAGGAACCCCGAACGGGCTCGGCGACGAGCTTCCGTCGCGGTCGGGCATCACGCGACCCCCGTCCTAGCGCCGCTCTTTTCCCGCACGGATACAGAGGCTCCGGTTCGGACCGCGTTTCACGATAAGCGGGCCGGTGCTTTTTCTGGAGCAGGCGAGGAGCTTCCGGCCGTCAGGACCTTTCGGAAGGGCCGTTCGGTGCCCCCTGCTGCCCGTCGGAGTCTCCGCCCACGGCGGGATCCAGCCAGCTGCCGAGAACAAGCAACAAGCAACAAGCAGCAACAACACATGAGCTGCATGTTGACTTGCGGGAAGTTGAAACTTAAGCAGTTCCCAGCAAGGCGGAAACGGGCCGGAAAGCGCAGTCCAGACCGCCGTCTCTCTCAATTAGCAGAAAGCATCAAGTCGCGTCTTCGGAAGGCAACACGACGCCACGTTCGCCGCTTCTCTGTGGTCGGCTGTCAAGAGCGTGGCACCAGATAGCGTTCCCTCACGTGTGCTGCCTTTCAGAGGCACGAAGCAGAAATCGCTCCTCTCGTTCGTTCGTTTCGTTCCGTAGCTTTTAGCAGAACCCTCCGCTTCCAGCGAAAATGAGAGGGGCCTATTGGCCGGAAGGCGGAGTGCTCCGTTTTACTGTCACCCAGGACCGGCAACGACTTGATCGTGCTCGGTAAGAGGCGAGGCGAGGCTGTACGAAGGCAGAGAACGGAAGGGAGAACAGAAAAATCGGCCTGGGCACATGCAAAAAAGCGATCCGGAACGGATAGGGAGTAGAAGGTGTCATTACGGCTTTCCCTGCCGGCTAAAAAAAACAACTCGGTCTGCGAGCATCGGGATGCTTTTTCGCGTGCCTTGCCTTCTCTGCCACTCATATTCAGTAACAATTGATAAAATTGATGAAAAAAAGCTGATTTGAATGTCAGATGAAAAATGCGGCCAAACAGCGACCCCTGCTGTTCGTCCGAAAAAAGAGAAAATTATCAGGTGCTGATCAGCAGCAGTTACATTTATTTGAGTGTGTGTGTATTTATCTATTTTTTTTTTTATCAGACACTTTTCTCCAAAGCAACGTACATCTCAGCAAAAATACAATTTGTACATTACATTAAGAGAAAGAGACATGGCAGCAGACATGTGATTATTAAACTTAGTTACTGTCCACTGGACGCACCGACGTTCATCAATCGAGTAGGTGCATAAAACGCAGGATAGATGAATCCTGGTAACCTCCTACCAAATGTTTTTCTATAATAAGGTACACAAACAAAGAATCACGTACAACGCCGGAGTAACGGCTGTATAAAGGCTTATATGGGGATGCTCGTGAAGTTACGGTGAATGAACATTTACATTTATTTAGCAGACGCTTTTCTCCAAAGCGACTTGCAATGAACTCTATGTAGTGTTACCATCAGCCCGCACACCTTATTCACCGCAGTGATTTACACTGCTAGACACACTACTTACACTGGTTCACTCATCCATCCATCAGCGGAACACACACGCACACTATGGGGGAACCTGAACAGCATGTCTTTGGAGTGTGGGAGGAAACCAGAGCACCCGGAGGAAACCCACGCAGACACGAGGAGAACATGAAACTCCACACAGACCGAGTGGGGATCGAACCCACGTCCTTTTCGCACTACTTGCTGTGCCACAATTAGGAAAGCAAAAATTAAAAGCATAATTAACTCTTAAAGCATAAATCAGGAGCAAGTGCCAAAGCATAAATTATTGGTGTTTGTCTTTCTAGTACTTTCTAGTTTTAGTGCGTGTATTTGCACAGTAGCACTTTTCCAACATTCTCCTCCTTCCGCTGCACTTTACACGCAGCGACCGGTTAACGCTGCAGGCGCCCCATTTGGCGCCTCCTCCGCTCCCTTAACCGCTCCGCTGTTCTAGCCAATTGTTTCGTACCTGAGCGCCTAGCATCGCCGTGGAGATCAGCTCGAGGCCCGTGGCCGGGGACCGTCCGCAGGCGCCGGCCGAAATATCGCAGCGGGTCGGGCTCTTTGTGAGCTCTCGCCGCGTGCAGCCGCTCCCCCCCCCCACGGCGATACATTTTTCACGCCCTTCGCTTTCAGGAGTTGCAGGAGGCAGCAAATGAAAGAATATTTTCGGTGAGATCATACGGACAGAAGGGATAATGAATCAGTCCCGTTTTTCTTCTACGAGACAAAGGCAAGAATTACTGCAGTCTTTATGGCTTTCAGGCCCGGGAGAGAAATAACTCGGAGGAGCATTTCCTGCGGGGAGGATGCATTTTCCACACGTTTGCACCAACGTGAGCCACGCGCTCGCCGTGCCGTTCTGAGCTGTGCCGCTGCGGAGGGCGCTGGCTGAGGGAGCGCGTTTAGTTCGCGGGCGGAGGCCGGACGGCTCCCCCTCGCAGGCGCCCTTCCGCGGGGACCCCGGTCCGCAACGGGCCGCCGCAGCTTCCGGCAAAGCCTCGACGCGATGGGTTCGATCGAGGCCCTCGGGCTTCCGGGCCGGTGCCGACGCCAGGCAAACGGGGCGACGCCGCGCGGCAGCCGGGAGAAGCGGAGCTCTTCACGTTCGCCGAGCTCCAAGCGCCACGGGGACGGGAGCCGCGGGGTTCGGTCCCATTTCCTGCCGTACTGCGGATCGAGGTACTGACCCCGATTGGCTCCGGCGAAATTACCCAGCTGTATAAAGGGGTAAATAATTGCCAGCAGCTTAACACCGCGAGCTACTTTGGAGAGAAGCATCGGCCGAATGAGTGAAATGGCAACGTCGCTTCGCTTCCCCACGTAAAGAAACACGCTGACCGCTCTCATCGGTCCATCTCCAGCGGGACGGCTCACGCGACAAAGGGTCCTTCGACACGTTTCCCCGAACGTGGGCTGAAGAGAAGCCGCACGCTCAATATAAGCGGCAGAGCTTTAAAAGCGGCGGAATATTCAAGCGAAAGCGGCCGCAACGGCGCCGGATCCGGAAGCGGAGAGCAGGCGGCGGGATGCTCTTAACGCCGGGGCTCGGCGTCTCGACGGCTCCGCGACAGCTGGACGAAGGCCGAGAGAGGTGCGCTCACGTTGCCTCCCATCAGGGAGCCGGCGACTCGAGAAAACTTTTGCGCTTCTAGCGCCGTAAAGGTTTACCGGAACATTCAGAGCCGCATCTGCACCGCGGTTACAATGTGCCATTCGCTGTACTGCGAGCACAAGGCCCTGCGATTAAAATAATTATGGAGATGAGCGTTTTGAGCCGGGGGAGCGCGTCGCACGTCCGAGAGAATACGAAACTCAACGAGCGCCTCGACCGCCTGTTCCGCGGGCCTCCTTTCATTATTCATGCCTCGACAGACATTTTTATGAAGTCCTGTTGCCCCATGAAACATTTCCATTGCAAATGTCCATTTGTCAAAAGGAACCAAACTTACGATTGCGCAGATAATTACAATTTTAATTTTTTATGCAGCCGATACGGGCGACGGCCGATTTGTTTAAAACCCGACCGGAAAAGGAAACGTCGATCCAAGGATCAATTACGGGGCCGACTGCCTTTAACAAGATATGCATATTTCATCATTTTATGGAAACCAAGCATTTTGCTTAATGCTAAGAAAGGGAAACGGTGGAACTAACACCAAATATAAAAATGCTTCCTGCAGTCAGACGCTGATGCACAAAGCTGAACGACAGTATCGCGTTTCAGAAAGACATAGAGCAGGCCAGGACCGCTCTGCCTTCATATCCGCTTATTTACCGCAGCTGCCGCTGGCTTATTGAAGAGTCACATGAAGCTCTCCGCTTACATCTTCATCGCGGCGTCAAACCGCTGGACTGCGAAACTGCTAGTGGGGTGGAGTAGCGCATAGCACCGGTGCCCCATCTCTCCCGGGTTCGAATCCAGCTCAGCCCGCCCGCACTTCGCACGTGGCACGGCGAGCAGCGCTGCCGTCTCACGGGGCCCGGGCGGTGCGAGAGGACGTGGGTCAGTGTGGAGTTTGCACGTTCTCCCCTTGTCTGTGTGCGTTTCTTCCGGGTGCTCCGGTTTCCTCCCGCAGTCCAAAGAGATGCTGTGCAGGTTCCCCCATAGTGTGTGTGTGTGTGTGTGTGTGTTCCACTGATGGATGGATGAGTGACCCAGCGTAGCAGCGCAAGTCACCGTGGTGAATAGGTGTGTGGGCTAGTAATGCTACATAGTATCCATTGGAAGTCACTTTGGAGAAAAGCATCTGCTAAGTGAATCAATGTAAATGCATGTTCTCCGTGTTTGTACTGTATGGGCTTCCTCTCACAGTCAAAGATGTGTGTTTCAGGCAAAGCGATGTTTCTAAATTGCCTTTAGTGTGTGTGTGTGATTGCATGAGACAGAAGTATGTGGACTCAACTGATCCCTTGATCCTAGTCCACACATAACTGAACAACCCATTTCTAAGGGTGATCTATTCATCAAGTGGCACCCTCTGGGTGAAAGCTGGCATTAACCTCAGTGTTACCTGTTGTCACAGCCCCAGCTGGGGCTACAGTTACATTTATTCATTTGGCTGATGCATTTCTCCAAAGTGACTTACAGCATTAAGGTATTTACAAGTTATTTACCCATTTAGACAGCTGGGTAATTTTACTGGAAGTACCTTGCTCAAGGGGACTCCAGCCAGAGGTGGGGGTCGAACCTGCGACCTTTGCATCCGAAGGCACTGGCTCTAACCGCCACGCTACCGGCCGTCCCTAGGCCGGCTCCTCCGCCACGTCCCCCGGGCAGCGCGGAAGACGAGCGCCCGGGAGCGTTTTGCTTCCGTCAAACAAGGATCCAGAAGAAAGCACCGGTGGTTCCGCGGCACACGTCCCAGAGCGGCTCGGAACGAGCAGATGCGCGCTACTGCGCGGTGACGTGACCCGGCGGTCCCCCGTGCCCACGCAGCCGACGGCCGAGAGACGAGATCGCGTGCGGAACTTCCTCCGGAGGAATTATTATCTCTAATAACCCGTTTAGGCCAGTGTGTCATGCCAAATGCAGCAGGTAATTAAAGAGCAGAGTCATGCTTCGCTTTAATTACCGCTGACACATTTCACTGAAGCTCAGACGCATCTGGCGTCCCTGGAAACGCGGGGATCCGGGCCGCCACGGGTCTCCTTCGAGGGAGGAATCGACGAGGGGCCTCGGGCGCAACGGAAAGGAGCCATATACTTCACGCCGACCCTGGGCTTCCACGCGCGATCACCGCGCACGCTTTGTGCTTTGTACTTCGTACGGCAGGCTAACAATAAGGTATTAACGTCTGCCTGGGCAGCGATGGACGCGCACCTCTAACCTAAAGGCGGCCACTTTGAATCCCAGGAGGGACCCTGCAGCCGTACCCATGAGCTCGACGCTAATCCAGCAATGTTCAAATATTGCCGTGTACGTACTGAGCAACGTAATCTCTCCAGCTCATTTACGGCGTAACCGTTCACGCGTCGTAACTCCACAAGCATCCCCGGATACAACCTTTATTCAACCGCTACTCTGGCAAAAAAAAAAAAAGAAAATTTGATGCGAGGGTATTGGGATTTGTCTATCCCGTGTTTTATGCACCTACTTGATCGATGAACCTCGGTGCAGCAAGCGGTAGGGAACAAACTAGGTTTGCTCGAGTCACATGTCTGCAGCTACATCTCCTTCTCTTAATGTAACGCATAAATTGTACTTTTGCCGAGACGTACGTCGCTTTGGACAAAAGCGTCTGCTAAACGAATACATGTAAACGTAAAGGTAATTGCTGTCGGTGTACCGTGTGCTTTCCGGAAGCGGCATCGCCTACAGAGCAAAGCGGAGTGCGACGCACACGCCATCCACGCAAAAGCTCATAAAACACCCCCAAGGCACCCTGCAGAAGTGCAGCTGGGAGATTCGCGAATCCTTTGTGCAAACCGTGCATCCTTCGCGCTACCCCGCATCTCGAGCTCACGTCGTCGGTTCCGTCGGCGACCTCGTGTGACCAGGGGCTCGTCCGCGGTGCCGCTGTGCCGGAGCCACACGGGTTGCGGCAGCTGCCCTTCCCACGAGTCGACGTGTCCGGGTCATTACCTGCAGGGCCGTACGGGCCGTCTCCACAGTCCGCGCCGGCATTCCGGCACGGCGCCTGGAAACTCGGGAAACCAAAAGCATGAGCTGCAGCCGTCAGGGAGACCGACGCCGAAAGCAAGTCCTGACTCACCTCTCCGAAGGTCCCCGCTCTCCACGGAACTCCAAAATACTCGATTCAAAAGGCCTTGGCCTCACCGGGGATCGGTCCAGGGGTGACATGGTGGCACAGTGCGTGGCGCCGGTGCCTCGCATCTCCTGGGCTATAGGTTTAGATGTGGCTTTGAATCCTGCTCCGTCTGCGTGGTGTGTGTACGTTCTTTCCATGTAGCACCCCCACCCCCCAAATCCAAAGACATGCGTTTCAGGTGAATTGGTGATTCCCAGTTGCCTTTAGTGTGTGTGTGTGCGATTACCCTGTAACGGACTGTCCAGGTGTACCCGCGCTCGTGTCCTGTGTGTCCAGGATAGGCTCTGGATCACAGTGACCCTGCACCGGAAAAGTGATTTTTGATGAGATCGGTCCAATACACCCAATCCACACCTCTGAAGCAGAGGAGCAAAAGTCACAGGGTCAGAGGAGCTTCAGCACAGCTGCACTGGTCACACAGTGTACGAAAGGGCAGAAATAGCGATATCTGGAAATAAGGGAAACAATCTGCCACATTTCTTCAACACATGTAAATATTATTTCATTAAAAGCAACTGCCTTAATGCTGTCCATCAAGAGCTCTTAATAGGAGCCACACGTCTGTTGTGCTAAAAATCTGCGACATATGAACGTCTGGTGTTTAGCGTCGCGCTCACCATGCTTTTTTGTCTTTTTTTTTTTTTTTTTTAAACCACATCCTCCTAGAGTACTTTCAATCTTGCTGCATCATTGCACAGTTTAATGGGAACCTTGTTTTGTTCCCTGAGATGAAAGCTGTGAAAATAAACAGGACATGAATATGAAATTATCTGAAATCACCGCATAAGAGTGATCAAATCATTTTACACCGACTGGCACGCTGCATGATTAATAATAAACGGGATAATCCTGTTTTCGGCCCTTAGAGAAACAATGCGGTTTCACGCGCAACGTACGAACACAAATGTACGATAAGATACACATTCCGCACCGTGAGACACCGATGGCCCTAAATACCGGCTAATGCACACACATACAATGCAAGCATAATTAATCAAAATCGGTGTATGCATAACGAATCCTACTGAAAGCAACTAGGTTTTTAAGACCGCGCAAGTTTTTTTTTTTTTTTAAAAAAAAAAAAAATGTTTTCCTTTCTCCCACCGACAAGAAAAAACAAGGGGATTTTCGTACGGTGTTGGCAGAGCGTACATAATGAAAAGCCTCTTAGCCCCCGCACTTGCGTACCCAGAGATGCGACTACTCGTTTCGGGTCGTTTGAGCTTTTGGGATTCGGCCCCAGGGAACTCGGGATCTTCGCTTCCAGATGGAGGATTAGAGGGACAAAGGCGACTTGGGGGGGCACGTCACATTCGTATGCGTCTTGAGGGAAAGCAAACGGACCGGCTCTGCCTAACGGCGCACGCTGCAGGAGGTTTATTAAAAAACTAACTTTTCAGTCGACTACCCTAAAAACCAAGGGGCAATTAAAGTACTGCTGTTCCAACCCGGCCCAAACGGCGCACCGGCTCATCCCTGCCGTCTCAAAAACCGCAAGGGAACAAAAGAACGGCGAAAAGGGACCGGCAAATACGAGCTGTAGGAATGTTATAAAGCTGACATATAATATTTATTATTAATGACTACAGGGTCTAGATGTCACCGGAGCACGGCCAAACACGTACCACGGGCCACACGAACCCGCTCACGCGGGATCAGTTAGAATGGCTCTCGCGTACCGCCCGGCCCTCGAACCAAATCAGTCCTCGTATCGTATCCGCTCTTCCCATCGGCGTCACTTCCCATTCCCAAAAGCAGAAGAGCATCAGTCCGGGAGAAGAGTGCGCATGCACAATTCTGCCTGCGTCTGCAGGGCGCTGCTGCCCTACCTGCGGGAAGACACTTCACCTGCACAAGAGCCAGCTCTACACACGCAGGTTATACTCGCTGTGAAGTACTGCGTCCGCTACACAACTTAACAGCAGCAGTAACTATTTCTATATAAGTTTGTGCAGCTGCCCAAAGATGTTTGCATACAGGTACAATCCCACTTTAGTGTGACATAAAGAGGCCACGGGTACATCTCCGCTGTATTTTTACCCACGCGGCAGGTAGCGGCTTTCAACAGAACGCCGAGCCGGCGGGAGCGGGCCGGACCGAGGGCGAGCAGGTGGGATCGCTGGAGCGTACGCTGCCAGCAGGCAGGCACCACACACGGGCAAATCGCATCGACAAAAAGGCTCATTCGCACAGAGGGGGGGACGCGACGCGCTCCCACATCTCCTCAAGCGGAACCGACATCTGTCCACCTGACCCGCAGCGGCAGAGAGACACGACGCCGGATGCGAATCACCCCCGAATCACCAGGGCATAAGGGACACTGGGGTAACAGGCTTATTATATGGAGATGGTGAACCATTTCCTCGCATCCAGCGCTGCAAGAAAATTTAATCAAATGCATCAGTTTTTCTCCTTTATTAGATCTGACTGTAAACTGTTGGCTTTTCTCAGGTTACCATAGTTTTCATGGCTTTTGCATGTGTGTGAGAGAGAGACTGCCTTGCCATGAACCAATGTCCCATCACGGTGGTACCGTTTCAAGGCTCATGCTTCGCAGGTAGGCTCCGGACCACCGTGACCACTCGCTGGAAAGGTGGTTGTTCATAACCAATAAACAAAAAAGAGGGAGAAAGTTAAAAACCTCAAGAGTGTTTGCTTAGGCCTTTTCCACAAACACACAGACTATGTATAGAGCGGTGAGCAGTGACCAAGAAGCTCACTGGCAGCTGGGACAAGAATGATAGAGAGAGGCAGAAGAGTGGGCTCGCGGGTGCGAGACCCCCACAGATCACCTCCGGCACCCCGGAAGCCGTTCGTCTGCTGCCGCACCGCCTGCAGGAAGCGGGCGAGGAGGAAAAGCCCTTCCGACCGTCAAACCCCAGGCAGCTTCCCGGGGGACACATCAGCGCGGCCGTACGCAGGGGAACTAAATACAGGGCCGCTGAGATGAGACGCACGGACGGACCTCGAAAGACAAATACAAGAGCGTTTAAAATAATCACCGTGAATATAGACTTTGCGCTTACTCAAAATAGTTTGCGTGTCACATCCCGTGTTTATTTCAACAGAGGCAGGAGCTGACACAGGTGACAGCAATCCTCGCCGACTTACGACATCCGCTCTCTTAATCCACTTAACATTACGGCATTAGCACGGCCGTAGAAATTACTAAACACCCTACAGTGAGGACTAGTACCTTATTATAAATGTTATTTTTAATCACACAAAATAAAACGTGGATGTAAAAAATCTTATGCAGTATAAATATAGTTCATACCGATAAAAACATTTGCTATATCAGTATAAACTATTATATTTCAGGAGAGTTAACTTCCACTTGCAGATGCAGCTAATGTACTGCACACAGTTCTGTCAAAGGAAGACAGCCCATATTAAACGGCATCGTTACTGTACTGTTAAAACAAAGAACATTACAATATGTTAATAGAAACAAAGAGACAGGATGTGTTTACCGGATGGTGGAGAATGCCCTCTGTGGGCAGCGGTGAGACACCGAACATTGTACGCGCAGGGAGCAAATAAAACACGGCACACAGAAGAACCCATTTAATTATTTCAGGAAACAAAGTTCTCTTTTTTATAGCAGTTACAGTTACACTTCAATACATTCAGGTAAAGTATTTTACATTACAGAAAAAAATGTACAGCTCAAATTTCACAGCCTCCCCCCCTCATTCAAAAGTCTTGCGCCGTCGAAAGGTGAACATTCACTCCTTTCAGCATGACGCTGATGTATGAAGGGAGAGATTAAGAAATACCAGCTACGTCTTATTTATTTATTGCTGCGGCATCAAGGGTGGGGCCTTGGTGTCCATGGCGACACCTTTTCAGTGCCACCTTAAGCGAAATGACTCAACTATAAATACAAAGACGACAAAAAAAGAAAACGGGTACAGCGAGCAAAAACGTCTATGCGTGTAACAGCTATAGCATGTAACCACAAAGCCACACACTTTCCCTCCATTATGGATCATTCTCATCTTTTTTCTTCTTCCAACAAAGCTGTCATTAACTTTTGACGCGTTTCTTTTCGTGAAAAATACCACCGAAGCCGACAGAGAAAAGGCTCCATGCAGAGATGCATCACTTTGCTGGCAAGACGCAATCAAAGAAGTGGTAAAATGTGTCTCGCACTGCAATATGTCAACCAGCAACATATTAATACATACCAGGTTAGAAGAAACGTGGCCAAACTTAAATGGAAAGCATTCAGCTACAACACTAAAAATCATTGCCAGAAAATTTAGGAAGGGGCTGGTATTCCCAAAAACTATCAGACTGACTTCTGATAAATTTAATCCTAAAAAGGGATGTTGTCAAACCAAAACAAAAAGGCTGAAATCATCTTGAGCTTCTAATCTGCTGATCCACAGTGGTCTTTCATTAGAATTAAGGTCTTCACTGTCTCTTTCAAGAAGCATGGGTGGAGATGGGGATTAATGTGAAAAACAGGGATTACCACGATTTTGGGTAACAGCTGTTTAGAAGAGGATTTGAGTTTTTATGCCCTTAACTTGATAATTTTAATGTAGCTGAAACCAGTGTGTTCGTGAAGGAATCCGTATAGAACTTCTGTTAATGCTATGCAATATGTCCGGATACCTTGTTACGGTTAAGGCCTTCTTGTGATTTTCTGGGAAAAAAAAAAATATAGTTATGAGTTGGAACTAAAAGAAATTTTAGGTGGGGGACCAAAGGGCGTTTGAAAGTCATACAGCTATAAACAATTCAGTTACTGTCCCCCCCCCCCCTCCTTTTTAAAAAGGTTACCTCCTGAACTTTTGGACACAAACAACATTTTCTTTAAGACAGTTAAACCTGAAAGGTCACTTCATTAATTTAATTAAAAAAAAAAAAAAAAAAAAAAAAAAACACCAGGTCAACTTTTATGATACAAAATACCACTCACTGCAGATGAGTATGCTGAAAAACAACACAATTTATCTGATCTAAGCCCAAAATATTATTCTCATAATAAGGAGGTACCAAAATATCAATAATGAAACAACAACAACAACAACTAATCATATTTAAAATGTTTGGTAGCTGTACAATACGCTTAAAATTCTAGGCAGCATAAATTTATTCCACATTTGTTTCATTTTGTGATTGTCACAAGGGAAAGCTCCATGTTAGACTTCATGTAGCTGAAAACTGTATGTGACACATGCACAAATGTGTATAAATGACATACTAAAAAGCATCTGCATTACGGAAAAGAAATACTCCTAGCTGGAAAACTTGTTCGTTTATTTTTGGTAATGTTTTCATTATAGTTTAAAAACCAATTCCTGCTTTAAAGGAAGGCAACAGCAAATAAAACAGTCCATCTTCAGATTTTAGTGTCTATCAACTGCCAAACCATTATAAAAGTCTTACTTCAAAATTAGTGCCTTCATCACCAATATTTACAGCAATGCTGTAAATTATGCTTCCTTTCCTGAAACAGTTACTTCTTAATGGACTAGCTGCCCTATCTTTGACATTTCATTTCCCAAAGACCACCGTATTGCAAATAGAAGACAGGAGAAATTTAACACAAATAAAAGTAAACCAAGAACCCCTTTCAAGTTTTCCACATCACTTAACGGGACCCGAAAAAAATTAAATTTTGATATTGCACCCATGCAGACTAAAGAGCAAGGGCTTCACTCCAAGCCTTGACCAGCATGTTTGAGGCAAGGAACACACAAGCGTGTACTACGCACCCTGGGAAGGTCTCCCGTCTGATGTTCTCGGAGCTGACGGAAGAGCCAGAAGAGGAGGAGAACGAGCAGAACGACACTCTTAAAGGTCCACAGGGGAACGCTGGCTTGGCTCTAGTTCCTCTGGAAGGCACCTTGGGCGGCAGAAGTGGCTGCAGTGGCGGCGGCTGTCTGGAAGGTTCTGTTGGTCAGCACACCCTCTGAGAACTCTTGCTGGGCCTTCTGGAAGCTGGCGCCCGTTCGCCGGTACATGGAGTGAACCTGTAGGGTCACAGAGGGGTCAGCAGGGCATTTTGCTGTGGGAAGTCAGTGGTACAGCCCCAGGTGCCACGAATAGCAATTTGTCACCAGTTCATCTGGGTATTAAGGCAGTCTAGAGGCCAAGGACACAGCCTGCTCTTAACCTGAATTACTGTAATAAAGAAACGCACACAAGTTTATGAACTGACAAAAACAGTCAACAATAAAACTATCAACAAGTGAAATAAGCAGATCAGGTTACTACCATCTTAAATGTCAAGATAAAGGACAGGACTGTACTTGAATTTCCCTGCAGGGATTAAACAAACAACACATCAAGAGATGACACCTAAACAAGGTTATTCCCAGCAAAATAAATAGAGATTTACAAATAATCGTTACACCATCATGGAGGTGATGTCCCATGTTGCCTGCTCAGGTAGCACCATACTTGTAAAATATACATGACACTAAACATGAAACAAAATGTACACTGCTTGGCCAAAAAAAGTCACACTAATTTTGTTGGACCGCCTTTTGCTTTGATTACGGCACGCATTCGCCGTGGCATCGTTTCAATAAGCTTATGCAATGTCACAACATTTATTTCTGTCCAGAGTTGCATTAATTTCTTGCCAAGATCTTGTATTGATGATGGGAGAGTCAGACCGCTGGGTAGTCTTCTCCAGCACATCCGAAAGATTCTCATTGGGGTTAAGGTCTGGACTCTGTGGTGGCCAATCCGTGTGTGAAAATGATGTCTCGTGCTCCCTGAACCACTCTTTCACAATTTGAGCCTGATGATTCCTGGCATTGTCATCTTGGAATATGCCCGTGCCATCAGGGAAGAAAAAAATCCATTGATGGAAAAACCTGGTCATTCAGTATACTCAGTTTACCTCATTTTTTGAGCACATAACATTGCTGAACCTAGACCTGACCAACTGAAGCAACCCCAGAGCATAACACTGCCCCCCACAGGCTTGTACGGTAGGCACTAGGCATGATGGGTGCATCGCTTCATCCACCTCTCTTCCTACCCTGATGTGCCCATCACTCTGGAACAGGGTAAATCTGGACTCGTCAGACCACATGACCTTTTTCCATTGCTCCAGAGTCCAATCTTTATGCTCCCTAGAAAACATAAGCCTTTTTTGCAATTAGCTTCACTGATGAGTGGTCTTTCTAAGGCTACACAGCTGTTTAGTCCCAATCCCTTGAGTTCTCCTTGCATTGTGTGTGCGGAAATGCTCTTACTTTCACTATTAAACATAGGTGTGAGTTCTACTTTTTTTTTTTTTTTTTTAATACACGATTTGATTTCACCAAACGTTTAAGAGATCTCCCATCACGATCATTCAAGATTTTTTCCCAACCACATTTCTTCCTCGAAGATGATGGTTCACCACAATCCTTCCAGGTTTTAATAATGCGTTGGACAGTTCTTAACCCAATTTTAGTAGTTTCAGCAATATCCTTAGTCGTTTTCTTTGCCTGATGCAGGCCAGGAATTTGACCCTTCTGAAACAGAGTAACATCTTTTCCACGACCACAGGATACGTCTTCCGACACGGTTGTTTCAGAAATGAGAAGCTACTCACTGCATCAGCTAGGGTTAAATAACTTGTTGCCAACTGAAACATAATAATCACTGCAGTAATTATCCGGTGGAAGGCTCCAACCTATTTTCTTAAATCCAGGTGGTGACTTTTTTTTTTTTTTGGACCGGGCAGTGTACGTGGTAATGTCCGCACTGCTGAACACCGTTCTCCCACTTTACACCACTTCTCACCTGTTATGCACCTCTGTTGCCACTGATCTGCTCTATGTTAAATATGAAGTGCAACTACAGTAATAACAATGCTACAATATCGAGCAGTACTGTGTGCTTTCACACTGGTCACAACACACTGACTTTGAATACTATGCACATAAACCACATGAGGGTCAAAGAGGCATCATCTTACACACTGCTGGTCTGTTCACTGTCAGGAAATCAATTCTACTCAATACCAAGAAAAAACAGAGAGCAGAGCAGTATAGGTTCTTCCAGTGAAGTAAGACACATACCATTTTGAGGAGGATGATGGCGAGCACAGCACACATTGTGAAGAATCCGGCCACCACCATCATCACGACGGCCACGCCCAAGTTTGAACGGATCATTGATATGGAGGTGATCCAACCACTACAACCACAAACATTAGCGTGAAACAATAAAAAGGCACTATCCAGTGATGACTTGAAATTAAGTCACTGTTTACAAAGAAGCAAATTTAATTACACTCGTTTAACAATTAAATACATTTTTCACACATCAGATCAATCTAGATGTTAGTAATTTTTAATTCATTTAGCTGACACTTCTTCAAACATATTTTGGTTTATGTATTGCATTAATAACAATTATCTACCCATTTTCACAGCTGGGTAATTTCTACAGAAGAATTCAGGATAAATACTTTGCTCAAAGGTAATACAACAGAAGCAGAGTTCAAACCCTGATCCTTTTTGTGCATGACTCTAACCACTATGATATCTGCAGCCCCTGACTAGGTGAAACTTAGTAAGGTGGGCTGTACGTTCTAATACTTACATTATATTGCATTACACATCAGTATGAGACGAGTGAAATTTGTCTTAAACAATACCTACTCAGACACTTTACAAATAACTAAATTATTTAATTCAATTTACCATATACAGGTAAGAGGCTATTAGGAAAATCAAGAGAGCTTTTCCTGATAAATACAACCTTTACACAGGTCTCAGAATAATTTATCACTTCAAACCTTTATCAAGGGCAGTCAGTCATTCTGATATGAAGTTTTACTGGCAAGTAAACTATTTCCTAACAGGTTTTTGGTTCCAATGTGGTGGACTGATCTCCCTCTCTCACACAGAACTACTGAATCCCTCTCTACATTGAGAAGGGACTTAAAAGTCATATCTTTCGGACCTACTTCTCCCCTGATCTCCTAAGAGCTAGATAAACATTTACATGTTTGTTATCTGTTTAATCATTCTTCACAATTTATTTAAGAACTGAAAAAACTATGGTCCTGCTCTCTGGCGGAGCTGAGGTTCGAGTCCCGCTTGGGGTGCCTTGTGACGGACTAGCATCCCGTGCTGGGTGTGTCCCCTCCCCCTCCAGCCTTGTGCCCTGTGTTGCCAGGTTAGGCTCTGGCTAGCCGCCGCGACCCCGCCTGGGATAAGAGGTTTCAGTCAATGTGTGTGTGTGTGTGTGTGTGAAAGAACTATATGCATCTCCTCATGTGTAAAGTACACTGGTCCATATGGCGGTATGAGACAAACAGATTGTACTCAGGAATCATGTCTGCATCCAAATCTCTCCCTCTGTTAATGTATTACACTGTGTTGTTCTCCAAGATGCACGTTGCTTTGGAGAAAAGCATCTGCTAAACTAATAAATGTAAATTAAGCTGTATCAAATGTGTCCTTTAAGGGACATTATAAACACTAAGACAGACAGTCTCATATGAATAAATTAAAATTATACTCAAACATATTTCCTACTAAATCATAGGGAAGAAAAGTGGTTCACCAAGCACTTGCTTTTATTTGATTTAATCCAGAATAATTAAAATTTTACCCATTTTTATTATACCAGACCTAATTTTATAAACCTACAGTATCAACAATATTTCCTTAAGGGGGATATTTAAGAAAGCATGGAAAAAGAGACATGTAAGAGTCTTAATTTAATCTTCCCAAATTAAAAAAAAAAAAAAAATTCAAGATCCATCTACACATATTCCTCTAGTTGTATTTGTTCAACACAATTTTTATTTCTCTCCTTTCAGAATCTGCGTTATTAAAAAAATACAGAAAGTATTTACTACAGTAAAAGAGTCCCTGCTTTTCAGATGTACCAAGAGCAAAGAAACACACATACACACAGTGTGAATTCTCTAAGGAATACAAGGCAAAATCCCAATCAAACTCACACAAAAAGCCTAGGAGCAGGTTGTAAAGAAAACAGAGGGGAAAATACAGACAGACAGACAGACAGACAGACAGACCCACTGGTCATGTGATGGCTGGGTTAATGGAGCAACAGCACCCTGGAAGGAGGACACGGCAGCGGGTACAAGGCATCGCTCCGTTAGATGGACAGTAAGAGAGGAGTGCAAGACGGAGACACACTGAGGACTCACCTGTTCCCCCAGCTGGGGATGCCCACGCTCTGAATGATATAGACCACCACTTGGAAGAAGAAGACAAAGAAGAAGAAGAAGAAACTGAAAGAGCTGTCGGACCTGTGAAAGACAACAATCAGGGCACATGCAGGGTTCAACATTAATGCAGAGACAAAAGGCATCATTTCACCAGAGTTTCTAAATTTTTTTTTTTTAAAAAAAAAAAAAAAAAACAAACTCCTGAACTTCAGGATAAGACTGGGAATTTTCTTTTAAACAGTGTTTGACCTGAAAAAAAGCACATTTTCCCAAATTTATACAACTAATGCATGGGCAACACAGCGGCATAGCCGGTAGCGCTGGTGCCTCACAGCTACGGGTTTGAATCTGGCTCACTGTGTGGAGATTACATTTTTTTCCCCATGTCTGCCTGGTTTTCCTTTGGAATGCTCTGGTTTCCTCCCACAGTTCAAAGACATGTGGTTCAGATAAATTAGGGACTCATTTACCCTCGGTGTGTGAGCGAGTTATGCGGCTCTTGCTGTAGAAATGGGTCAATCCCAGTACAATTTAGTGCAGCGTTGAAGTCGCTGGGGAACAACTCACCTGAAGGCCTTATACACTGGCCTGTACCAACAGAGGAAAGAGCACGGGGTGAAGAGAATAAACCAGAGGATGGACAGTCCGAAGTCCACGCCTTTAGCGGAGTTCACAGTGAAGGCAGCCAGGCAGGCGAGCATGTTGAGGATGAGCGTCACACAGTGAACTGCAAGGTGAGCAGAAAAAACCCTACAAATTAAACGACTACTCATAATGGGGGCTTGTGCGTGAATGTCAGTACTATTGATCAATGAATGGAGGAATAATTTAATACTGACTGCACCAACAGCGAAGCATCAAACAGAAACTTAATTCCAGTAAGTGTAGTAAAGTAATGAGTACCATATTATTTACCCATTATTTTCTTGTTCAGTCAGACTTTTTCCAAAGTGGTCCACAGTTTCACCCCTTTACACAGTTTCACATTTTACTGATTCGGTTCATATTTTGTACCTTGCTCTAGAACACTATGGCACTGTCCCACTTGACACCACGGGGATACCTACACATCCAGAGATAATACATCATCTTGCAGACTCTCTGGAACTCAGGAGGAATTTCTACAGCAAAGTCCTGGTAGAAGCACGGCTTTATTGGGAAGCACCGCGGAAGGGGTGGCCAGTTATTTTCTTTATCTATGGAGAGAAATTCAAACAAACAAAATGCTGATTACTTTTATAACAACTTTAATAAAACCATTTATCAGGAGAAGCCTTTAATGACTTATAAATCCAACATTATGGCTTTTAACACTCATTGCAGGTATTAAAACACACACACACGCACATTGACTGAAACCGCTTGTCCCAAGTGGGGTCGCAGCGAGCCGGAGCCTAACCCGGCAACACAGGGCATAAGGCTAGAGGGGGAGGGGGGGGACACCCAGGATGAGACGCCAGTCCGCCGTATTTTTTCACTCCCCACCCACACCGTATTTGTTTGTTGGAGCAAATAGTTTCCACATCCAAACTAGTTGTCAGTAAAATGCACCCAAGCAGAGTAGGACTGTGGGACTGGGTTAATTCACCTGACTTACACAGTGATCAGAAACAAGATGATGAGCATTGCACATGTTTGTAAAATGAATCTGTCGGCAAGTGGCATCAAATAGGAATTCAGGTTAAAAACATTAAAATAAGCCTCATGGCATCCCAAACCTCTTTTTTTTTTTTTTTTTTTAAAAACAAAAAACTTACCCAGCAAGGTATAACATTGTAACAAACTAGGTTTTCTTAAGAATCACATGTCTGCAGCTATGTCTCTTTCTCTTAACGTAATGCACACATTCTATTTTCGCTGAGAGGTACGTCGCTGTGGAGAAAAGCATCTGCTAAATGAATAATGGAAATTAAGCTTTTATCAAATGTCCAGATAAGAAAAACAAAGTGGCCAGATACGGACTAATGCTGCACCTAACCCATGATGAAACTGAGTGATATCTGTATGAAACTTTTACTGATTGGGATGTAGCAGCTGGACTTAGGAACGAATGAAGTTCCAAACAGGTGTCTACTCCCGATTGAATCCACATGTTGAGGATTCAGTGTATGGAAACATGGAAGAAATATCTTAACATCCAGCTAAATAGTGAATGCCATACGATTTAATCTTCTCTGCTGTACTTTTAGGTTCAACATGGCATTTTTGAGTGCACAAGCAGCCACGACTGTACAACTAGAAACTGAAAGCTGAATCACGCAAGCTGGAACTTTTAAGGGCATTTAACACGTCTGCTGACAACGGTGTAACATCCCAAACAGCTGCCGTAGAGCTCCCAAGCTCAGCATCTTTCATTAAGAAGCCGTGCTTTACCATGCTGTTACCGTGCTTTCTGCCCAAGTCGCTCCACAGAACTTCCTGTGACACCTGCTGAGTCAACCTTCATGCGCCCGCAGCACATGTGCAGTTTGCACATTCAGAACTGAAAACGTTCACGCACAGCTTGTAGAGTATGACCTGCACATTGGCCCCAATTTTATACTGCAACTTTTGTAGGAGTGCAAAATGAACAGTGCAAACGACAAGGAGGTCACGTGATGCCAGGCATCACAAGATGTAGTACTGCTGAGAAAAGCGGACTGCTTCTGCCAGTGAAAATGAAGCGGGAGGAGGAGGAAAAGAAGAAGGGTGGGAAGAGCTCACCTGTAGTGGCTCCTCTATTCTGCAGCTCCTGCTCTTTACGATCGAGCTCAGCCGCCTTCCTTTCCAGCTCCTCCTGCTGTCTCAGCAGGTCGGCATGGGCACTAGCCTGCAGGAGAAGCAGAGCGATGAGCCTTAAAACCCCATCAGAACGGGTTGCTCGGGAGGTGAACTGCACCATGCTCACGAGTACAAATGACACTAAGATCAACACAAAGATCTCGGCATCATACTTACTCCTTTGTTTTAATTAACATAGAGCTTTGAAAGTGCAGGTAGCACTCACCTGTGGACTGGGGCTCACCGATGCCTGAAGAACTGCTGGCTGGGACTGCGCTGCTGAGATAGGGATGGTGGTGCTGTTTTGGATACTCTGAAAAGATGAGAGAAATTCTGTATGTTTGAGAAAGAACTGAATCCAAGGTCTAGGTGCTCTTAAACACAAAATGAAGAAAATATTGTAACAGAAAAAAATAGATTTGCTACACTTGTCTATCATTTCCTTTAGGATCAAACAGTCTTTAAAAAAAAAAAAAAATAAAAAAATTATCCGTCCATACATCTATAACAAAAGGCCAAAATGACAATACAAGTGTCATGTGGTTTCCAAAAACAATTCCAACAGATAGAAATACCATGAAAGAAAGCAAATGTAAATGTATACTTGTAGGTCGATATATGTGAAGTTACCGCTATTAAAACAGATTTTTCCCTTGTTATGGCATCTCTGCGGGCAGCGGAGCAAACACGGCGGTACCACAATGCTTAGCGAGGGCTGGGGAAACCCCGGTACGTGAACCACATGTGGAGAATGAGAAAAGGAAGCCGTGTTCTTCTGTTCCAAATGGAATTATACTGACATATAGGGTTAACCAGAAAGGATCTTACCAGGGTGCTTTCGGTGAACGGGTTGTATTCGTCGAGACGCTCTACGCCGCTGCCGGTCACCTGAGTGACTGAAGGATCCTGTTACGCAGATTGAATGAAGGGAGATGGGTTGAATATCTTCTCAAACAAGAACATGGGATTGCTAAAAAAATAGTCCATCTTCAAGAAGTCAGAAGAGGCCTTTCAGAGTCGCAGCTTGTGCACTCTTCTAAACAAAGGGATATGACTGCTGTCCCAGAGTAAAACAGGCTCCGACTGCTGCACGACGAGCCGTAATCACAGCCACCGCCTACATGTATTTTACCACGCGCCGTTAGCTGCTGTGGTGCTCTGGCGCTCTTGTTGTAACTTGCGTCATAAGACAATTACCCCAGACAGGTTTGGCTCGACTTCTTAGTGGCGAGCGCTACCAGATCACTCGGGATTGCCTTGAAGTCTGACAGGAGGTGCGTGTCATCTGCAGCGGAGAATTTCAGCTCATTTCAGCACACACCACCACAATGCTGAGGTGCGTTTCTACAGCCAAATGCCACAAGTCCGCCGCCGCCTCAAAGTGTAGTTGCAAGTTACAGTGATGCATCTCCCCACGCAAGGATGTGGGACAAAGAGAGGAGAGGCACCGTGCAGGAATTTTGCTCTACGGGGGACATTCGTATATTCGTGTTCACAATGCACTCTTAGAAAGCGATAACTCGGGGCTACAAAAATTCAAATGGCCATACGTGACAGAATGCAAATGTCCATTTAAATATAGTTAAAAGGTAAGCAAAACGAAAACTGTTTGAAACTTCTTCAAACGGGTTTATTTACCAACACCTCCACCAGCAAAAAGTGATTAAACTGCTGTAAGATTTTCTTTTTTTTGTACAGATCAGTTGTGCCTTTTCAGCTCAAAAGCCTCTCACCTCAGACACTTCACAACCAGTTCAGTGACGTTGTGTTTTCTGATACGACATGTACTTCATAAAAAGAACCGACAGTCAACACTCCACTGTTTCGTTTTATACATTTCATTGTATTCACAACAATCAACGAGTGATTTGCTCTATGAGGGACATTTGAATATTGAACGAAATTAAATGACTTGGCGCGTGTGAAAAAGGCCACTTTATTTGGTAACCGGGTGCGAGAAGAACGGAATCTAGTCCTCTACTCCACATGGGAAGTCAAAGCAACCTATTCCAAAAAAGTTGCACAAATCATGCACCAACAACATTGTTTTCCACCACATGGATGGAACAGTGTTTCACTATGAAAAGCTTTAGTCCCCAGCAGTTGCCAACAGCACTGTCTCCTGGGGAAAAGGACAAACCGACATCACATTTTCCGAACCGCTCGTCCCGTACGGGGTCGCGGGGAACCGGAGCCTAACCCGGCGACGCAGGGCGTGAGGCCGGAGGGGGAGGGGACGCACCCAGGAAGGGGACGCACCCAGGAAGGGACGCCAGTCCGCCGCAAGGCACCCCAAGCGGGATTCGAACCCCAGACCCACCGGAGAGCGGGACCCGGTCCAACCCGCTGCGCCGCCGCGCCCCCGCAAACCAACATTTCTTTTCTCAATACCGCAAGTGCAACTGCTGAAACTCTCCAAGGACACTTTCAGATCAAATCTTTGTTTTTAAAAGTGAGATTAAAGAAAGGGCAATATACTTTCCTGGAGTCATGAGATGACAAGGGATGCCTCGCATTTCACGTCAAGAATGACTCTGGACTCCCGTGAAGACAGACACACCGAACGCGTTTGGTGAAACGCACATAAATATACACACGTACAGGGAGAGGACGACCAAAGGGAGGCGACACACTGAAAAAGTTCATCTTTGTACCGATTAAATGACAATTACAAATGATTGCCACTTCCGTTTCAGCTGTTAAGAGCTCTGACAATTCTCACTTTAGTCTGAGCTTTCAAAGCAACGTGACGTGAGCCAAAAGCGTTGCAAAGGTCTTTAAGGTGCCAACTACTCCGTTTCTCAATCGTGGGCGCGTCAGTCTCAGAAACTAAGTGCAAAATTATTTAATGCGTCAAAGGGAAGGGCCTCAAAAATGACAGCGGGCCGTACGTCAAACACGGACAAAGAAGAACAGCGACGGTCGCAAGTTGGAGCTCACCGAAAGGATAGATTATAGATAGATGCTAAATGCCACAAAAGCAAAAGCACAGCCTCAAAAATGAGCACAAAAAGTGAATCGGCACCTCCGCGACCCAGCCGGCGTCGACAAAAGCTGCAATTTACGGCACGGCTGCCATTCGGAAACAGCTCGTCGCATCCAGGACCGGGGCACAAACATTCATTGGTTCGTTCGTTCATTCGTTACCTGATGATGATGTCAAGAGCATAATAAGAGCTATATTAATATGGCCCAAGAGTCACCTAGGCTTTCACCCTATTTCCTACATTCACGCAGATATATAATGTGGAGAAAGACAAACTGCTGGGTGCCTTCAGGCTTCAACGCACAATATGATCTCTGTTGCCACACGACACACGGTGGGGGATCTGAAATGATCGACGTATGTGCAGCCGTCGTCGCAAAATTCTTTACGTTTACAGAGAACTGCCACGGAAATAGGTCATTTGATAGGACCAGATGATCCCTGCGGTTAAGAAAAAAAACGCTGCTCCACCACGATGTCCCCATACTACAGGATGACAGTGGCGCCATATCATATGCAGCCATATACACTGCTAAAAAACGTAATACCTGCTTCCATGGACTCTCTCCCCCCCCCCCAGCGATCACAGCTAAACACCACTAAACCTGGCTTTATGGGAAGCTGCTTTCCACCTCCTTCTATTCACCCCTCAAGGAAGCGGAGGTTCTTCTTCTTGAAGAATAGAATGGCGCAATGACCCACCACACCGCTCGGAACTTGTATGACAGCATTCCGAGAGGTTTTGAAGGTAAAAAATAAACTAAGTGCCGCCTATTCCGACCTTATTTGGCCCGGCGTCATATTGTTAGGCGTTTCCTGTTGTTTCGCCCGCACCCACTACCTACATAATCGCTATACACATTTCACAGTTTGAATACAAAAAAAAGGCCAAGTGTGGACAAGAAGGTGCTGAAAGCTGGATGGTAGCTATTCTGGAACTACAGCTGAAAAGGGACTGAGGCTGTAGCTTTGAATTTAATCATTAAATGCGTCATTTCCGTGACAGAATCACACGTGTGCATTCAAATGTCTCTTTCTGTTGCTGTAATAATCATGCGCTTCGCGTATCGTTCCTGGAGAAATGTAAATTCCCTAAGCTCTCCAATTAACTAATATCGGAAGACGATGCACAGTTGTGTACTTAATACTATTTCACACTCATTCTATTTTCCAGTTGCATTTCACTGTCCTTATATCACATTCCATAAGATACTTCCTTTGAGTTTGACACATTTCCTTCAAGACTACTTGGACATAAAGTTCAGGGACTATATTTATATAAACATAGGCTCAGAAAGTGAGGAAGGTCGTCAGCCAGGAGCTGCTGCTCCTCCACTTTTTTTTTTTGCTGCTCGAAAAAGGGACACCAGCAGCGGTGCAGTGGTGGGACTGGAGCACAAACCCAGCTGTGCACCTGCTGCTGCTGCTGCAGTGCTGGAGCCTTAAGTTAGTTAGGCTTAGCTACAAACGACCACTCTGAGTCCCAGATCAAAACATTCACTCCTCATGAAACAACACTAACACCATTTCACTGCTGAACTGTGCGATCCCCACGCGCCCCCCCGAAAATAAATTCCAACAAAAATTGAAATATTGAAATAGAGAAAGGCCAACAATCTAACTTCGTGACTCCCCTCCTTCCCGCCCTTGCTCCTCATTACGAAATCACTTTCGTGCAAAATGATTGGGTAAAGCATCTGTCACTCACACCACGTGGCCACAACAACGCAAAGTTGGCGGAACCAGGCAGAGAAACCAACTCAACAGGTTTGAGATGCCGCGCTCTTTTTCTTTTTTCTTTCTTCTTTCCCTGACAAAGTGAAATTACGTCCACTTTTAGCATAACGTGAGAGAGATTTCTTACCTGGAAAGGATTGATATCCACAGGATCCACAAAGGGGTTTTTGTCAGGAGCCGCCATGGTGCGCTGCGCGTCCTCAGCTCACTCGAACACTGCTGTGGCTTTAATGAACTTTCCCGTCGGATGCGCGCTTTCTCTCCAGGCCACTTCCGCAAAGCGAGCTTTGTGCGCAGGCGCAGCTGTGACGCACGTTTCCTCATGTTATTGTATACTTGAGCCATACTTTTGAATCAGTAAATGGATATTTTTAAAACCGGTCTTAAAGTGTCCGTTTGGAGTGCATAGTAGGTTACTTGGACTATAATTCCCCTCAACTTCAATAAATGTAAAGGAAACGCCGTATATACTTATGTTGGTTCTTAATAGGTTTTATACAAAAATATTTGAAAATGATATATCTGCCTGATTTTGTAATATATTATGGATACAACTTCTCATCGCCACAAACTGGTTGTAGAAGTTTCGTGAATCTCATGTCCAGGAATCTTGAACAAACCTTCTCTTCTAGGTGAACCCAGGCATGAACACAAACCTTTCACATGTCTCCTGCTTCATCTACAACTGCACTACACTAGTATGAAGCCATTTCAAATAAGTATCAAATTCACCCAAAAAGCAAGGAAAAAAAACATGTCAAGACTGAAATAAAATATATTTTCTGAGGTCCTTTTTAGTAAGCTGATAATTATTTGATCATTATGGCACTTGATATATGACTGTGTCCTCGAGAACTCACACTGAAAGTGCAGCTGAATCAAACTGTCATTTTGCATTGTCTTAACGTGCTACGGCATAAAACTTTACTATAACGTGATTACTTGATATCCTGTACACAGGATAATATATCCTTTCACACAGGGTGAATTCCAAATTTACACTCCTAAGCATTATCATATTTTATGTATTAGAAAATTATATATACAATTAATAATGCACAGAGCATGCTTTTTCCAGTGATCAGTACATTCACTTTTGGAGGATGTCAAGCATAGCAGGGAACTGTCCTTAACCTGGTACGAGGAGGTGGCGTTTGACCTGCGTGGACAAACTCTTCCTCACTCTCTGGGGGATTCATGTCACACTCCAGGGAAGCAGGAGTGATAGTGGATGAAGACCAAGGTGAGAACAGCATTCCTCTGCTTCGCCCATGACACGGCTTACAGCGCTGCACACCACTGGCAGCTCGCAAAATGACAGGCTGAAACATAAGCATGGCACAGCAGTTTCTCACACACACATGCCTTTTTAAAAGAATAAATATTTCTCCTTTCTCTGAAAAAATAGAGATTAATCATTTGCCCTTAATTTCATACAACGTTAGTTAATTAGTTTACCATAGTAACTGACCCAGCAAATATCAGTTATGCAAAGTGTTACAGTTTAAAGGCCATATGTCAAAGTGATTTGCATAAAATGCCCCTGAACACAATCTGGAGGTGGTACCACAAACTACTAAAGTGCTCATTGTCAACTGACAGTCATGGACACTAACTACATGTATACTCATGTCTGGAAACACACAGAACATGAAATTACAGCGTGAAACTTTAACGATAACTTACAAAAATGTGACTTTATCCTTTTTAAACTGCAGGACATGGGGCAAGGCAATGCACAGGTTATATTGTACTGAGTATAGAGATACATGTCAGTTTCAAGGCTACAGTTGACTTGACACCTGGATCTCAATGGAATTATTTCAATGAGACATTGGAAAAAAAAAAATCTATCAGGAGCAATAGACATTTTAATTCTTAAATTGTTAGATTACATTAGGCATTGAGAGTTGGATGCTTATGTGCAGCATACAGAGACAGAAAATGCTTATCTGACAGTATATATGGACTATTCACAGCAGAGGTACTTTAGCCTTAACCATGGAAGACAAGTTCTAAGAGCAGAAACAGATTGAGCTGTAACACTTGTGTTTCCTTGTTCTGTCACTTTCTGGTAGCTCATTTGATCGTATCACTCAGAGTGGTGTGTCCTCAAGTGTGACACGAAGATGTCTTCAGTACAAGGGCAGAGGTGACTATGCAGCACAGTTGGTGCTTTGAGAGAAACATTAAAGAGGATCCACTGGGCTCGCCAATCATGCTTTCCGAGTAGTGGAAAGGACGGTAAAGTGGACACACTCACAGAGATCGCAATGTATGCAAAACCAAGGGTCCCGACACGCCTGCCAGGATAGCTTCAACTCTGAATTAGCTTAATTTCACAGACGTAAACACGCAGAATAATCTCCATCGGCCACAGTGACTCACTGAGATGCGGACGGGGTGACATTGCTTTAGATGAGCCCTGTGCCGTTACCTGCCTTCATGTGCTTGTAGTGAACAAAACGTGCAGGTAGGCAGCACCTTGGCACTACAGCTACAGCTCGATTATAAATGTCATTTGTCAGCAGGCAGAAGAACATGCAGTAATGGCCATGAATATCCCGCTGCTTCTAGAAAGCCAGTATGCTAGAGGGCTGCCCCATTTCAGTGTGTCCTAAGACAACATCCACATCCTTTGGGGGGGGGGGGGGTAGACTTTATAGTTCAACTGCTACACTCATGGACACTACCAACACAAACAGATGCAACAATAACAACAACAAAAACAATAATAACAGCAATAACAATCATAATACATATAAAAAATTCAAGTCCTTATTTGGTTGCTTTAACACTGATGTATTGAAAAGTAAGGAATTCTGATGGAACAAAGAAAAAAGGCATTTTGTGAAATGCGGGTATTACATTAATTGTGCTAAACCGCACAAATAAATGCTGTGATTTTCAACGTTCATTTAGCTGGGAATATCTGGCTGTCAGGCACCAGCTAAGTTGGTCCCTTTGATGATGGTATTTTCTCACAAAAGAAAGAAAAAGCAGCACAATCATTGGATGACAAAAAATGTTTAAGAAAAAAAAAGAAAAAAAATTTTCCAATATTTTTCTCTCTGAAATACTCTTGATTTGCCACAGATAAACATTAGATTTTAACTACCCAGTAGAAACTGGTTTTCCAGGTTTATACAATTTTTTTGTCATACATTTATACAGATATACATATTCCACATAATTAAAATCTATTTAATAGCAACAGATAAATACGGCTTCATTGGTTTGTTACAACTTTTTTGAAGCAACCGGCATTTCTGCCTCAGCTTATGGACTTTATACAAATGATGGGTCTGTTCCGTTTCACCACGGTCTACCCCTTCGTGGTCTAGTTTTTGCCTGGAGCCGTGGGCCATATCCTCCGTTGAGGGGCTCTCCTTCGTGCTGTGCCACTTTCCCAGCATCTTTCACTCCCTTCTTCCCGTTCTCGTTCGGCGACACTTGGGTGTGGACCTCAGACACAGAGCAGTGTCACTCACTAGAGATCACTTTACAGACAAGTCTTCAGCAGATGCCGTTACCATCAAGGTCTTCCAGCCCCCTCCTTCTGCCTCAGGGTGGGGCGTGATGGGCTGGGATGGTTCTGCTTGCTGGTGATGTGGACAGCTGGGGAGAGAGTTTGACATGGTTGAACCGATGAGATAAACCAGCCTCCTCTCATGCCACAGGTTGGGTCCATCACACCATGAACTCATTGCCACTGTACACCACCATCTGTTTAGACAAGCTTGGTTCTTTCTGATGCCCTCCTCCTTCTGGGGGCTCTCTGTGCTTTTGTGGGGAGGACTTGGCTGCTTTCAGTCTCTGCTTGCCTTTCTCGGCATTGAAGGTGCCATGGCTGATGAACTGTGGCCTATCGTCACTTTCCTGCTCTGGGCCCTGGCTGCCCAGGCTGTCGTTGGGCTGACTGGATCGGAACATGCCTGACAGGGGTGACTTGGAGCGAAAGCGGAGGCGACGGCCAGTGCTGGCAGTAGGGTGCAGGTAGGAGGAGGAGACAGAAGAGGTTGTGGAAATAGTAGAACTTGAGTCAATGGAGTCCAAGGAGTCAGGCTGCCGCTTTAGCATCCTCCTGCTTTTGCCATCAGACTTTTTGGGCCGAGTTGTGGGCGGGGCCAGGCTCCTCTCTGCAAGGAAGGCAGAGTGAAGAAGTCAGAACACGGTATAGATGCACAGAAAACAATAGCAGGTCACTTATATTTACATTACCTTTATTTGTTTAGCTGATATTTTTCCTCCAAAGTGATTTATGTTAAGCTACTTACAATTTACCCATGTATAAAGCAGTTTTTTTTTTTTTTTTTTTTTTTTAATTGCTGCAATTTAGTACCTTGCTCAAGGGTATTCTAGCTGGAGGTGATATTCAAATACCACTGAACCCAAAGGCGGCAGGTCTAACACTGCTCACTTTCACAACATGCAGCGGCCTTACCGGAGTAATCTGAAGTAGCTCCTTCGGAGTCTACGTTAAGGTTCTCGGAGCTGTCCGCAGTGCCAATAGAGGCCTCAGACTCTAAGGTCTCGTCGTCTGAGGCCCGGGGTTCTAGTGTCAGCATCTCAAAGGTCAGTTCCTCTCTGCAAGCATAAAACACACAAGTTTATACAAAGGCAGCAAAATGAGGGGAGAGATACAGCACAATCCAATGTAATGGGTCAAGTCATGGGGTGGGGCATACTTTTCCTTCTGCAGGCTCTCAATCTGCTCAGTTAGCACCCTCTCCTCCTGTTGCATGGCCATCTGTTGCTGCTCTGACACATCTGGGTCACCTGTCCCCTCCTCAGCACCTGCCTCTTCTGTGGTGTCTGACGTTGGGGGCAATCGTGGGCTTACTGGGGGCGAGGGTATATGATGATGGCTTGTTCTTCGCAGACGGCCTTTGCCCTGCCAGAGAAACACACATCCGCAGATTAGAAAAGCTGCTGTTAAGATCGACTGTTCTTCATAGCCAAGACGACAGACAGATAACTGACATATATTGACAATGGAAGGTGGGACAGGCAGATCATTCGATCTGAAATACAGAAGCTGGGTACTTGTCCTATTTTTCAACATGAAGACACATATATAAGTGTACAGAGAAATTAGGAATTTTATGGGATCTTTTCATTGGCCAGAAAAGCAAAACAGAGATGAGGAGACATCACGATTTTCAAACAAGGTGACAATGAATCAATTTTAAAATGCTTACAGAACACCCAAGGGCGGCAAGGAAAGTCAAGTCTGCAGCAACAGTGTCACAGCTTCCTTTTAGACAGCGTAATATGTTTCAGGCATACCAACAGTTTTTACAGGCTACATTCACTTCAACGTGTGCGGTTTCTCTAGAGGGGTGATTGGGTGGAGAGCTGCCATTTGTGATGTCTAGCCTCCTGAGGCACGCAATGCCCATATTTAGACCATGTAAACCGTCAGACCGGACCTAGATGGCCCACTGTATGTCACCACCTCCACCTTCATGCAGTCCCATCAGCACAATGAAAACCAAGGATACAGCAGCATTCAGGCACACATTTTGGCTCTTTGGCTGTCCATAACCATTAAAACAAATAAAAGAACCAATGGAAAAATGTTAACAGTAATAGTGAAACATAAGCTCTCAGTTTCCATCATACAGGTCCTCCAAGATTTAAAAAAAAAAAAAAGGCAGAAGAGTGATACCCAGCATGTTCTCTGTCATGCACATTATCCCTTGCATTCACCTGA
The DNA here is from genome assembly GCF_900964775.1 of Scleropages formosus. NCBI lineage: Eukaryota > Metazoa > Chordata > Actinopteri > Osteoglossiformes > Osteoglossidae > Scleropages > Scleropages formosus. The sequence goes on along the minus strand of NC_041816.1, from coordinate 1,198,742 downwards.
GACATAATATTCCCAGTCTACTTGAAGTATGACCCACCCTCCTGAATAATGTGCTGAAGGATCCTAAACCTTTAAGTTCGTATATGGCATTGAAAAAAACATGAAAGGCTATACTTTATATAGCCCACAGGGTTTTATCAGCAGATCTTTAACTCAATTAAGCAGAAAGCCATACGAAATCACAATAACTAAAGGTCTGGTATATTCAAGATTTTAATAACTTTAAAGAAAATAGGCAAGGCCGTGATCACATTAGCATTATACTTGTATATTCTGCAAATATGTAATTAAAAAAGTCAAAAATATGAACTAAAATATTCAGCACAACTAACTTCCACAAGAATAATTCTACTTTACTCATATTCAATTACATTTAACATTTATTTATTTAGCTTCAGAAATTACATCCATTACATTTGCGCTAATCAGTAAGTGTTAGTGTAACAATTTCTGGTGCACCCAGAATGCCTCAAATTATCAGAACTCCTCTGTAGTGGTCAGTGGTTCTACTCTAAGGTACACAGATGGCCCACAGAATGTGTAGTGGAACTACACGTCACACTTTGGCCACCTCATGCTCAGGTAGCCTTGGAGGTCAAACCATCACAGTCAAGACAGGGACAATGACCTTGACAACACCAAATGCCAAAATCAAACAGCAAGAAGCACACTGTAGCTGAAGTGTCACCCACCCTAGTGAGACATGTGTACAGATAGAGTAAAACTAACCCCAGGTAATGCATATATGCTTCTGCAAATAAAAGACTGACAGCAGAAAACCGAAAAGAATGGAGCAGAGCAAGAGTTGTTTTGTGTTTGTCAGTATCAGCTTTGCTTGAATTATTTTATAAAATATCCTCCAACTATTAAGAGGACAGAATGTACAATTCAAACATATTGCAAAACCACAGAAACTAAAATAATAATAATCCATATTTAAATAAGCAATCCATATTAGCAAGAACATTTTGCACAGTTAACCAGTATCCTGTTACATGTAGCAGAGGATGACTTTTCTTAGTTACTTTTTTCTTTTACAAAAAAATGCAGATACTGTATTATATTCGGTGCTCAATTCGATATAGTTGGCCAAGTGGAAAAGGTGTAAAAATATCAATGACATGAACAGATAATTTTTTTGTATTGTTGGCTGCTGTTTCTGTAAAGTCAGTGTCCTGCCAGAGCGTGTACTCTTTTCCAAGTCCTTGTGAAAAGAATGGATTGCTGTCCAAAAAGGAGGGGATGATAACCCTGATGGACCAGCAAGGCTATCAGTTAAGTGCTTTGGTTAGTCTGAGCAAATGGATCTGAAGGCCAGCCAATGGCGGCAGATGAACACAGAGGAAACGGACCAGGGCAGGGCATGGCATGGCACGGCACGGCACACATAGAGGCAGGGCAGTGAGACAATGGATGAGACAGATGAAGCCCAATATGGCCGGCTTGACAGCGCCACACAGAGATGGACTGGTGGACATAGGAAGTATACATACCGGGACCGCACTGCGGGTTATACTCATAAACCTAACAGCGATTAATACGGGTTTCTGTATTAGAAGGGGGAGTAGGAGGGAAGGAAGGATGGGGAGAAAACAGGGTTAAATGTACAATAGGAAGTAATAGCATAATGGAGAGCAATTAAAGAATTGCTGTTTACCTTGAATTTGATTGTGGTGAAATGAGAAATTTTCAGGCAGTCCTTAGGTACCATTGATATCAATTAGTAATAAACATCATAAAGCTAAAGTTCATATATTCTTTATGTTTGATATCTGAACTAGGAACAACAGAGTGAGTAAAGGTAATGATGCAAATAACCGGACATACTAATACCTCTTTCAATGTGATTATTTCAACATAACCATATTGTTCTTTGTACACAGACACACTTCAGACTATCCTCGAAATGTTATGATAAAAAAGAGCTGGCCAAGGTGTTCAGAAAAAAAAAAAAAAAAGTTTCAGACGTTATTCTGTCCAGAGAATCTGTTGTATATATGGAACAAAAAAAAAACTGAACTAGTGTTAAGGGAAAATGAAGGAATCTGACATAAAAGTGTAATTCAGAACAGACCTCCAGTCACAGCCTATTACAAAGACATCTACATATTGGTATCCTCAGTTCCTAACCCCCACTGTGTCCTTTTACCCTCCTCCTTACTACGAGTTTCTCACCATTGATCGGCGGATCAGTGTCAACCTGCTCTTGGCTTTGCTCTCCGCAAACTCCAAGCTGCTAATATCCTTCAGCCTTGCCTTGTACTTGTTCATCTGTTCGACTATGATGAGCTCTACACATCTGCAAAATGAGACGGTGGAGTGCCAGGTTAAATTACAATACATGAAGTTCAAAGCACTGACACAGAGCAGTTCAATGTTTCAGGTCATAGAGTGCACTGGCGAAGCCTTACGCAGTGGTCTTGCTGATGTCCTGTACACTCTGCAGAGGATCAATAGTGTCAGGGCAGCGTAGTATGCAGGGGGCAAAGACAATGGCGAGGGCATTGGCAGACATTCGATTGGTTTCCTCTTGCAGGGCAATCCTGAGAAGCACCAATGTTACATTCCTATTAGCATGGCACTCTTCAAACTGCTTTGGCATTAACAGTAACGGTGTCAAAGGGATCTTGTCCCATGGACAGCATGGATGTGCTCCTCACCTGACCAGATGAAAGATCAGACGCTCAAGTGTGTTCAAATGAGTTCTGCTGAGCTGGTCAATGACAGAGTACACACCTCGTATCACCTCCTTCTTGTCCTGTAGACCTGGAATTACAAAGCACAGCATAGCACTACATCTATGCTGAAATGGAAGAAAAACTTTTAAAAGTTATATTCTCAACATACTGAAATCTAAACTTCAGAAAAAGATTTATGCTTCATCACGACTGAAACAATGGTTAAATTATGGTTATCCAATTTTTCAAATAATTACAAAACCCTAAATAAGTTATGGCCTCATGAGGACTTGTGTGTACCCATGGCTCTGAGGAATTCTTCATAAAGCTCAAATGTCATCAGGGGATTTGGCAAATCGCGGAGCCACTGCTTGAAGACACTGGCGATGACATGGATGTTGTACTCGTCCAGATTCATACTCTCAACATCTGGGCAAAAAAAGTTCAGAAGGCTGTTTTTACTCCTTTCACTCTGATGACAGCTGTATTCTTGTAAACTCTCCCTGTGCACTCTCCAAGCGTACCTGTGTCCAGTCCCTGCTTGAGTTCCTTGATCTTGTTGGTGGAACCAGACTTTCTGTAGATACCCTCAGTGTAGAGGCCGTGCATCTCAATGTAGTTAATGAGCTTCTCGACCACCAGGGGCACCGTCCGGTCGTCACTGGTCAGGCGCGTTACCTCCACACCAAACTGCCTGGAGCTCAGCTCAGGATCATACTGTTCCATAGACCCAGACAAACAGAAGTGTTAGTGTCCCAGTCTATGTTGATGGAAGGGTATAAAATTACATTTGAAAAAGTTGTAGCAAAGGAAAAATAAAACTCAGTGTGAAAACAAACCAGTAGGTAATGTAAGTTTTAAACAAATTCATATGAATGTGCATACAGCTATGAGCTTGTATTCGTCAGAACAAAGTTACACTTTACAAATTTTTTCTCTACAATACAAGGCATGTACTTAGCAGAGGACACCCTTTACCTTTTTACTACACTTGGTGGTCATCTTCAAGCAGCACTTTCTGTGGCAGGCATAGCGACACACTATGGAGGAAACAGAGTGCGTCAAGTTCTTCCCTTCCTCGACTTCACAGGACATTTCAACAGACCATTCCCTTCCTGAACCCTTTACATCCGTGGAGTAGATTTTACGGCTGTAACGGCACCTCTGAAAACCATGTTAGCTATCCCTTTGCTGTAAAATGGCAGATGAAAGGGAGGTGACTGTCGGCTTGACTGGCTTTTCAAAGAAAAGTACATAACATTGGAGGAAACCCACGAGTTCACTTGTAAACAATCTGATTATGCTGCACTGCTGGCAGAAGAAGATTCACTGAAGCTGAAACAGAGCGCTTACACAAGACCTGCAGTACTCACACTTGCAGACGCAGGCTTTGTCCATCATCCAAATGAGTGAAGAGCAGAATTCACAGTACGTGGGGATACTGTACTGTGTTGACTTGAAGATGTGGCCATTGTGTTCCTCCACCTGCAGTGTTACAGAGCAGGACATTCAAACTTGACTATGCTAAGTCCTTAGAGCTAAAGTCTCTTGATCAAGAAGTGGTGTGGGAATTGCTTTCCCATTTCATAATTATGCTATTCACTCTTGAAAAAAGGCAGACTGCCCTTGGGCATGTTTAAATGACATAACTCAAAACACATGAAAACAATTATGTTCAAAAGAAGTTCAATTTCTCATTCAAACAACAATACCAAGATCAAAAACAAATTCTTACAATATCGGTTTCCTTCTTTCTTCTCTTTTTGCGGTCTGGCTTGGGCACCTAAGAAATGATACAAGAGAAGAGTGGAGCCCTTTTTCGGATTCCTCACTGGTCTGTTAATCGACTGTTTAAATGAACTGTAAATCAGTGACAAAAAGGCCACTGGGGAAAGAAAAGAGAAATATTGCCATACCTTGCCAACAGTGTTGTCCAGTGGTTTATACTCGGTCATGAATTCATCCAGGAAGACCTTGAAGGTATTGACCCAAACCTTGACCGGAGACTCACTCCAGTCCCGCTGCTCCTGCCGCATAGTCTTCTCCAATATGTGCTCAAACAGTGCGTACAAGTCCTTGTATCTGATACTTTTTCCATCATCCATCTGGTACAGGGTTGGGATAGGAGAAAGAGACCAGATTTAGGGATGTACCATGCTTTCTACTATGTTCATAATGCTCATAAAAGAGTTATAAACATTTTCACTGCTGTAACAGAATTTTGTTCTTAAAAGAACATCATTGTGCTTTACTGGTGTAAAAATAACCTTACTGCTTATCCATATGGGAAACATGATTTTGCTAAGTTTAAATAATGACAGTGTCACTCAGCTGCAGCGGAGTTCACAGAGAGAAACTCACAGCCAAGGCGGTAGAATAAGAGTTGAAAATGTTCAAGCGGAACTCTTTGAGTGCCTTTTTAAAGACAACGTCCACCATAGTGTCTTTTTTACTGTCCTCTGTGTCCAGGTCATGGATCTGCAGCAAAAACATGTGTGAAGACAAATCAATCATTGAAACACAAGGATAAGCAAGTTAAAATCATACAGGGAGCCAATGACAAAAAGGCATGAGACTGTGAAAGTGAGACTGCAGCAGCCGTGAGGAACTGACCTTCTTCAGGAGGAACTCATCCATACTCCGGTGGTCACTGGCGCTAGTGAGGATGTGCAGCGAGTCATTGTGCCACTGTGCTGGCTCCAGTGCTGCACTGCTGATTTTCAGACTGCGTCTCCGCTTCACCCTAGGTGATGGCTCCTTGTTCTCCTTGCTCTCTCTTCCCCGCTCGGCAGCCAGAGTGGGGCTGCGTGGGGGTGACGAGTGCTCTGGTGCTGCATGTGGGTCGTAGCAAATGGACAAACAGTCACTGTCACACAGATGTCACACTTAACACATGCTAAATAAACCCCATACAAGGACCCAAGCGTGCCTCCTCACCCACTCCGTGGAACAGCCCCATGTCTACAAAGTCCCCGTCAGGCAGATCCCCAACACTGGCTAGCTTGTCTCGAGGGCCCTTCTTTTCATTGTGCTTGGTCTTCCCCCAGAAGCGCATCTTTCCTCTAACCCTGCTCCCACAGGAATAAAGCAAAAAAAAGGATACCAGTTCACTTTTATATAATGTCTTTCCAGACATATTGGTTGCACCACAGCACTTCATACGAGGAGTGTTTTGAAACAAAAAAAAAAAAACAAACCAAAAAAAAAAACTAAATCCAGCTAAGATTGGTGCTGGAAGAAATGAATACATGACCTGTCAGGAAAACAACTGAAAGTAAAATAAAACGCATACTTATAAAAGCATAACAAAAGAACAAGAGAAACAACCAAAAGCTTTCGTACAGAACCTTTTTTTTTTTACCATGCTGTTTGTTCATATGATAAACTGGTAGGTCTAACCTTCCATCCATATGTGAGTGCTTCCTCAGGGAATCCACCTTGCCCAGGTCCCCTGATGACACTGTCATCTTCTGTTCCTCAGGGCCATAAAGAGTCTAAAACGCAAGTGGAAAGGGAAGTACTCCTGTAAGGAGTCGGTTTCCAGCATAGCTGTGGAGGTGTGAGTACAAAGCAGTTCTGAAGCACCAGCCCAGCTGCAAGTTGCTGTGGTTCTGCTTTGTTTTAACTTGCATCATTCCTCCTCAGGAGAGACCCGTCTTACCACACAGAGCACCGTATGGGATTCCTTTTGAAACGCACAGATTGCTAATAGCCCAAGTCTTAACACTCAAGTATTTATATTACTTTCGTTGGTGCACAAGTGCCTTGTAACATTCACAGGTCAGAGTGGTTTTACAACATTATAAGGTTAAAGTTTAATATTGGATATCTGCGTCAAGGTCTTTGTAATTTCTGTAGCAATACTTCCAACTGTAGGTGGCACTGTGACACTGCTTAACAGCAGCTCTGCATCGCTCTCTGCATTCAGCTTTGAATGGTCTTAATATACAGAAGGTAGACATCAATTCATCAATTTAAAGCTTACTTAGTTTAGAAAGTTTTAGCCTGTCACTTTCAAAGCAATGTTCTGTCAAAGGAAGGTCTAATTCACCAAATCTGACAGCATGCGTCTAAAGAGCATTTAAAAATGGTTTCCCAGCACTCATCCTACGCTAAACAGCAGCAATGGTGAAAACATTAACTGATTTATTAAACAAAAAACAATTAAGTACTTCTGCAGACCATGTGAATCCTAACTGAAGAAAGGGTGTTTATTTTAACCCAAAATATCAGCAATAATAAGATAAGATAAAACTTTATTCATCCCAAAGGAAATTCTTGTGCCAGAGATTCCTCAAACAGATTAACCACAATTAAATATAAAATTTAAAAAAAAAAAAAAAAGGACTAATTGCAGCTTGTAGGCACTCCTACTACAAGCAGCTGTAGTGAAATCTATAAACCTAGAAAAGGGAGCAGTTTCATTGAAGTTAACCTCAGTCATGACTTCATGACAGCTGGATGTTAAGTTATTCATCACAAAAAGTCAGTCAACACTGACACTACAATTTGTTTTTTCAGAAAGAAACACTTAAACAGAAGACTGAGTCCAAGAGGACAGTGTGAACAGACTGACGCAGACAAGGGGTGAAGGTTTCTGAGCCTGCTTGGGACTCAGAGGGCGTGCTGAGTGCTGATGCTGAAGAAAGGAAGGAGATATCACTGCCCTTCCAAAAAGGTAGGTGGAAGTGGAAACATGCAATGATTGGTGGGTTAACCAGGCTGGGGATACATGGAGGACAGCCTCCTGTGCCTTAGTTCTGCAAAAAAGGACAGACAAAACAACCTGTAGCTTCTCTGTGATGACCTCCAGCCTGGTTGTGGAGTCTGAACTACGGTACCAGCAGCAGAGTGGATTAGAATTGGCTAGTGACGCGCTCACAGGGAAAACACGCTTCTGAACAATATGCCACTCACATCTTCCCGGAGGTGACACTGCATAAATTAACATGAATTTTGATAGATTTTTCTATATAAGAAAATGAAAAATATAGTATTTGAGGAGCATGCATTTAAGAAAGCCATTTAGCAGTAGTTTGTCAACAAACCCAATAGTTTAATAAAATGACACAATGTAATATGAATGTATGCTGAAAAAAACTATGCAAATCCAATTTTTCTCACGCTAACTAAAAAAATGATATAATTTCCATACAAAATGAATTTGCTTCCGTGCAGTATTGTCAATTCAGGCAACATGTCAAAAGGTGTTTCCCCATCTACAGTAAAGTGGAAGAACTACAAAGATCGTGAGATGCTGAAGCATTTCCAGATGTCAGTACTGCAAATCTACCCAAGTGGTGCTCGAGGGGTTAGCAGTGGAGAGATGCCCTGCAAGCGGGCCGGGCAACCCCGATGAGGCCTGGGGTTTGGCCGCGTTCCGGCTTGCCCATTACCATTTCTGAGTCACTGTGACAAGCCTGCGCCTCGCCCCCCTCGGTGCCCTGCTCCTGAAGAGGCAGGCTGGGGGACGGGGGGGGTAGGGGGAGGGCTTCATCGTACTCATCCTCCTCCGAGTCGCCCTCCCCCACAGGGTATGAACCTCGGGTCAGGAAGTCGGAGCGTGTCCGCGCCATGCGGGCTCTCTTTTTATGGCCTGGTCTGGCAACCTAATTAACCAAATAACAACACAAGTGAAAACCTCCGACTGCCAACATTCATTCTTTGCAGGTCACACCTGAGCCCATTTGTTACCGGACTAGACGTGGCGGGAAAAGCAGAGTGCGACAGTGAATGGGATGTGGAGGGTGCCTTAAACGGGTTGCAGAACCAGTGCACACTGTTACCATTTATCTTATTAAAACCATCATTTCTGTGCTGTTGATGAGTACACTAGCTCCTCAACTCAAACAGAACCGGTATCGCACTTATTTACAGGTTAAATGTGCAACATCTCACATACAGCTACAACAAAAATTATTTCAAAGACTAATATTTTATAAACTTTCAGTTAAATCACAAAATTTAAAATGACGGAAAATGAAGAATACCTTCTCTCTACAAACTCCTATTCCATGCTTACTGATTCATAAACCTGCAACATTCCTCATCTTGTTATTGATTACTAACACTCACAAACAGCACACACGAGCTGTAAACACTACAAGTGAGTTAAGGGTGTCCTATATTCCTGTTTTACTCAGACCTATCGACAAGGCAGGTAGCACTGGGTTATATTTGCTCTACTACAGCTAGATATTTTACAAAATAGATCAGTGAAGAAATGCAATTACAAATAAATAAATAAACTGGAAAAAGTGTGTTGAAACATTTGTAACTCAACAGCTCATAATACAAGAAGCCAGTGTACAGTTTTAATGTACTATGTGACTATGTCTCTGACTATCAGTTCAAAGAGAAGTGATATTTCATTGCTCAGCATTGTTCATCCACTTTCCTACAAACTTTTACTTTATATTAGTGGTAGATATATTCAGGTAAAAGCTTTTTTTTAAAAAAAAGCTTTTTTGATATTGACATATTAGTCTTATTTCCCTGTAGAACTGAATCAAAGCAAATCTCTTAATTTCATTAGAGTGGCTTCACCCACCTCTCTTTTACTCACCTCAAGTCCTTTTAGCCCCTTAGAGAGTCTAGAGCCTGAAGCAGCTTCATTCTTCTGCATCACCATTGATCTTTCTTGATTGGCAAAGTCCTTATCAGACCTACATTACAATGTGAATTGCTCTGATTCTGTTCCGTACCATCACAGAATAAACATTAAGTGAGAAATGCTTTGTAAAACACACATACATGAACATACACAAGATCTACTACTCACTTGGAGAACGTAAACTTGTTATCCTTCGGTGTGAAGAAGAAGTTTGTTGGCTGGTTGTCAGCATTGAAGGTCTGAATAGGGTTTTTTTTGTGTCTTCCTTTGAGCCCACCCTCTCGTGTCTCCATGGCCATTTTGGGTGCCCAGCCATCTTGCAATGTCCTTCCTTCTTTGCTGTCCTGTTGTAAGGTGTAGATGGGTTGATCTTTGGCTCCAACCAAAGTGCTCCCCTTCTCTTGCATTTTTGAATGTGCAACCATCTGCACATCTGCACCCTTGGGAACGGTTCCTGAGAGGTCTGATGAGTCAAGTTCTGGCTTCTCTGCACTTCGGCCTGCATCCTCCTGTGCCAAGCTCCCTTGTCTGTTTTGTTCAATCTTTAGCAGGGCCTCCCCACGCTGTTTCTCCAGCAGGTCTCTCTCGTATTGTGCAAAGTACTTACGCTGCCTCTCCAGAATCTCCTTCTGCTGGCGGATCTGCTCCATCATCTCTCTTTCATTCTGCTGCTGCTGATGCTTCTGACGTTCTTTCTTCTCCTCGTTCAGTTTCTCTAGCCTTGCCAGGATCGACTCGTGACTGGTGTCTTGCAACGCAGGGGTAGAAAGCTCGCTTGTCTTGGCAGAACTGCCCTGGAGCTCAGCTGCATTGAGCTGACCGTTACCTAAAGTGGTTTCTTTTTGCATGCTGATCACCACTACCACAGGCCTACGAGAAGACTCAGCCTTTTCTTTCAGAGTCTTGCCTGTGTCGACATACTGTATGGCCAAAGACTCTTCAGTAGGCTGAGGGGAAACGGTGTTTTTCTCCTGAGGAGGGATATAGAAAGTTGGGAAGTTGTTTTGTATTTTAGGAAGAGGGACTAGGCTTGATGAAGCTGTCTGGATTTTTGTGGAGAATCCATCTGAGAGCGGAACATCTGCTGGACTTCGTAACTTTAGGCTGCTCTCTGGCTGCTCCGTAACTCCAGGAGCAATGTTGTCATCTTCTGCTTCCACAGCGTTTGGCTTGTCTTTAGGGTGACCGTCAGTGTTAACAAGTTCAAAGCTTGCCTTGGAACTCTGGCTGTCTGGACTTCCCTGGGGCGAGTGGAAGTCATCTCCTGCCACTTCAGCAGGCCACTGCTTCTCCTCCGATGGCGACGTCCCGCCTGTAGATCTCACCTTCAGAAGCTCTAGGCTAAACTTGGCTTGTTCCAATTCTCTCTTCCTTCGGCTTTCTCGTTTAGCCCGCGTTTTCTGGCTGGGATCATCCAGCACTTTGGGCCTCCCTTTTCCGGCCACCACTGCCCATGGATCTCCAGTTGCACCATCATCAGCCTTCACCTCCCTCCTTGCTTCCTCCTGGGAGTTCTCTAGGGGGGTGGTCCTTCTCCGCAAGCTCTTCTCCCGTTCCTCATTCAAGCGATCCTCCCATGAACTGAGGTCTAAACCTGAGATGGTCTGGTCCTCATTTGCAGGTATAAGGCTCACAAGTCCATTCTGTAGCTGCTTCTCTTTTAATCTCCAGTCTTTCAAATCTCTAAATCTGTGGAACAAAGGATTTACAATGTACGTAGTGTAATGGCACCAGATTACTGGAAGTTTTTTTTTACATGTATGTTTATTCATTTAGCAGACACTAATACACATACGCCTGTATGCATATGTGTATGTGTATTAATCATACACCATTCTGTGGCAAACCCCATTTGAGACAGAGGCTATATATTACCGCTTTCGTGCCAGGTATCCCCTTCCTGCAGCCTGTAGAAGCACCACACTGTCTCGGAGTTTCAAATAGTTGTCCC